>NC_133369.1:15892870-16246978 GCF_049309525.1 Garra rufa | reverse complement strand
AAGATTTGTTTTTTTTATTCTCTTCTGCTCACCAAACCTGCATTTTATTTGATCCAAAATACAGCAGTAATATTGTGAAATATTTTTACTATTTTGAAATAACTGCTTTCTATTTAAATAGATTTTAAAATGTAGTTTATTTCTGTGATTTCAAAGCTTAATTTTTAGCATCATTACTTCAGTCTTCAGTGTCACATGATCCTTCAAAAATCATTCTAATATGCTGATTTGCTGTTCAAGAAAGGATTCTTTGATGAATAGAAAGATTCAAAGATCAGCATTTATCTGAAATAAAAGACTTTTGTAACATTATACACTATACCATTCAAAAGCTTGGAGTCCGTATATTCAAGAGAAATTATAAAAATTAATACTTTTATTTAGCTAGAATGCTTTAAACGGATAAAAAGTTATGATAAACACATTTATAATGTTACAAAAGATTATATTTCAGATGAATGCTGTTCTTCTGAAATTTCTATTCATCAAAAATAAAAAAATAATTCTACTCAGCTGTTTTAACATTTTAATAATAATGAATAATAAAGCAGCAAATCAGAATATTAGAATGATTTCTGAAGGAGCATGTGACTGGAGTAATGATGCAAAAATATCAGCTTTGAAATCACAGGAATAAAGTACATTTTAAAATATATTCAAATAGAAAGTTATTTTAAACAGTAAAATTATTGCAAAATATTACTGTTTTTTTCTGTACTTTGGTTAAAAAAATGCAGGCTTGGTGAGCAGAAGAGACTCTTTAAAAACATTCAAAATGTTACTGTTCAAAAACACTATATATATATATATATATATATATATATATATATATATTAATACTATGAAATATCACAAATGAAATATAACCGTTTTCTATGTGAATATATTTCAAAATGTATTTTATTTTTGTGATGACAGTTGAATTTTCAGTATCAAAACATTAAAATAGAAAACAGTTCTTTTAAATTGTAATAATATTTCAAAATATTAATGTTTTCATTGTATTTTTGATCAAGTAAATGCAGCCTTTGTGAGCGACTTAAAAATAGAAAAAAATCTTAATTATTCCAAACTTTTTATTAATAGTGTATATTATTTCAGTGTTTATCCTAGGGCTGGGTACTGTTGCTAGATTCAATTCTATTTAATCTCTCTCTGCTAATGTTGTATATTATAAAGGACAGTGCTTCAGACTGATTCAAATCAGTAAATGATCTTTTTGAACCATTTATAAAACGAATCATCCCATAAGAGTCATTAATTGCTGGAATCAGGGCTACACTGGATTGCATATTTTTGATTCACTAACTGATTCATGACACTGATTCATAATAGTTGAACAGTCAATTTGTTCAAACAAAGATCATAATTGCTACCCAGCCCTGGATTCCTTTGTCCTGTACATATGGTGTTTTAGCCCTTTCAAGTGAATTAAATGAGAGATGTTCATCATTTTGATGGATTATATGCATTTGAAATTTGCTTTCTATTTTCTTTTTCTTTCTTACCTTTATTTTAGTCAGTGTAAGAGTGGAAAAAACACAATAAATCCTGTGTGTGTGCCAGACAAAAAGTAAGATTGCACAGATTGCATCAACAGAGCTCTTGGAAGAAATATCCAACACACACGAAGAGCTAGATATGCCTTGTTTACAAATGTCAACTCACAGTCTTTAACTTAGATGTTCTAAAAAGGTCTAAAAGGTTTATATTTGCACTTTGCAAATGGATGAAGTGAAATATTTCCCAGCCGCACACACACTTGTTTACCTGTTTCAGAGTGGAAGCCATTCATTTGTGCACGGTAAAATGAACAAATCCATTACAGTTTATGCATAGTTTGTGCAGAAGTCCTTGGTCACGTCAAAATGACAACAGATGCGTCTGAGCACGTTATTGTAAGTAATAATCATCTGAAAATCTCTGTCTCTCATTGACCAGATTCCTAAAGGAGCAAGAGCTTAAAAAGCAGGCCTCTGCATGGGACGACAACACACATAAAGAGAAAAGTAATGGAGATGTAATACGTGGTAAAGAAAATGGAGAAATGTTTGAAAAGGGCATTGAGTTGTCTCGCATTGTAGATCACGACAACGCAGGAGAGAAGGAGAAAACCAAATCCGCCAAGAGTGCTGATGGTAACAAGTTATCCATAAGCTCCACTAAAAGGGGTTCACGAAACGGCCCAACATTTCTCTGCGAGGATGGAGAGGACGATGACGAAGAAATGGAGATCTTTGATAAGGTGAGGGATGTGGAAAACGATCCCTCCAAAAGCAAAAGCAAAGTCACGCTGTCCGCTCGTGAAATGTTCGAGAAGCGTATCAGGAAGATGAAGGACATGGCATGGGATGATGAGCTGGAAGCTCTCCTGCTCTGCCATAAACAAGAGCGAGCAGCGAATATCCTCGCTGCTCTCTCTAAGAGAGACCAGCTCAGTGGCATCTTTAAGGATCCATCACCTGAAAAGCTGTCTAATGTGAAACGAAAGGAGAAAACCACATTGAGTTCCTCTTCTAAACCCACACTGCTGCCTAGGAGGAGCTCTGAGAACCGCGAGCAAGAGATGTTTGTGGTTATGAACGAGGAATCCCCACCAAGAACTTTAATGAAAAGAGGAAGTGAATTCAGTGTGAGGATGGATTCTCTAAGTGATAATCTTGCAAGGTAAATGATTTTCGCTTCCCTCCAGATCTCAGAAATGACGTTCCTACTCGCATCTTCACAAAACATTGCATTGTTATGCATATGACTTCTTCTGATTATTTAGTCTTTTCTAACCATTGTTATATTTGACAGAACATCTGTTTTGACCAATGAAAGAAGGAATCTTCTGGATTTTCTGCATCTTGATAAGAAGGATTGGGAGTTTCAATCTGTCCTTCAGCATCTTCAGGCTCAGCAGTCACCCAAAAGCCCATCTGAGCTGTTTGCCCAACACATAGTTTCAATTGTTCATCACATAAAAGGTGACTGAAACACTGGGCTTAGTATTTGTATTGCTACATTTGATTTTTCTAAAAATAAAATTTGTGACCCTGCACCAAAAATTGAGATGTTTACATCTTTTGAAATATTTGTCAGAGATTTGAGAATCTGAGGGTGCAGAGTTAAAGTTGTCCAAATGAAGTTCTTAGCAATGCATATTTCTACTCAAAAATGATTATTTTTTTCTGCCCACAGCTCAATATTTTCCTTCCTCTGGACTGACCCTAAATGACCGGTTTGCCATGTACCAGAGAAAAGCAGCTGAGAAAGAATTCATGAAGCAGAGAAAGAGTCCAGAGATACACAGGTATAAAAATTCAGGCACAGCTTCTCAGGCTGGTTTCTTACGCACGTATTAGTAATTTATTTGTTTTGACAATTTCTAAGCCTCCAAGAAAGGAGGATCGACATTTATCAAAATATTCCTCTCTCCGCCTCTCTTTTTTTTTTTTTTTCACAGGAGAATTGATGTTTCTCCCAGTGCTTTTAAGAGGCACTCTCTTCTGTTTGATGAGATGAAAAGCTCCATGGAAAACAGCTTCAAGGTGACCGAACATTTTGAAATATGACGTATTTTGGAAAAGAATGCTGCGCAAGCGATCCGGCCAGAGCATTCTTAGGCTTCCTTCTCTCTCTAAACTCTTGTTTTCTAATGAGAGAGGCATAAAAGTCCAAATGTGAGATGTGAAAAAGAGGTGCATTCAGGTTGTTGTGTTGTAAATGCCCCCTCAACGTTTGATGGTAACCTTTTACTATGGGTACAAGCCTTCCTAAGAGGCAAGAAATCAGAGGTCAGAAATGGAAGTGACCAGTTGTTCCCATGTCAAATCCATTCAAAGGACTCTAATCAAAAGTCATAGTAAGTATTCCTCTTCAAAGCCTGCAAAGAACAAGTGAGGTGTTTAGGCCAAGTAAAAACAACATACTTTCATGAGCACCAATGAAAGTATTTCTGCTGTGGTCCTGTAATGTTGCCCTTCTGTACTATTTTGTTTCGTCTTTTAATTCTGGTGAGCAAATAAGAAGAAAACCAAATGTTATTGCGGCCTGTTGCCATTTCTGAGAAACACTGCTTAATTATCCTGTTGAAAGACTGCCACTTAAAATTATATTATAAAAGGTCTCTGCCTCCTCCACTTGCATGGTTTTAATTCATCTGTTGCCATGTTTTTTTGTTTCGGTCCCGCCCCGTACAATGCTGCATGAAGCTACTAGATCGCCGCTAACCCTCATCTGGCCAAAATATCTGTTTCTTCTCACCGCAGGTCGATGCTAAAAAATCTAAAGGCGATCCAATGGACCTTCGGCTGGATATCGAACGCAGAAAGAAATACTTGAGTGGAGAGAGAGAGGAAGAGTATGGAGGAAGAGTATTGAGGGAATCTCCAGATTCAAGCAAGGAAATACCCACTGAGAAAATTTCAAAGAGCCACAAAAAACCAAAGTAAGCTGCTGCATAGACATGTCAGAGTGATTTTCAATACAGAGGTTCTGCTCGGAGTTGTTCAGTTGTAGAAAGCAAGAGAGAAACTTAAACCATTGAAGCTGCTGCTGTTTTGGGGCCAGATTTACTAAACAGGGCAAATTAGCATTAGAGCGCAATTCCATAAAAGTGCTGATGAGACGGGAAAATTTTGCATGTGATTCACTGACAGTGCGCACATTAAAGGACTCAGACGCAGCCCGATCATTTCCATAATGACCTGCGCAACCTGATGGGGCTGAAGGCACCTCCGGGGTAAAAGGTGCCTTTGATATTATTTTCCAGAATAATATATAGTACCTTGCGAAATTATTCATACCTCTTCATTTTTTTTTTCACATTTTGTTATGTTGCTACCTTATGTTAAAAAATAAAAATAAAAACTGAAGAGATCCCGTTGCATAAGTATTCATACCCTTGTCTGGGACACTCGAAATTGAGCTCAGGAGCATTTATATTGCTTCTAGATGTTACTACACTTCGAGTGGAGTTAAACTGTGGCAGATTCATTTGAATGAGTATGATTTAGAAAGGCACACACCTCTCAGAAAAGGTCTAACAGCTGAAAATGCATATCAGAGCAAAAACCAAGTCCTGAGGTCAAGATAACTGCCTGCAGAGCTCAGTGACAGACTTGCGTTAAGGCAATGATCTAGGGAAGAGTTCAGAAAAAAATCTGCTGCATTGAAGGTTCACAGAAGCATTATCCATAATGGACGATTGGAACAACTAGGACTCTAGAAAATGTCTGCCAGCCCCCATCCAAGCTTGAGAGGTGAAAAGGTGTGGCAAAGAATGGCAGATAATTGCCAAATGCAGATGTGGTATGAATACTTATGCAATGTACTTATTTCAGTGTTTTGTTTTTAATAAATTTGTAAAATTTACACTCCATACACCATAATAATGACAAAGCAAAAACCAGATTTGCAAATTTTACAAATTTATTAAAAATAAAACACTGAAATAAGTACATTGCATAAGTATTCATACCCTTAACTCAGTACATAATTGAAGCACCTTTACAGCCTCAAGTCTTTTTGGGTATGATGTGACAAGCTTTGCACATCTGCATTTGGCAATTATCTGCCATTCTTTGCCTCACCTTTTCACCTCTCAAGCTCTGTCAGCTTGGATGGGGGCTGGCAGACATATATTTCTGCAATCAAACACTTTGGGCACAGTGCAAAGCACATTTTATTTCTTAGGGTGTGCCTTTAGCCCCGGTTGTACCATACTATTTTAACGGCAAAAGGCTGTTAGTAAATCTGGCCCTTTGTGATTTAAACTAACAAGCTAACAATTGTATTTTTGTCTGGGTTTGTTGTGACCTCTCAAGTGAAAAAAAAAATCCTGCCTGGGTGATACTTTCTCTACATGTAGTTAAAAAAACAGCAATTTTGATCAACCAATAAACAAGTTGCAATTTCAGATAAAATTTTACTTGCCTCAACATCTGATTGAGTCAAGTAAATGTTAAACAAGATGATGTCCCTAAAGCCAGAAGATGCGTTCACACTCACAGCAGTCTGCAGCAACAAGAAGTCAGACACTTTCAATAAGAGTTGGTGATATGAGGCGACATGAGTGACAGAAATAAATGCGAATGTTGAGCAGAGTTGAACTTTATGCAAATGAGCTGCAATACAATGCAATGACTACCAAAGGAAGTGGAGCTTACATGATTTTAGCCTGCTTGTGCCCAATAGGACAGCAACATGGTCACCTTCAGCTATTAAATCGCTGTCAGTGTGAACGCCTCTTTTTGTCTTTCTGGTCAGCTGGATATTTTGAATATGTGGAATAAAGGTTGTCAAATGTTTGAAAATGTCCTGATTTCCTTCAGCTTCAGGTAAAGATTAATTTATAGTTGGAGGAGAAGCAGATGATCTTGCAGATGTTCAAAAAACGTGTTGAAGACCTGTTTACATGGATCAACAGTGTCTGAATAGAATGTTATTTCATTCCTAAGGAAAAGCAAGAAGAAACGGGAGCATTCTGAATCATCATCCTCATCTTCATCGTCTTCCTCTGTTTACCAAGAAGAAGAGGCTGAGATCCAGGCAGAAAGCTTCTCCAAAGTCCAACAGGGGCTTAGAGATTATGCAGAGTCTGCAGAAAGAGGACAGGCACGAGGAGGCTTTGTAAGTTTTGGGTGGTATTGAAGAACAAAGATGTTTGTTTTTGCTGGGGTACTTATGGTTGCCATTTGCTGTTTCTCAGCAGCTTAGGATACGTAGTAGAACCTGGAACCGAGGAAATTTCCATGGAAGCAGTAATGGTGATTCACAGATGAACTTGTCTGCAAAGAATGACGACTGGGATCAAGAATACACTCCCAAGAGCAAGAAATACTTCCTAGTATGTTGTGATATTTCTACCATCCATTCTGCATCACCTTTCTAATGGAGATTCTGGAAAGAATAGCAATATTTACATAATAAATAAATAATAATAAACATACTTTTTTTATAATCATATCAAAAAGTCTGTATTGTCTTTGCAGCACAGTGAAAAAGATGTTGAAGCTGAGAAGAAGCTGATGGACACACGAGGGCGTGGTCGCGGTAATGCTATTCGCGCAAAGGGACGTTTCATCCTCCGAAGGGCCACAAATGCCAACACCACCAATACAAGCCCTAAATGGGCGCATGATAAATTCCAGGTCACTGATGATGACGAGGGCGAACAGCAAGGAGACGATGTAGAACAGGACCAGTGAGAACGGGGCAATGAAGAAATTACGATCCCTCAGCACGCTTTAACAACCTGGAATAAGACTTGCCGGCCTTGCCACTTGCCACACTTTCAAGAATGGATGTAATATCCGTCCATAAGCATCTAAAACTTTTTGATAGGAAAGACGCTTTTTTATTGCATTGCTTTGATTTCCTATTTTTCGTGAGGATGCTTTTGTCAGCTTGGTTGTGATTTGTGATAACATTTTCTGAGTGTTTTCTCTTTTTTTGTACATGCAAATTCACACATCTTCACAGAAAAACAGATATTATGGAGTTTAAACAAATTTGTTTTAGAGGAGCACAATCATCTAATCATGACAAACATGATTTTCAAATTCACATTTATTTTCTATCCTTTAATGTCTAGAAGAATTGGCACTCCATCTTAAAATCGTGTGCCTCCATTGTGAATCCTGTCTCCCACTGAGACATGCAAACGAAATATACGCAAAAGTTAAGTTAATATCTAAGTTCTGAAGAAATTATAGACTTTTTTCTATAAGTTATAAGGTCAGAATTGTAAGACAAAATCTCTCATTTATGAGAAATTAAATCAGAATTGCGTGATAAAAACTTGCATTTGCGAGTTAAAAAGTCTGATTTTTTTTTTCTCAGTATTGCAAATTTACACCTCGCACTTCTGACTTTTTTCAGAACTGAGATATAAAATCACAATTACGAGTTATAAAGTCAGAATTGCAAGATATAAACTCGTGATTCTGACTTTGTTTCTCAGAATTGGGAGTTTTTATCCCACAATTTAAATTTTTTTTCTCAGAATTGTGAGTTTATATCTTACAATTCTGTCTTTTTTTCTCAGTATTGCAAATTTAAATCTCGCAATTCTAACTTTTTTTTCTCAGAAATGATATAAACTCGCAATTACCAGTTATAAAGTCAGAATTGTGAGAAATTCTGAGAAATTAAGTAAGAATTGTGATATAAACTCGCACTTCTGAGAAAATATCTTTCCCCCTCAACAATACAACTTTATAACTTGCAATTGTGAGTTTGTATCACGCAATTCTGAGAAAAAAAAAGTCAGAACTGTGAGATGAAAATTACCTTTTTTTATGTTTTATTCAGTGGCGGAAACAGGCTTCCATAGATTGCTTTGTCTATGAATAGTAAGAAATTTAATTTCTATTTGTGTGTGAATTTTGATTGAACACTGTTTAAAATACAGCACAATTAAATATAATACGATAGATATATAGTTTATTGGCCACTCTGCTTTCTAGAGCAGAGATGTTGATATCAGGCATCAAAAAGCCCATTTCAGTCGACCACTAGTTTAAAGGTTAGGTGCCTTCAATGCACCATAGTGCCTGAAGTGTAGAATACCAGTGTAGAACTATAACTGGTTATGTACTCATTGCTGTTGAAAGAAATAGATGTACATATTAATGTTTTGTGGAAACTCTTGTGAGTCTACCTATAGAAACGAAGATCATGACTCTTAATAACTTGTATGAATGACCCAGTCTCGCTATGGGACCAAACTACAGCAGGTAGACATTCATGTCCCGGTGAACGACATGTGGGAAAAGATGATTTACATTCATCCAACTTCTAGTCAAAGATGTCAACTTTGAAACTGGACAAACAGCCTACAGAGAAAGTTGAAAATACATGCACTTATAAATGTTTTGAATACTGTTTAGCATTTATCAGGGTGCAAGTTTTTAACAATAAGTGTGTGCATACTGTTTTACTATGGTTTTTCTAATGTGTGTCTTTGTCTTTAAATTGTATGCCTTTTTTCTATTGGCTATGCACCTTGTTTAGAACATTTTGACACTTAGATACTAATAAAAAGGTCATTTTACATTTTGGGGAATGTGTTTTTGAAGAGTTAAGTAAAAAGAATATCATGGGGGAAAGTGAATCATTTACATTCATACTCGAAATTAGATTTTAGCAATCTGGGTTTTTATTTGCACTGTATCTGATATATACATTTTGACTTGCATTTATATACTCACAATCGGAAAGAATAAAAATGCAGCGATTTTACATCCGACTGATTTTTGTGTCAAATAGAAACAGGAAGTAGTAACTCTAACACCTTATTTATTGGTAAATTACATATTGTGAACTTAGCCTTATTTCTTCTGTGTAAGTTGACCTGACATGCTCTACCTAAAAGCATTAGTCACAGTACAATCATATATCTGCTATCTTACAGTCTCAATAGAATCATATCTCTACTATATGTTCAATAAAAGTTAAGCTTGGCATAGACTGAAAGAACTTATATCAGCACACTCATATTTAACAAAGATTATGCTCTTATAAAATCATGGTTACAGTATATTCAAACCTCAGGTATTTCCTTGAATTCCTTCGAAGTGAGTAAACATATTATCAGTCATTTTTGCTGCGACACGTGACACCAGAAGGCTCATACCAACACAAACCTGTCCCACCTGTTACGCACTCTCTATCTCTCCTTCTCAGGGTATAGCGTGTCTTGACTAGATGAGATTTTTTTTTTTTTCTTCAACAATGCTAATGTTTGACTAGGAAGAAGGAGGTCCGATACAGTTTCAGTGTCTCTGGATTGTGTAATACTAAGCAGTGTAATTCACAGGGATCTCATGACACTTTGAGAACTGAACAGAATCTTCATTGTCAGACTTGGTGCTCTAAACACGGATTTCAAGGAGCCATGGGTGAGTTTTTAAACTTTGCTTTAAAAGGTTATGATTTGACAAGCTGTGGTGTTTGTGGTACCTGGGTTATGTGTACTATTTGATTAGTGAGCAAGAAATGACGATTTAGTGACAGATAGGTTAGACTGAGCTGCTTTTCATATCGTATTTTTGATTTGAATATTTGAATGTATGCATAGACATATGCATTTATTTATTCACTGATTTACTCAGTGTGACTTATTTGGTAACGAAACTTGAGATGACAGATTATGACACCGTCATCATTATAGAGTTGTTTTTTGAGCTTACCTGATCATAAACTACTTGCAAATGAGACTTGACATTTAGACCAATAAAAAACACAAGAGTTATTTATTGGAAATCATATGAAATTCCGCTGTGAATCATGCAAAGTGCTCTTTGTACTGCAATGCATTCTTAAATTGAAGTCACATACCTGTAAGCCTGTTGAAACACATTGCTCATGGCTGTCCAGCTCCAGTATTGCACTTGAGAGTCACATAAATCTACCACTTCAATCTCTTTGGCATGTTTTTTCATGCCTTTCACATAATTAGTTGAATTTGTCTGTAGGGTAAGCATTTCATAAAAGAAAAGGCTTTCTTCTGCAGACTTTTCTTCATTGGTTTTTGAGGGGAAATCTGTGGAATGGACATAAATGTTACATTTATACATGCTTTCCAAAATATTACGTATTTCATTTAAACACTCAGCAATGGTTTTACCTCACTTCTGTCCATTTTAGAGGTGCTTGTGCTTCTGGATTTTGAGGCGACGATGTCAGATGAGTTGACGGTGCATGTTGGGGATGTGGTGAAGAATGTCTCAAAGGGCAAAGAGGAAGGATGGCTGGAAGGAGAACTAAGAGGAAAGACAGGCATGTTCCCTAGCAACTTTGTCAAGGTCTGGACCTGTTAGAGCACCCTTTCCATAGCTTTCTTACCAGCCATAATGTTCATTTTCAAAAAGGCTATTTTCTCCTCACAGGAAGTGCCTGTTTATTTAATAGGGGACACCAACAGAGAGCCAAGAAGCATGAGGAAAAGTAAGTTTCCATTATAATAAACAAGATAATCATAAAATCGCAAACAAATCTTTGAAGTGAAAAAATCATTCTTGTGGTCTTAAATTCACTGAATTACTTTCTGAAGACTCATTTGAATTTCCTGCCTTGGAGATCGACTATAGTACGAACCAATGAGATTTAAGTACTCGCTGTGCAGATGTTATATGATTGGTTGGAACGAATGAAGAACACATGCCCTTTATCAACTAGGGGTTGACTTCAGATTTTTTAAAGTCGACATTTACGTGATAAAAGTCGAGTCGACGTCGACTAGTCGCTTATGACGTCTTTATTGAACAAAAACACTTAAACCTTGAGCTGAGACTCAAACACCTTGTGCACAGCTATGACACAGCGCTGCCTACATGGCTATTGTTCCTATAATACTTTGCTAATCAGTATAATCAGCAACTAATCAGTTATTTTGTCTTTGGGTCGTTATATTTCTCACAGATTTCTGCTCATTCTAAATCAGCAGATAAAGTAGCACTGTAAAGATTACATTTATATAAAGTCAATAGTGAGAGAGCGATTGCGTGTGTGAATTACAGTAATTCTACCTGGCAGCGTCTCTCTACTAGCCTATTAATATAGCTGTGTGTTTTAATTACTAAGAAATATATGCTAGAACTTTTCAGTTTCTAAGCTATATTAGCCAGAAATCATGGAACAGTGTTGACAATTCATTTCCCCACCGCGCTTTTGAATGATTGTGTGCTCACGATCTGCACGTGATGTACGAGCGAGCTACTTTATGTAGCCTATGTGTGTGATTAGAACGACAATTACAACAAGCTGTTTAAAACGTGCATTCTCCTGTTCAGTTTTAAACATAAAGATGGTATACTCACGTGTTGTGGAGCCTTTCGGAGTATGCATTTATCTGTTATTTTATCTGTTTTCACAAAGCGTAAATGTCGACTTCAAAGACTTCTTATCCTGTTGCGCCCTCTCTATAGGACCAGCGACTAGTCGACGTCAAGCTTAAAGCGTCATGGCAGAGCATTAAAGTCGACTAGACGATTAATCGGTGCAACCCCTATTTTCAACCGAGTCAGTGTTCTGAGTCCTCCAGAGTGGCTCAAAACAAGATGTGGTGGAAGAATTAAAATGTCTGATGATGATAATTAAAATGACATAGGGACATATTAAAAAAAAAATTCTATAATTTGTTATAAGTCATGCAAATGATTCATTTACTATTAATGACTCATACATGTTAAACAACACTATTTGTCACCACCTCCTGCTGTAAACCTGCAGAAAAGGCCGGTGAGCTGTGAGCGTCTCTGAATCTTTTTAAAGAATCGGTTTACTTGGATGAATCAAAGTTTGCAACCATAGAGGGTTCGCACAAACTTCACGATTTGGTCAGTTGCCTGGATGCGTGGCCATATTGGCGATACTCGGATGTAAACAACAGCATGGATTAATGCACTGTTAATGTACTGCTGAATACATTGTTTGGCTGTCTAAACCACATAAAAATGTGTGTAAGCTGTTAATCATATAGAGAAAGGGCGCAATATTTTAACAAGCTAAAGTTGATAGGTGAATAAAGTTATTATTTCACCTACCTGACCGGAAATGATAAGAATAAACACAAATGTTGTCAAAATTCTTGCCCTGGAAGTCCTGGTTCAGTTTGGCCAACCACAAAAGCCTTTTGTTCCTCGGTTTTTTGCACTCTTCTCCTTGATTTGTTATAACTTTTGGCAGTCTATAATACTCCAAATGTTTTTCTCGGTCCAACAGATTAGTACAGCCCGAAACATGACAATTGACTATTTTCAGCATTAATAATCAGAAAAATATGCGAGTTTCGTTCGGTTTAGTTGCATTGTTTACATTCAGTGTAGCCAATATGGCTTGATGCGTCGTGAAAACACTATAAAAGACATGTTACCTTAAAAATATTTAGACTTTGTGGTCGATAAATATGTTTTTTTTTTTTTATCAACTACAGATTCTTAAACGTTTACATCTTGGTCCAAATGCGTAAGCTTCTAAAGTTGTCCAAAGCATCCCGACTTGGTAAACTAAAATAAGTAGGCTAATGAAAGGTTTGTGCCTCCACATCCGGTCTCAAATTATACTCACCAAAAATCCATAGGCTATGACTGCACTGTATCCGCTATAAAGTAGTGCTTGTCATAAAAGTGAAGTACTTGTAAAAGTGAAAACTGGAAGTGCTTTTGCAGGCTAGTTCAGTTCAGTTTGTTCTTGCACACATCTCACCGTGTTGACATGTTGCATATGTTTTCCACTTACTTCATCGGTCCAGCGAAGAAACCAAAGGTACAGACGAGGAAATGTGAGGTAGCTTTTCCCTACACCCCCACGCATGAGGACGAGCTGGAGCTGGTTGTCGGAGAAACCATCGAGATTCTCAGAGAGGTAATAAGTTCCACATTTATATGTAACGTTACTTCATTGATAGAGTCTTACGTGTTTTCGTATAGCATGTCTTCACTATACTTGAACTTTCTGTGAGCAAAAGTGGTAGGCTAATCTTTCATCATCCTTGTGGACGTTAAAGGAATAGTTCATCCAAAATAAATAACCACCAAATACTCACCCTCAAGTCTTTTCATATCTTTCCCTCTCTATGACAAAATGTATAATCATTATATACAGTATATTGGATAAAAACATCCATCATATGAGTAAATGTATCTGGGAAATGTTTATGTGTGTATAAATATTCTGCTATACTTTCTGTTTTGTCTGGCAGATTGAAGATGGGTGGTGGATGGGAAAGAAAAATAACCAAATAGGAGCCTTTCCTTCAAACTTTGTCAAGGAAATTTTTGTCCCCTCAAAAGGTAAGGTTGTACACTAAAACTGAAGCTTGCATTTCTTTTGTATAACACGTATAATCTTTTCTAATGATTTTCTTCACAATGGATACAGTGGCCTCTATAATTGTTGTGACAAAGATTGTTGCAACCTTTTTGTGGTATTTTTGTCTCATTAAGTTTTTTTTGTGGGCAAATCCACAAATGCGTCCCAAAGAGGACATTTCGTGTCAGATACGTGTTAGAGTGTTTTAGTTAGATTTTTGGTTTCTTGTCTGATATTGCTTATTGTTTATTCTTGTTTCTCAACTTTACAATGTCGTCACTTTTACCGAGTCCAAATTTTATCAGTAGCCTAGAACAAAAACTAAATTCTGAAAATATAATGTTCTGCAGATGGCAAGATAACTGAAGCCAAATCCAGGCCTAAACTCTCAGAAGCTGTCTTCAACAAAGAGGTGAATATTTTTATATTGTATTATATTATATTATATTATTTATACACTGCTGTTCAAAAGTTTGGGATCAATAAGATTTTTAATGTTTTTTTAATTGAGTCTCTTATGCTCTTCAAGACTGTATTTATTTGATCAAAAATACAGAAAATAAAATTAATATTGTGAAATATTATTGCAATTTCTGATATTGATTTCCTATTTTAAAATATTTTAAAATATAATTTATTTTTGTGACGCAGCGCTGAATTTTTATCAGCCATTATTCTAGTCTTCAGTGACATAAACCCCTTCAGAAATCATTCTAATATGCTGATATTATCAGTGTTGAAACTGTTGTGCTGCTTTTTTGGAGGCTGTGATACTTTTTTCTTTGATGAATAAAAAAGTTAAAAAGAACAACATTTGTCCAAAATAGAAATCTTTTTTAACAATAAATAATAATAAAGTCTTTACTATAATTTTTTTTAATCAATTTAACACATCCTTGCTAAATAAAAGTTTTAATTTCTTTAAAAAACGAAATTAAAAAATGACTGACCCCAAACGTTTGAATAGTAGTGTATTCTATTTTAAATAAACTCCCAAAAAATATTAAGCAGCACAACTGCTTAATATGATTTCTGAAGGATCATGTGACACTGAAGACTGGAATAATGATGCTGAAAATTCAGCTTTGCTTCACAAGAATAAATTATATTTTAAAGTATATTAAAATAGAAAACTTATTTTAAATTTGAAATAATATTTTACAAAATACAGTGTTTTTCTGTGTGTTTGATGCAGCCTTGATGAGCATAAGAAACTTCTTTAAAAAACATTACAATTCTTACTGATGCCAAACTTTCTAACAGTAGTATATGTGTGTCTGTGTTTGTGTGCATATATATATATAATTAATTCCTTTTTCTTTTCTTTTTTTCATACAGTCGAAAGTACAACAGAGACCAAGTTTACGGAAAAAAACATCAGGCGGTGAGAACAAAACATGCCATAGCATACGGATGACGTTGGTTAAGTAATTAAATGTTGTTCAGCTGGTTCTTGAGGTTGTACACTTCAACTTGAAGAGTACTGAATAGCCCTATTCCCATAATTGAGAGTGACAGAGAACACCTAGAATCTTAAGACAATGCCTATCCAGTTATCAGTGAATGAAAAGACCTATTCTTAAAGGACTTCCCTAAGTGCTTCGTACCAGAAGAGCAGGAACATTTGCTTTCAGGTTCACCCACCAAACCTAGCAGGCAGATCCGTTAAGGAAAGAGCCTAAATTGCTAATAAGTTAATCACAGTGTGAGTACATTTGAGGTAACTGAATACATATTCAATTTCTTCACAGTGAAAGAATGTTGCCAGGTCATGTTCGACTACACAGCTGTTACTGAAGACGAGTTGAACCTGAAGAAGGGAGACGTCATAACAGTCATCAACAAGGTGTGTCATCGGTGACCAATTTACTGCTTTCTATTTATACGACATTTACTAAAGAAAAACAAAGTTACCTCAACAGATTTGTATGTGGAGGATAATGTACAGTCAGCTGGTTTTTACAGTCATTGCAGCAAAATAATAAACGATGAGCAGGTCAGATCAGAATGCCAACAAAACAATTTTGTATCATTCTAAAGGAATGTATTTTGCAAAAATTACAGCATGACTTTATATTATCTTGCCTATTGCATACAATACCAGTCAAAAGTTTTTGAACAGGAAGATTTCTTTTCTTTTTTTTAAAGAAGTCTCTTCTGCTCACCAAGCCTGCAATTATTTTATCCAAAAGACAGCAAAAGCAGTAATATTGTAAAATATTTTTACTATTTAAAATAACTGCTTTCTATTTGAATATATTTAAAAATGTAATTTATTCCTATGAACAAAGCTAAATTTTCTGCATCATTACTCCAATCTTTAGTGTCACATGATCCTTCAGAAATCATTCTAATATGCTGATTTGCTGTTTAAGAAACATTTTTTATTTTTATTAATATCAATATTTAAAACAGTCGAGTACTTTTTTTTTCAGGATTCTTTGATGAATAGAAAGATTCAAAGATTTATATTTCAGATAAATGCTGTTCTTCTGAACTTTCTATACATCAAAGAAACCTGAAAAAACATTCTGTTCAGCTGTTTTCAACATAATAATAATAATAAATGTTTTTTGAGCAGCAAATCAGAATATTAGAATGCTTTCTGAAGGATCATGTGATTGGAGTAATGATGCTAAAAATTCAGCTTTGAAATCACAGGAATAAATAATTTTTTTTAAATATATATTCAAATAGAAAGCAGTTATTTTAAATAGTAAAAATATTTCAAAGCTTTACTGTTTTGTTCTGTACTTTGGAACAAAGAAATGCAGACTTGGTGAAAACAAGAGACTTATTAAAAAACATGAAAAATCCTACTTTTTTTAGAAACCTTTGACTGGTAATGTACTTAAACAAATAAGTAAATAAATGCACATGAAATGTCACTACCATTCAAAAGTTAGGCATCAGTTTAATCTTGTGAAAGAAGTCTTTTATGCTCAAATGATTTATCCTACTATTGTGAAAAAAATATTACAGTAAAAGAAGTATATTTTAATATGTTTTAAATAGTTTGAAAACAGTTGTGCTGCTTATTTTTTTTGTGAAAATGTATACATTTTTGATTATCTTTGATAATTTGAGAAAGTTCAAAAGTACAGCTTTTATTTGAAAACAAAATGTTCGTAATATATAAATGTCTTTACTGTCAATTTGGTCAATTTACTACATCCTTACTGAATAAAAGTTTTCATTTCTTTCAACAAATAAAAGAAAAATCTCACTGACCCCAAATTTTTGAATGGTAGTTTATATAAAACGAAAAACAGTGTAGTGTGATCTCATTTGTATTCATAACTTATTACCTCCTCATTTGGTTGTTTATACCCCATATACAAGTTTGTATCTCTTCCTGGGCAGTGATTCAGCTGTGTGTTTTTATTTTCTTTCTCTTTTCCCTGAAGAGCACTGAGGATGAGGGCTGGTGGGAGGGGGAACTGAACGGACGCAGGGGCTTTTTTCCCGATAACTTCGTCATGGTGATCCCAGCGGATGCTCTCAATGTGAGTGTGGGACAGAGAAATGTTCTCATGATTGGCCCATTTGTGCGCTGTTAGAGAATGGGAGTCTCCCTTTTATCAACACTGCTCTGTGCTGTTGTAATGCGCTGGCTCAGAAAACCGATTTTAGGCCAAGGACATTCATCCGAGTTTACAAATAGTTTAATTTGTTTTAAGATGGAACAAACTGGAGGTTACAAATCTGCTTTTAATACGTTGATCCTATCCGTGATGAAACAAGAAGGCTAACTTTGGTCTATACATGACTGTATTTTCTTCCTGTTATTTTGGGATTATTAAAAGAGATTGACTCAGAGGTTTCCATTAGAAGAGAGGAACACTAAAAAACGGTGACTTGATTCCTCCTACATGGAAAGAGTGTGAGCTTTATCCTGCTCAGAAGGACTAATCTATATTTTGTTGACAATTTCTCGTTTCTGATGCAGACTGGTAATGCAGGCCAGGCTCCGGTGAGACGTGTCTCTCAGAAAAACACAGGTAAGACATCAGCACCTGTCAAAGCGGCAGGGCTGGTTCTACAAGTTTGTTTCTTTAGATTGTACAGAACGTAACTGGAAATGTTGCTAGAAATAGCATACAAAGATTTGAGCGGGTGTACGAGCCGGTTTGATGGAAAACACGTAGTGGCACATGTCAAATCGAATCGAAAGTTTATAGTTTGATATTTCTCTGGTGTGACCCATGAGGCATTACTACTATTTCTTTTGTGAGACTATACACAAGTCTATTTTAAATAGGATCTTGTCATATAAAATTAGAATTTTTGTATGCTGTTTTCGGATGTCTTCATCAAAATATAGTATAGTTCATCAAAAGACACAAATAAATACTTTAATGCTAGTCAAAGAGTTAGTTCACCCAAAAAAGAAAATTCTGTCGTTACTTACTCACCCTCATGTCGATCCATACCTGTAAGACCTTTGTTTATCTTTGAAGCACAAATTAAGATATTTATGATGAAATCCGAGAGCTTTCTGACCCTTTCTGATTGTTAAAACAGTCCATGAGACATCGCTGTTTCAGCCGGCGTTCATCTCTTAGTTCATCGTCTGTATATTCTGCAACGAAGACTGACGTGGAAGAGAAGAAATTGTTAAATAAAGTTATTAATTTTGTTTCCTCTGTGCAGAAAAAATTAATTTGTAGCTTCATAACATTACGGTCGAAGCACTGATGTCACATCGGCTATTTTAAGGATGTCCTTACTACCTTTCTGGGCCTTGAACGTGTCAGTTGCGTTCAGAAAGCTGTCGGATTTCATCAAAAATACCTTAATATGTGTTCTGAAGATGAACAAAGGACTTACGAGTTTGGAACAACATGAGGGTGAGTTAATAATGACAGAATTTTCATTTTTTGGTGAAATATCCCTTTAAGACTCTTAAGTTATGGTTTTGACTAAAACAGTACTTACCTTATTTGAAATCAGACGCAACCTTTATTAGACACTGCTACCTAGAGGAAGTTTAAGTTTATTTTTTTACTTTATATATGCACTGCCATTCAAAAGTTTGGGATCAGTAAGATTTGTTTATTCCTGTGATGCAAAGCATGATGATCCTTCAGAAATTATTCTAATATGCTAATTTATTATCAATGTTGGAAACAGTTGTGCTGCTTAATATTTTTTTGGAACCTGTATCTGTGATACTTTTTTTTTTTTTTTTTTTTTAGAATTTCTTGATGAATAAAACGTTATAAAGAACAGCATTTATTTAAAATAGAAATCTTTTGTAAGAATATACACTACTGTTCAAAGGTTGGGGTCAGTCATTTTTTTCTTTCTTTCTTTGAAAGAAATTTAATACTTAAATTTATAAAAAGTGATAGTAAAGACTTCTATTGTTAGAAAAGCTTTCTATTTTGAATAAATGCTGTTCTTTTGAACTTTATTCATGACACAGGTTCCAAGAAAAATATTAAGCAGCACATCTGTTTGCAACATTGATAATAAATCAGCATATTAGAATAATTTCTGAAGGATCGTGTGACACTGAAGACTGGAGTAATGGCTGATGAAACTTTAGCTTTGCATCACAGAAATAAATTATATTTTATAGTATTTAGAAAATGTACTCATAATATTACTTTTTCTGTATTTTTGATCAAATAAAGGAAACTTTGATGAGCATAAGATACATCTTACTGATCCCAAACGTTTGTACAATAGTGTATGTTTTTTATTTTATATCTTTATTATTGTTATTATTATTACTTTTTACTTCATGCAAAAATAAAGACAATTGAGCAGCTTTTTTCTTTTCCAAAAAAATAAACATTTTATGAATGTTCTATTAACTTTATACAGTGCCCACAATCCTTATTATTACTTTTTTTTTTAAATTAGCTTGACATTAACAAGTTCGCTGAGTTAGTTTTATATTAGCTTTTGTTTGGTAGTTCACCAAAATTCTCTGATGGAAACTACAAACTGCTGTTTCTGCACCTGTTATTGACAACTGTCATTTCTAGGACAGGAAGTAGGCTTTTGCTCATCACATATTTTGTTTTGCACTCAAGCATGAGACTCAATTTCACCCTCAGAAAGATCATATTTGCTTTGCTGCAGAATTATCTGTGACGGTATTAAAGTGGTGATAAAAGCCTGGAAATGCAGTACTGGAATCTCTGTTGAGTACTAAAGTTTTAAATCTGACTTTGCATACATAACACTCATTACCACAAACCGCTGGAAGAAACACTGATGCAGCTGTGTGGGGCTGTGACAGGAAGTCGTAGGCCATGAAGACATGTCATGTGAGCAGACTCTAGAGAAAGGCAAGGCCAAAGCGGAGCAGCCCTGTGCTTTCTATATATAAACGCCTTCATACACATAGGGTTGTGATGTTGGAATACTGACAAAATTTAAAGGGTATGTATAGCATCTATTCTTCAGTTGTTTTCAGGTCCTGGTTTTCGAGATCCGTTTGCAGTTTATATCACTTGCTGCTTGTCTTAGGACAGTCACGGAATAGTTTTTTTGAAGATTTGGTTTAAAAAAAAAAGATCTTGTCATAGTAGTCCTGATGGGAGATGAAATGATGTTCTGTATGAGAGAGGATGTTTACTCAAAATAATTACACGTGATAGTTTTGCTAAGATCTACGATTGCGCTTGATTTGATAGATTGTGACGTTAATGTCTTGTTTGATTTTGACTCCACAAGAGTAATTCTAAAAGAGGACAGTTTAATGGCTGGTAATACACTGTAAAAAGTTTGCTGTAAATTTTACAGTAACTTACTGGCAGCTGGATGCCAGTAAGTTACTGTAAAAATGTTTACAGTATTAATACTGTAAGTGCATTTACAGTACTAAAAGGTCTTTACTGTAATTTCATTTACAGTATTTTTACTGTAATTTCATTTACAGTATTTTTACTGTAATTTCATTTACATTATTTTTACTGTAATTTAATTTACAGTGTTTTACTGTATCTTCAATTACAGTATTTTTACTGTATTTTCAATTACAGTATCAGTACTATAGAGTTTATTTTCATTTATTTTAAACATTTTTTACCTGTAAAAACAATCCAATTAACCTACAGCACTGTAATTCAAGATTTTTACCACCCCAACCCCATAAAAATCACAATAACTCATAAGCATTAGTTCTGATAATATTCTTTTTAATTGTTGAACATTTTCTTTTTAAAAGTACAGAGACTTTGTATCATGGCAAACATACACATACTGAAAAGCAAAAATAAGTAAGTACACTACCAGTCATAAGTTTTTGAACACTAAGATTTTTTTAAAGAATTCTCTTCTGCTTACCAAGCCTGCATTAATTTGATCAAAATTTAATTTATTCCTTTGATCAAAGCTGAATTTTCAGCATCATTACTCGTCTTCAGTATCACATGATCCTTCAGAAATCATTCTAGTATGCTGATAAACATTATTTAATTTTTAGATTTTTCAGGATTCTTTGATGAATAGAAAGATATTATTTAGCAAGGATGATTTAAATTGATCAAAAGTGATAATAAAGACATTCATAATGTTACAAACTATTTCTGTTTCAGATAAATGCTGTTTATCTGAACTTTCTTTTCATCAAAGAAACCTGAAAAAAAAAAATGTATTTTAGCATTATAATAATTTCAGCAACATCATAATAATAGTTTTTGAGCAGAAAATCAAATTATTAGAATGATTTCTGAAGGATCATGTGACTGCAGTAATGATGCTAAAAATTAAGATTTGATCACAGCAATAAATTACATTTTAAAATATATTCAAAAAGAAAACAGTTATTTTAAATAATAAAAATGGTTCAAAAGTGTACTGTGTTTGCTGTACTTTGGATCAAATGAATGCAGGCTTAGTGAGCAGAAGAGACCTTCTTTAAAAACATTTAAAATCTTACTGTTCAAAAGCTTTGTCTGGTAGTGTAAATAAAATAAAATCATACAGTAAAAATGTGTTTGTATTGTGTTAAATTTTAGTAGTTTTGAGTCAAAGTTGACAAGCTCTCTGATGAGAAACGTCAGAATGGGATTCAGGCTGATGCTTGTTGTTTGCACCCTCTTTCCAGAAGTCCATCTGATCTGTGACTGTCAATGCATTTGCTGCCACAAAGGTTGACTGTCTGAACAAACCTGCAAGCACAAGAAAAACAGTGTTTAAAGAATTTGCCTCAACTGTCAAACTTGGTGCTGTATGCATTTAAAAAAAAATGATATACTACATACGAACGCAGTAGTAAGAAAAAAACTGAAGAAACTTTTTCTTGAAATTTTTTATAAAGAATTTTATGAATGGGTCAGTAAGTCACTGATTCTAGGTGTTTAAAAAAGGTAAATTCATTCAGTAATGAAACACTGCTGTGTGCAGAGATGCACAACATGGCTTTGTTAAGAACCGTTTTTACTAAATGGAGCAAAAAGACAATACTTTCTTCATGATTTAAATCACTTAATATTACATTCTTGTTTATTGAATTTTGTTGCCCTGACACTCAAAAGTCTGCCACAGACCATGCTAAAAGCTAACCAATCTGTTCATATAAACATTCTAAACGTGTGTTTCCTAGAAAGTCTGTGCATATAATAAGCCTACTATGATTAAAAATCTCTAATTGTTGCTTTACAGTAACAATAATCTAAATTGACAGACGGTAAGATTGCTATTATGAATTTAAAGGTTACAGTAAGTTAAAGATACCTGAAGCAGCTGCATTTTGCTGTTTAAATGCTGGTTTAATAGAAATAATTTTAATGTGCATGCAAACTCAATCTTGATGTGACAAGACATGGTAATAAAAAACATTCCCCGGAAATAAATACCTTTCAAATGTGTACTTTAAATACAATATAACTTGCTTAGGATAAAAGCATCTGAAAAATGCATGAATGTAAATGCAATGTAAAACAAAAATGTTTTGGGTTACCTGATTCTGCATGTCTGTAAAATGGACAGCTGGCTGTATGATGATTCTGCCCCTGATGGTCAGCATCCAGTTAGTGCTTGGAGAAATCTCCTGCAACAGACAGTGTCACAACACCCTTTTAGTGTTACTATAGTTTATGATCAGAAAAGACAACTTAGTGCTGGGCGATATGACGATATATATCGTGGGGACGATAGAAAAGTGTCTATCGTCCTATTTCTCTTCTATCGTTTCTATCGTCTCTAACCTAATTTTATCAATTACTAAAGAAAATATTGCATTAAATAGGCTATGACAAATGTATGATAGTGTCTTGTTGCTGTGCAATGCATACTCTACCCTATAAGTGATAATCAAGAATAAAAACGAACTTTTTCACAAAGAAACTCCGTCTTGTGCGACGTGACGCTTTACGTTGTTGCGAGTGCAACATGCTTTAACTCGTGAGTGCTTAGCCTAAAGATGGAGACGCAAGAGGTTGAAGATGAATGCCCGGAGTCGCAACAACAAACTGAAACTGCTACGCAGGCAGCAGACAAGAAGTACTTTTAAAGACACGTGGGTACGTCAGTGATTTTGTTGCATTTTGGCTTCAAGAGCTCCGACACGGAGCAGAAACTCATGTGCAAACTCTGCCAAAAGACTGTTTCCGCGCCCGACGCTGACGCCTGTTTCACACATACTTTGTCTGCAGTGCGTATGCGTTGCGTATTTTTTTCCGCACCCATGTTAATGGATCAGATCGTTCACACTGCACGCGGTTGCTGTCCGGTAGTGCGTTCCAGAAGTGGTGCGTTTGTAGCAGTGGAGCGATCCTTTCGGCACAGAGTCTGTTTTTGCTGCGCTGCATGCGCTGAATTAAAGTGGCAGCGCATTGTTCGCTGTAAAAATGAACATGGATTGACACGGAAATGTACCATAAATGCATATAAATGCAGTCTACTGTGTTTCACAGTCAACACGTGGCTTTTTGGCTAGGTTTAAAATAGTGCAGTTTTAAATAAACAAGGCAACATAATAGATGCACTTGTCCAGGTAGAAAAGTTTTTTTAAATATGTTTTTTAATAAAGATTTAACACGAAAGAAAGGCACAGAGAGCCGACTGCTTGTCTGTGGTAAGTTTTAATTTAAAATATTTGTGATAGCCCAATTTCAATATAAAAAGGAAGCTATGCTGTGTTTAAATGTGTTGCAACTTGCTTGAGCAACTTAATATACAAATCTAGAAGTCAAGTGCATTGAATAATAGCCTACGTTGTTTATAATACGTTGAGTTTAAACGTGAATATGTCTAGTAATATTGTATTAGTGTACTGTGATAAAAGAGTATCCCAATGCTGAAAAAGCACGATTGGATTTGAAATTAAAATAACGGATAAATGGTGTGTTTGTGGTAAACACCCGCGGATCAGGAACGGACTGCAAACGCGTTCTGTGTGGAAGCAAAACGAGTCCGTGCTGCCTCTGCACCGCATACATAACGCACACGGACTGCAGACGGAGTATGTGTGAAACAGGCGTGATACTTCATTTTGGTTTGCAAACTTTGCACTACAAGGTTGAAAAATGTTTTTATATATATATATATATATATATATATATATATATATAATTGAGTGCTTTTCTGCTCAGAAACTTGAAATGGCTGTGCATTTTAATAAAAAAAATAGTTTATTTTGATAATACTATTTAACTATGATGTGGATAAAAATGTGAAGGCTACTGTAGCTCTACCTCCACCACACCTGTTGTCATTTGATACATTTATATTGCTGCACTAAAATGTATTTTTCTCATTTGTGACAGTTCAGTTAAATGTCACTTCAAATAACGAATAAAAATAAAGTTGCAAAAAAAATTATGCAATGATATTTTTGTCAAACTTTTCAGAGAATAACTGAAAACGTACTTTATTTTGGTATATCGTGATATATATCGTTATCGTGATATAAAATAATCCATATCGTGATACATGATTTTTCCATATCGCCCAGCACTAAGACAACTACTGTACAGTAATAAAATCTACATTTTTAATAAAATAAACATTTATAATATTTATTAGCAAAACTTGTTATATTAATATATTGCTAGCCCGTTACTCTCTTTAAAAAGTTAACCTGTTCTGCAAGTCAGTGGAGAACAGCAGCCTGTGGCTAATTTGGCTAATTTAGTAACGTTAACATTAACTTAGTTAAATTGATGAAAGGGGAAGCTCACCTGTTGTTTGCACCGCGACGACGGCAATCACCAGAAAAGACTCTAATACACGGCCGATGCAGACGACATGACCACGAGACGACAAACTTGAAAATAAAACACAAAAGATGCAGTTAACCGCGGTGTTCAGTTTTACCTCAGTGTTTCATGTTAGCGCGCTGTTTGTCACGTCTGTCACTGAAGGGACCGTCTATAAAGTTACATACGACATTCATACACACATTTCTTACTTAAACATCATTTGAAGAGAATTACCTTGCCAGCTATAAAGAGGCAGCGTTTAAAAGACATTATGCTGCTCTGTGACTAACGTTAAGTTTGTCAACTTCGGCTTACTGACATTATTAGCTTACCAGTTCATGTTATCGTCGATACTATGGCAGTCATTCACAGAAGAAGATCCAAAATACACCTCCGCGCTCCGACGTTACAGACGACATCCAGACCAGAAACTTGAAAATGACAAGCAAAAGAAGGGCTTGAAAATACAGTTTAAAATCTCCACAGAAACAGTGGTGTTGCTTAACGCACTTTACCTCAGTATTTCACCTCAGTTTGCTGTTAAGCTTGAGTAAGGGCTCGTCAGACGAACTTACTTGCATTAAAGGGCAGCCGAATATACAAACGTGTTTCTCAGTTTAAATAAAGTTTATTTCGACTAATATAGGTCACCTTAATTTACTCACCAGTCCATGTTTTCACCGTTATGGCGGCGCCCCGGCCGCCAGTCAGAAAAAAAAGGCTACCGACATGAAAAACACGATGAATATTGTTAGTTTGCTGTTAACAAGTGAAAACAAATTAAAATTGTTCAGTTTTTCATAAAACAGAAATAATATACTAACAGGGCTGCCAACTTTTGACTTCAGCTTGGAGTGAGAATTCCCACAGCCGTCCCTGTAGGGGGGTCCGGGGGCATGCTCCGCCGTAAGAAAATTTTGTACATTTTACAGTTAAATTCATCTATCTGGTGCACTTTGAGAGTTCACAATTAAGAGCGCCAATACAGTTTCAGTGTGCAAACTAAACAAAGAAAAAAGCTGGTCAATTGACTTGATCTTGAGGTTTAAAGGGAACTCAATCCTCTTTTTAGTGTGATATGGTGTCTCAGTCTAAATTACTCTCACACTGGTATATTTAGAAACCAAACAATTTAGAATTAAAAAAGAATTAGAAAGAACAACAACAATAATAATTTTATATTAACAACAGTAATATTGAAAACAATTCTGTAAAGTAAATAAAAACAAGTATTTCACCGGTATGTTATTTTACCTTTTTCTACAGTTTTCTACATTTTTTGGTGATTTGAGAAAATTTACCAGCCATAAATATTTTTCCTGGCCATGAAACTGTTTTTGCAGAGGCTGCTACTACAACAACTAAACATTTTTAATAATAATAAAAAATAAATAATAATAATACATTGAAAATTAGAACTAAACACTGCATTTTAATCTTGATACAAGCAAAGATGCTACACACATTCACATGAGCAGTCTGTGATACTGTTTTTTATCATAAAATGATGTAAAGTAACTGTTGCAGTGCTGCAAAACTGTTAACTTTTTACCACAACAAGAAAAGCAATTTACAATGAAAGAATTGCAAGATTTAGTCATTAAACTTTTATATATATATATATATATATATATATATATATATATATATATATATATTTTTTTTTTTTTTTTTTTTATTTGACACGAAAAATTCTAATATTTTGCTGTTGATATATTAGTCTGCTGTTGTGAGAAATTAAATTTTTCTCATTTTCGAAAAAGAATCCTTCATTCATGAGATTTATCACTCTCAAAACTTTTGACAATTCTGAACGGATTATAATTAGCCTTGGAGTGCGCAATAGCCCTTCCTTGATAATCACTAAAACGTGTCGCTTCAGTTAATGGCAAAAGTCCTTTTATTATCAATGAACCGCTTATTTACAGTGAGAGGACTGGCAAGTGCAATCTGGCGTTTAGAGGTGAGTGAATTCAGAACGCAATGGCCAATCACAGGCGTTCTAGATCAACATATATGTCTGTGATTGGCTACATTGCTCAGCGCTACAAAAACACGTTGTCTTTTGGCGATTTCCAGAGCACAAACACAAATATGCACTGGAGCTTTTGCCAAATCTGTTTAGCCAATATCTTATTAATCCAGTTTTAACTGAGGGTGCTTTTGACAGCGTGAGAAAATGGATGTGTGGCGTGAGAGCGTGTGAAAAGTGTCAATTGCGTGAGTCTCACGCTGAATGCGTGAGAGTTGGCAGCCCTGTATACTAACCTTTTTGTCGAGTTATTGATGCAACATTTCTCTTTTGTCCTTTTTACCGCCACTTCCTCTCAACAGGAGAAAAAAAAATCTCCCTTGCCATTGGTCAATTTTTCGCGGGCAAGTTCACTACTGTAAACGGATTTACAGTAGTGGAGAATTACAGTAGTGATCATATATTTTCCCATAATCCTTTGCAGTTTACAGTAAAATACTGTATATACATTTTACAGTATCTTACTGTAGATATTACAGTAAAATACTGTTCAAATTACAAAAATCGGTTACAGTGTACTTAAACCCATTTGGGTTTATTAAGGGAACCCATGAGATTTTTTTTGTGTGTAGCCACAGGAAACAGCAGGCCAGCTTTTGCACATCTGTCAGGGAAAGTTGCCTGTTCCCATGCCACTGAGACCTCCAGCATGTAACCCGTGTAGTTGTGAGAATGCTTCAAGTGATGTTTATTTTGTGCTGTTATCTTATGTGCGTAAAGGGCAAATTATGAAAAAGAATGGCTGCAAATTGCTTTAAGGGTAACGTTAGAGGCTGGCCTCCTCCGGAGTGCTTTGGACAAGAGACAAGAAGCAAAAAGATGGAGGATTACATTTGTTAAGAGTTGTTAGTAGTGTTGCTTTAAACGCATAAAAAAGCCACTGCTGTCAGATTTTGATGAAACCTCATGATACTGACTGCAAAATGTTGTATCTTCTGATATCTCAGTGAACCAGAAGCCAGTGATGGACCAGAACAACTCTGACACAAACACAAAGACGGAGACTAAAAGTAATAATTCAGCACACACCTAAATAACTTTGCTAAAGTGTAACATCTCGTCTTGTTGATTAAATTATACAGTAAACGTACATCTAAAATTGTTTAAAAATGTTTATATATATATATATTCAGAGCTGGGTAGGAAATAATTACATGTAATCTGGATTATGTAACCAGATTCCAAAAATGACTCGTAATTAAATTAAATTACATTTTAAAATACTCATAATCAGATTACAGTTCATTTTTATGATTTACATGATTACATATTATTTACACAATAGCAATACATTATTCATAATAATTTATTGCTAATTCCATTTGTTCATCTTTTAGATGTCTTTTCTAAAATAGCCTAATGCTTACTTGAAGTATTTACCTGAGATTTTAAAGTAAATATTTGAATAATTAAGTATCACATTTACGTGTTCATGGCTCTCTGACATTGGTTATGGTCACTTGACAGAAGTCAAAGTAATAAAATATTCACAACCCCAGGAAAACCTTGACATAATATAATGTTTAATGCACTTCATGTTGTTAATAACAGTGAATGGAATATATTTTCTTAATCTTTGTATGTTTATATCAATATGGCACAAGATTATCATTTTTAAATCAATGCAATAAATGAGATGGGTCAAAAGTAATCTAAAAGTAATCTGAGTACATTACCTAAAATGTGTAATGTTATAGTTTACGTTACTAAGTAACTACATTTTTTGTCGGATTACAATTTGTAAGTAATCTACCCAGCTCTCTATATATTACACATGTACAACATTGCAAATATTTGAGCTCATTTAAAAGCATTTACCAGTTAGGATAATATTTATCTCTTGTCTTTGCCTTATCTACTCTTTGCACAGGTGACAAACCAGACACCAAAGACTTTCGAAGTGACCCACCTGGTAAAATTAAGTTGCCTGGTCTACACAAACCACCCGTTCCACCACCACCAGTGAGGGAGAAGCCTATAAAACTAGTACCAAAGTAAGTGATGCCTCAGCAAACCATCTTTGAGCAAACAACCTTTTGAAATGCTTTTCATGAGACTTTCCTCACAAGTATTGCCAAAGTCATCTGAAACACAAAAGCTTTCGCTTTTTTCACCGGATAAATAAAATCTCTAAAAATTTCCATTAGATTTATTATGCCGAGGGACAGAATTCCCCTCATTAGATAATCATTTAGCATTATGTGTTATTCTAAAGGGCCTGTGAATGCTCAGCCTTGTAATGAGCAATGGAAATTTTATGAGTTGCTGAGGGACTAAACAAACCAAACTGCCCGTTTCCTGTTTTTCTGAGTGAGACTGAGTCTTCAGGCAGAGCTTACAGAAGGAGCTGTCATTTTAGCTCAAATGCATGCATGAGCTAAGACATTACCATCAATTAACAGTTAATCTAACATTTTCCATAACAAATCAAAGCAGTGCATTGTTTACAAAAAAGCTCAAGGCACTTTAAAACACATTAGACAAATTTATAGCGTATGTTACAGATCCCAATGTTTATTTTGATTTCTGTGCCAGAGAGCAATGCTATTAAATGGAAACTGCATTAAAAAATCTGTGGTTCTTGCTTGTTTTGTGTATTTTAAAGAAGTCATCCAAGATGTTCATGTATTTTTTTTTTCTACCATTGTAAAAAAAAAAGGTTTTTGAGGAAAACATTCGAGGATTTTTCTCCATATAGTGGACTTCAATGATGGCCAACAGGTTGAAGGTCCAAATTGCAGTTTCAGTGCGGCTTTAAAGGGCTCTACATGATCCCAGCCAAGGAATAAGGGTCTTATCCAGCAAAACAATCAGTAATTTTCTAAGAAAAAACTAATTTATATACTTTTTAACCATAAATGCTCATCTCGCAGTAGCTCGACCTCACATGTGACATAGGCAGAAGTAGCAACCCAGTGTTTGCAAAGAGAATGTGCAAAGAAAGTCAAATTCCTTTTACAAAAAAAAGGTAAAACAACGATGTTGAAAAAATGTTAAAGTTGGAGGAGAAAATTAAATTGAGTTTTCACCCTACCCTACCTGTTTGAACCAAAGTACACAGACGAAGAACTAACCACGTGTGACCTTTGCAACATGAAGACGCGCATACGCATCACAGAGCGTATGTGGTTAAAAAGAAAATGACCAATTGTTTCCCTAGGTAAGACCCTTATCCCTAGACTGGGGTCATGTAGAGCCCTTTGAAGCTGCATTGAAACTACAGTTCAGACCTTCAACCCATTGGCCACCATTGAAGTCCGCTATATGGAGAAAAATCCTGGAATGCTTTCCTCAAAATCTTAATTTCTTGCAACTAAGGAAAGAAAGCAAGTGTTTCATTCTGGAAGTGAACTTCTGTTTAAGTACTCAGAAGTTTCTGAAATGTATTATATGTGTGTGTAATATGCAAAATGCATATTTTCCCTTCTTAGGAATGATGAGCCACGGCCTGTTTCACCTAAACAACAGCCCCCAGCTTCACCAGTACAGAAAGAGGTTAAAGACAATAAGGATGTTAAAGAGAAGACCCCTGACCAGTTTGACGGTGTAGATGTGTCCTCAGAGAAACTAAGTCATCCCACGGCTAACAGAGCCAAACCCCCACAGAGAAGACCACCAACAGCCCTCACCTCACAAGTGAGCCTAACACACTCATACACGCTTCAGAAGTTGATTGGAGGATTGGTTAATTTGAAGTTGATTTCAGTTGACGAGATGAATTGCAACAAAACACTCACTTCATGTAATGAAGCAAGCATTAATACTTAATCAGACTTGTGCTTTTCAAAGCTTGAGGTGTGCCACTCAAGCCAAATCATGTCAGGGGAGGTGCATGGAGAATTATTAAAAAAATAAATTAGGGCTGTCAATCAATTAAAATAATGAATCATAATTTTAAATAATAATATAGTGATTATATTTAATAATACTGTATATATATATTAAGTTTTTAAATTACTAATACATTCAGTCTAATGTATTGATAAATAATGCAAATGACGTCTGTTTTTCATAAAGGTTCCAGATGAAACTGACAACAGTGAAACTTCAGACGAGAAAGATGGATTACCACAAAATATTCCAGAGGTTTGGATAACTCTTTATAAGAACTTTCATTAATTTAATTTTATTACATTATATACTGCTTCACAGATTAGTTAAGCTCATGTACCTTCAAATATTAAATTGTGAGTATTATCACATATATTCATATTTGATTGTACATGAACTATTGATCTGTTAAGCATTATAAAATATTTTAAAGACCTATTAATGAAAGTTGTTTTAAAGTGTTACCAAAGGTTGGAAAATTTATTATATTCCATTAAGAAATGATATGTGACCCTGGGCCGCAAAACCAGTCATAAGGGTCAATTTTTGAAATTGAGATGTATTCATCTTCTGAAAGCTGAATAAATAAGTTTTTCATTGATGCTAGGTTAATTTTGCCCCATACAATGTATTTTTGGTTATAGCTACAAATATACTCATGCTACTTACTGGTTTTGTGGTCCAGGGTCATATATTTGTCTATAAAACATCTCCTTAAATGTCTGGTATATACTACTGTCCAAAAGTTTTTTCTTATATGCTGACCAAGGCCAATTTTCAGCATCATTACTGCAGTCTTCAGTAGAAAGAAATCATTCTGATATGCAGATTTGGTGTTTAAGAAACATTTCTAATTATTAGTGTTGAAAACAGTAGTGCTGCTTAATATTTTTGTGGAAACCGTGACACATTTGATCAATGAAGATGAAAACTTTTGAACAGTAGTTAACATGTAAAGCATTCTGGGAGTTTTATCCCTATTCATCCCTCAGTTGCTCAGCTGCTTTTATTTTTTTTACAGGAACCTCAGTCATCACCTTCCACCAAGACAGAGCACGTAACTAAGACCACTTCACCACCCAAGACACCGACTGAAAAGAAAGCTGCGGTTCAGGAAGAGGCCTCAATGGCCTCTGTGCTGACAGAACTCAAAGATCTCCGCATGTCACTGAATCTCCTTAAAGTACAGCACGAGTGAGTATAAACGCATAAATATCACACCCGAAAGATCATATCACGCATTTCTCTAATTGCAATATCCCTCTTTCCTGAGCAGGAGAGACATAAAGGAGCTTAGAGATGAACTGAAGGACGAGATGGAAAAACGAATGAGATTACAGGTGAGTTTTGATTCTGCTGATGGACTGTCCCATTGCACTTTGTCCGCCATTTTCCGTGCTCAAACAGGTGTAGCAACAACCTCTTGTAAGTAACGCAGGTGTTTTGTAGTTGGATGTGAAAGTGAGTCTGCATTTCTCCCGACATCAGAGCTATTGAGGACTAGTGGATTAGTTTTGTTTTTTAAGGTAACGCTCCACAGATTACACAAAAAATGGAAGAAAGGGGAGGGGAGAGCAGTAGCTCATTATCATTTGAAAAGGCATGCACTGAAACAGAGTTGTTTCTGACAGGGTAAAAATGTGCTGTTTTTAACAACCATTGGGGAATTTTAACCAAAGTATGTTGCAGACATTTCATGAAGACCCTAAAGAATCATACCAACTAATAGAAAATGGGCATCCAATGTCCCAGTTAATTTCAATTGTTTGAGCAATAAACAAATGAGCGAAAGAAGAAAAAATAGATTTTTACATCAGTTCCTTATTCATTTATATGAATGCTATTACATTTAAAAATAAGCTGAAATAAATGCAGTTAAATCCTGTATTGTGAATTAGATTCAGTTGCCAATGGCACATAAAAACACATGTTAAGTACCATCTTCATCCTCAAGAGAGCAGTATTGAGTTAAAAATGCAACCTGTTTGGTCTACATCACATCACAGTTGTCATAAAGGATACCTGAGCCATTCATAAACCACCTTAAAAATAGCCACATATATATGTTCATTTTAAACATAATAAATGACTTTTATGTAATTTCTTAACTAATGGAAGGTATTTTTAAACCTCAGAATAATAGCACCCTGCTTGTTTTTTAATGTATAATTTAAATATGTGAACCTGGACCACAAAATATTATATTTGTATATATTTATAGTGTATTTGTAGCAATAGCCAAAAAAATAGATTTTTATTTTATGCCAAAAATCATTATAATATTAATAAAAGATCATGCTCCATGAAGATATTTTGTAAAAATATATCAAAACTTGCTAATATGCATTGCTAAGAACTTTTTTTTGCGATATTTATTTTATTATTTATTTTATTAGATTTTTTTGCACCCTCAGATTCCAGATTTTCAAATAGTTGTATCTCGGCCAAATATTGTCCTATCTGATGTATTGTCCTATACATCAAAGGAAAGGTTATGACTGGTTTTGTGGTCCAGGGTCAGTGTTGGGGGGTAACACATTTCAAGTAATGCAAGTTGTTATAATATTACTTTTTCCAAATAACTAGTAAAGTAACGCATTACTTTTTAATTGACAAGAAAGTACCTGAGCTACTTTTTCAAATAAGTAACGCTAGTTACTTTTCCCCCCATTTATTGATTAAAAGCTGTCCTGTATCAATGTTGGGAGAAATTGTGAGTAAGATGTTACTTTAGTTCTAGAATAAATGTGAACATGCATTCATTCATCTCACTCATAAAAAAACAGATGAACTTTTTATATTAAAAACAAACAAGCAAGCCCTGCCCAGATTTAAAAAGCAACGCAAAAGTAACGTAACGCATTACTTTCCATAAAAAGTAACTATAATAATTACTTACTTTTTTAGGGAGTAACTTAATATTGTAATGCATTACTTTTAAAAGTAACTATCCCCGACACTGTCCAGAGTCACTTGATGCTAAGTACAACTTATTAAATAACATTTTAATATTTATAGGATGAGGTGGAGGCTCTGAGGAAAAAATAGTGAACATTGAACACCAGGAGTATTTCACTACCCCCAGCGATCCTTCTCTGGAACATGGACGTAAAGGCAGAACGACGATGTTGAGGAAATGGAAATCCAGCACATGTGACTGTTTGATTGATTGATTGATTGATAAATTAATTTCTGGTTGAGTGGACCAGAATCCAGAGCTCAATTCAGAGATTAGAAGACTACAAAAAGACTTCTTGGTTTCTCATACTCTGCTTATCAGCTCATTTGGTTGTGGGAGTGCTCGCCACTCTTTTTTTTTTTTTTTTTTTTTTTAAACGTGCGTTTTGAAATGTGTAAATATCAGATATCTAATATCTTATTTTCATGGAAATTCAGGGATAATCTTGATCATGTTTTAAGGTATCAGCACACTTTCTATTATTATTATTATTGTTATATATTTCTGTTTTGTGGTTGTATTCTGTAACAAATAAATCTATAAGTAGTTCCACTGATGTTGTCCAAACGTTTTTCTGCAAATCTGATTTACCCAGAGACGTTCATATTTTTTTTATGCTCGTCTTTTTGTCTCTAAGATACGAAACAAGATGGCTTTATTTTTGTGAGTACAAATGCAGAACCTTTGTAAACATAAAATATTAAATCACTTATTGTTTTCTTCATAACCACAGTGATCTGATAAAAATCTGAATAGAAATTTTATGAGAAGACAAAACACAATTTGACTGGCTCCAGTTCATTTGTAACATTGTGCAATTATAACACCGCAAATGCTGTTGTGAATGGTATGAATAGGCTTTGCTTTGTCTCTAAACAGTCACTAAAAAGTCCATTTTCCCTTTATGAAGTTGTGATGTGAGACTGGTGCGGATTTAGTTTCCCTTTATACTGAAAACAGCATCTGGAAACCATGTGGAATACATTAACTCCTTATAGTCTGACTAATCATTTGGAATGGACTATATTTAACGATGTACACACTAATTCCCAATAATGGAAATATGTTTGTAGGTTGAATTACAGTGATGACAGTACCATCGATTAAAACAGACTCAAATTCTTGACTTTTTGTTGGTCTAATCTATGATGTTATGTTGGTTCTGTACATTTATAAGCAGTTCTCGTGTATGAGAGATTATGAGTTTATGAGCAGTTCTCATGTTTAGCTACTTACTTTACAATTCTTTCCTGTGTAAACATGTTTTCTAATTGTTTGTTTCAGTATTTACGATCAATGTAAAGCTGAATAATATTCAAATCAAACACATCTTGCCATGATCTATTCATATCATTTCACATTCCACAGCCAGAAGGAATCTTTGAACTAGAATTTAAATGATACAATAACATCAATTTGGTAAGCAGATATATAATGTGAAAGACAAGATGCCCATAAAAACATTAACAATCTATTTTATTATTATTATTTTTAATATATACATCTTTTTATGCCATAATTTTTCTCAGAATTGTGAGATATAAAATAAAATGAACATAAAATGAAGTCAGAATTGTGTAAAATAAACTTGCAATTCTTGCAAATCAGAAAAAAAGTCATAATTCTGAGATATAAACTCGAAATTCTGAGAAATTAAGTGAGAATTGCGAGATACAAACTTTAAATTCTGAGAAGTTAAGTCAGAATTGCGAGTTTATATCTCACAATTCTAACTTTATTTCTTAGATTTCCAAGTTAAACTCACAATTCTGAGAAATAAACTTGGAATTTTAAGGAGCTAAAATCAGAATTGCAAGATATAAGCTCGCAATTCTGAGAAATAAACTCAGAATTTTGAGAAATAAAGTCGGAATTTTGAGAAATAAAGTTAGAGCTGCCAGATACAAATTTGGAATTCTAGAATTTCAGAGAAATAAACTTGAAAGTCTGGGAAATAAACTCGGAATTTTGAGAAATAAAGTCAGAATTGCGAGATATAAACTCGCAAATCTGAGAAATAAACTTGGAATTCCGAGAAACTCAGAATTTGTAGAAATAAAGTCAGAATTGTGAGATGTAAACTCTGAATTTTGAGAAATAAAGTCAGAATTGCCTGATACGAACTTGGAAATCTGAGAAGTAAAGTCAGAATTGCGAGTTTATATTTCACAATTCTGACTTTATTTCTCAAAAATCCAAGTTGAATCCGCAATTCTGAAAAATAAAGTCAGAATTATGAGATATAAAGTCGCAATTCTGAGAAATAAACTTGGAATTCTGAGAAATAAATTCTGAATTTTGAGAAATAAAGTCAGAATTTCAAGATATAAACTCACAATTCTGAGAAATAAACCCGTAATTTTGAGAAATAAAGTCAGAATTGCCAGATACGAACATGGAAATTGCGACTTTATTTCTTAAAATTCCAAGTTGAACTCGCAATTCTGAGAAATAAACTTGGAATTCTGAGAATCTCAGAATTTTGAGAAATAAAGTCAGAATTGTGACATATAAACTCTGAATTTTGAGAAATAAAGTCAGAATTGCGAGATTTAAACTCGGCATTTTGAGAAATAAAGTCACAATTCTGAGAAACTCGGAATTCTGATAAAGTTGAAATTGTGAGATATGAACTCGCAATTCTGAAAAATAAACTGAATTTTGAGAAATAAAGTCAAGATATAAACTCACAATTCAGATTTTTTTTTTTTTCTCAGAATTGCGAGTTTATAACATGCAATTGCAAGCTAAGTTAGAATTGTGAAAAACTCGCAATTCTGAGAATAGTCTTTTCCCCCCTCAAAACTGGATTTCAGTCTTGGAGTTTTTATCTTGCAATTCTGCCTTTTATTCCTCACAATTGTGAATTTATGTAATGCAAAAAAGTCAGAATTGTGAAATAAAAAGTTGCAATAACATTTTTTTTTTATTCAGTGGCGGAAATGGGATTCCATATATCATAACTGATGTGGCAAATCAACTCCTGAATTTTTTAAACTGCATCTGCTGATTGGTATAACCATGTTACTTGAGACTCTGAGAGCATGACCCATGTTGAGCAGGATGTTGTTTGGCTTTATTTAGAATGCACAATATATATCAGTACCATATCAGTTATGAGTTGATACTAGACATTTTTAAAAATCAACATTGGGTGATATTGGATTTTCCATTGTGCATGTTCATTTTAAAATCCCCTTCTTTACTTTTGCATTACATTTCACCATCATCCAACTCTCAAAATCAATCTTAAAAACATTGTAAATCTCTTAGTAATATCTAGTTTTCATATCAAACATTATAATGTTGTGATCCCTGTTTCACATTGTAGCGTTATAACTTTTTATTTAGACAATTTTAATTTCTTGATCCTCTTGATATATTCCCATATGGCTTTATAATCTATGAGTTACTGCATGATTTGACGTTGGGACTACAAAAATAGCAAGTAAAAAAATCTACACACAATAAATGGCATAAATTGCAAAAGTGCATTTGCTTTCAGTGAGCTTCTAATAATCGCCTACCATTTACAAATACATTTTAAACATCAACTCAGACATCAAAGTCTAAAATTGTGCTTCAAAATGACTTTTCAATAAGCACCATGACTTGGGAACTGATAGCAACTTGCCCGGTCCAAATGTGGCATACAGAACAGCTGTACCCGTGGTCTGTAGGATGACAATAACATCAGTCCAACGTATAAAAAAATGGAAACACTGTCCATAAACAGTCTTGCAAAGTACTGCACTCAGCCAGTGAAATGGCTTGAGTTAATGTCCAGGAGTGTTAGTTAGTAGTAGTGCACTCTTCCAATAGTGCCCGTCCCTGTTCCCAGGATGTCCGGCTGTCCGTTTCTCCAGATTTCCCTGATGATCCTCTCCCTTTCCTCCAATCGCTGTGCCCGCTCCAGCTCTTCGGCTGAGGTGAACACGTTTCTGCTCAGAGTCCCGTCTGGCGTGATGAGGTGGTTGTTCATGGGGATCTCTGTGGTGCTGTGGTGGATGGAAGACTCCAAGCCTCCTGCATCTTCCTCCTCCTCCTCATCGCTCTCCTCATCTTCCTCTTCCTCTTCACTATAGTCTTTCAGCTGTTTTTTCTCCGGCGTGGAGGGCGCCGTAGTGGTCCGCGGCTTGCAGGAAATCCGGATGACCAGGAGGCAGAGAGTGAGCACCAGGCCAAAACAGACGCCGATGACGAAGTAAAGGCCAAAACTCTCTGGATTGGCTGGATAGATGGGGAAAAAAACATATAAGTTTGCCATTCTTTAACCTGAGTTGCATGTTAAACATGGGAGAAGCACTGACCTTTAATGTGAGCATAAGCAGCAATTGTGTTGCTCAAGAAATCCATCTCCTTCCTTTTCACATTCATCCTGGCTTTGTCCTGTGCTTTCAAACCTACAGAATAAAAAAATGAAAATACTGTTGATAAACGTGAGTTTAAATACTTATTTTATAAAAAAAAAAGAAAAAAATAGATTGACAAGATAAAACATTTTGTGGCGCATTTTATAAATTGTGTGCATTTATTTTAAAAAAATTATTTCAAAAAGTTGTTGCATTTTTTAAGAGATAAAATATATAGATTATTAAATTACAGTACGTTTTCAAATAAAGAACAAAATCTAAATTTTAAATGTTAAACAAAAAATTTAATCAGCAGATTTAAAATTTTTTAGAAGTGAAATTAGCTGTATATTATATATTTATATTTATATTATAAACATTAATAAAAGAAATTGACAAGATTCAAAAATTTGTGGTGCAAAGAGTTTTGTTTTTAAAGGCAATTTTTTAGAGGTGAAATAAGCTGTAGTTATATAGATTATACAATTAGGTTTTCAAAAAAGAACAAAAAAAGAACAAGATTAAAAATTTTGTGGTGCATTTTATAGATTCATATTTTTTTATAATATATATACATTAAAAAAATAATTGTTTCTAAAGGCAAAACTTTTAGAGGTGAAATTTGCTGTAAATATATATTGTATACAATTACAGTAGGTTAAAAAAAATAAACTCAAAATTCAACATTTTAAAATAAAAAATAAATAAAACATAAATCTGCAGATTTTTGTTTTAATTTTTTTAGGTGAAAGCTGTAAATATATAATTATAAAAAAAGAGATTTTGTGACGCATTTTCATAGATTCTTATTTTTTTTATAAAATCCTTTTTTTAAACAGTTTTCTTTTTAAAGGCAAACTTTTTAGAGGTGAAATTAGCTGTAAATATATAGATTATAAAATTACAAGTTTTCAAATAAAGAATAAACTCAAAATTCAGCATTTTAAAATAAAAAAAAATTAAAAAAAATAAATCAGCTGATTTTTTAGAGGTAAAATTTGCTGTAAATATATATATATATATATATATATATATATATATATATATATATATACATATATATAATAAAAAAAGAAAAAAGAGATTACATTTTGTGATGCATTTTATAGATTCATATTTTTTAGAAAATCTTTTTTAAACATTTTAAAATAAAAACACAATAAATAAATCAGCAGATTTTTTGCTCTAAAATTTTTGAGGTGAAATTAGCTGTAAATATATAGATTCTAAAAAAAGAAAAAAGAGATTACATTTTGTGATGCATTTTATAGATTCATATTTTTTAGAAAAAAAAAATTAATAGTTTTTTTTAAAGGCAAACTTTTTAGAGGTGAAATTAGCTGCAAATATATAGATTATAAAATTAAAGTGTTCAAATAAAGAATAAACTCAAAATGAAACATTTTAAAATAAAAACAATATATAAAAATAAATCAACAGATTTTTTTGTTCTAAATTTTGTTGAGGTAAAAATTTAGCTGTAAATATATAATTATATAAAGAAGATTTTATATTTTGTGATGCATTTTATAGATTTATATTTACAGTTTTGTTTTTAAAGGGAAAGTTTTTAGATGTGAAATCGGCTGTAAATATATAGATAATACATAATATATAGACAAAAAAACATTTTAAAATAAAAAATAAATATAAATTAAATAAAGATTTTTTTGTTCTAAATTTTTTGAGGTAAAATAAGTTGCAAATATTTATATTCTAAAATTAAGTAAGTTCTCCAATGAAGAATAAATTCAGAATTTAAGAAAAGTTCTAAAACCTAAAATAATAGAGAAAAACTAGGCCAAAGGTCATGCTTCTGTGTTCCGAAAGTAAAAGTAACACACAGACTATTCAAACTGAGCATTTTATCCAATCACAGAGCTACTACAGTTCTCTAACACTGTGAAGCACAGTACAGACACACTATATATATATATATAACTACTCAGTAAAAACATCCTGAATTCTACAACCCATCCCTGTGAGCTCCTATTGTGAGGTTGAAAGGTCAGTATTGCCAAGAGCTAGTGGGGCCCATTTCCTTTACAAATCTCCACCTAATAGTGTGCAGCCAGTAGTCAGATTCTTTTGTATCTGAATAAAGGACATGATACTCTTCCCTAATGACGTCCATCTGAATAAATCTCCAGTCTTTTCTTTTCCTGTTTTGTTTGCGTCCATAGTGTATTTCCTCTCTGACTCTCTTCGCTTCGTATGTGAACTCCCAAGGAAGATTCATATTTCCAAGGACCAACAAATACAGCCACACCCTCGCATACAGTATGAGGGCAGGAGTTTCAGGAGGTTATATTTATAACCCCGAACAAACATATCCTCCCTAAGACAGCATGACAGTTCTATGCCTGCTTCTCATCTGAATCCACAATTCACTGCAGGCGCCACAGAAAATGTGGAGAACTGGGGTCATGTGTGCCTGGCGGATCTGACTGCGCTTCCTGTGTCCCCTCCCACTCCTCTTTTTTTATCCCATCCACTACAGTCACCCAGAACTTCCTGCTGACTTTGGCTTTTCTCGCTCACTATTGTTCTCTGGCTGTGACATCATTGCTGCACACGTACTGTTTAAGCATGTCAACTCAGTGATTTAAATGTGCTTCAATGTCTAAGTAATTGCACATTATCAAAGCATTTTCATAGTTCACTCAAAAAATTAACATCATTCGTTTACCCCATGTCATTCAAAACCTGTAGGCCTTTTCTTTTCTTTTTTAAGAACACAAAAGATGTTTTTCAAACAATGAAAAAATGCAGTAAGAGACATTCAAGCTCAAAAAAGGACAGTAACGTACCATAAAAATAGTTCATATGACTCATTTGCTAATTTTTCTGGTGCCATATGATAGCTTTGTTCATTAAAATGAGAGAAGGTCATACAGGAAATATTAATTATAACTATAACTGAGTGGACTATTTCTTTATAAAGTCTTCAGTGTTAGTTCTAAAACATTATTAAACTTTGGAAATACAGGTATTTTGTAGAATTTAATAAGCATATACCAGTTGTTGAAATAGTCAAAAAAAAAAAACTAAAACGAAACAAAACTGCAGAATTAATAAACAGTTATTCTCTAGACTGAGATAAGTATTTAAAAAAGCTGTAAATATATAGATTAAACAATTACAGAAAGTTTTCAGATAAAGAATAAACTCAAAATTCAATATTTAAAAAAAAAAATCTAAAAATAAAACCAGATATATATATATATATATACATTTTATAGATTCATATTTTCACTGTTGTTTTAAAAGGCAATATTTTTAGAGGTGAAATTAGCTGTTAATATATAGATTATAAAATTACTGTAAATTTTCAAATAAAGAATAAACTTAAAACTTAAAAATATTTAGTTGTTGAAATAGAACAAAACAACACAACTCCAGAATTAATAAACAGTTATTCTTTAAATAAATAAATAAATAAATAAAAAAGATCAACAAGATTAATATTATTATTATTATTATTAACATAACATAAAAAAACAAAAGGAATAGCAAGATTAAAAGTTTTGTGGTGCATTTTATAGATTAAATCTTTTTTTTAAACAAAAACAGTTTTGTTTTAAAAGGCAACATTTTTAGAGCTGAAAATAAAAATTACAGTAAGTTTTCAAATAAAGAATAAACTCAAATTTCAACATTTTAAAATAAAAAATACATAAAAATTAAATCAGCAAATTATTTTGTTCTTATTTTTAAGATGTAAAATTAGCTGTATATATTTATATTATAAAAAATATTATATATTATAAAATTACAGTAAGTTTTCAAATAAGGAATAAACTCAAAATTCAACATTTTAAAATAAAAAATACGTAAAAATAAAATCAGCAAATTAGTGTGTTCTTATTTTTAAGACGTAAAATTAGCTGTATATATTTATATTATAAAAAAGAAACAAAAAGATTAACAACATCAAAAATATTGTAGTGCATTTTATATATTCTTTTTTTTTTTCAAAAACAGTTGTTTTAAAAGGCAAAATATTCAGAGGTGAAATTAGCTGCAAATATATACTTATAAAATTAAAGTACATTTTCAAATAAAGAATAAACTCAAAATTCATAATTTTCAAATATTCAATTATTGAAATAGAACAAAACAAAACAAAAAAATGGCAGAACTAATAAAGTTCCTAAATTCTCTGTAGAGAATTTACACATTTTAATAAGCATACATTTCCCAGTAGTCCCAAAACAAAGCAAAAAAAAAAAAAAAACTGCAGATTTTCGCACTTCTAGATTTTAATAAGCATATCTTTCCCAGTTGTTGAAATAGTCACAAAACTAAACAAAAAACAAAAAGCAACTATAAAACAGACAGAACTAGCCTAGAAAAAAGTACATTGAGATTTACCATATAAAGCAATCAGTTCCTCCTCATGATGCACTGTTTTGCGAGATAGATCATAGAGATAGCTTCTCACTTTGCTTATGGCCCTGTGTCCTCAGAATATCTTGGGTCTGCGTCTATACAATGACAAAAGCAAACACACACACACACACACACACACACACACACACACAGACAGAGATGCACACCCTTGTCAGACCACATCACATCGAAAATCACTGAGGCATCTGCAGTGCAAACAAATGTAAGGCGCCAGATTGCGCTGTGCACACAGGAAGTCAGCTTGAGATCTAAGCCTAAAACAGATTCACATTTCATCTATAAAAATGCAATAAGATCCCAGAAAGGAATCTGCTATATGATGAATGAGACATTTTTAAACGTAGCAGGAGTGAACCGAATTAGAAAAACAAATCACAGCATGAACCATCTGAACAGAAGCAGCATGAATAAATGTTTCAACATTAACCTCTGTGTTCATTTTTGTCAGCTTTCTTCATAAAAAGTACTAGCCTAAATTATTCAGTTTGTGCCAGTTATAAAGCTATGCTTCCAGACATTTGGCCTGAGCTCTGAAATATTTCATAGGCAGATGGTGTGAAAAATTTGTAGAAGCAGGAGGTTTCTTTCAAGTTGGTTTAGTAAAGCCTCTGTGCTTTGCAGTGCCGCTTTGGATCTAGCTGACTCTTGGAAGCTTTTAACGTGTAAAGAAACCACAGCCAGTGATCATTATGCATTTTGACCCACATGGCAAACCCAGGAATGACCCAGACAAGAGACAATATGAACATATTTCACTTGGAAGCTGGATCAAGTGCACGTTCCTGTTGGGTTGGCTTATTCAGAAAGTCCAAAACCCAGATGCATTAATAGAAATACCCAAAACACCAGAAAATGTAGAAATATTAACTTCTCCAGAAAGCTATTCACCCTATTAGCTCAGTTTAACTCTTCGCTCACAGCACAGTCATGTCTAAGTGGAGTCTACTGGCAACTGGAGACATGTTTAAAGCCTGTCTAAACACCTATTAACCTGCCTTGTTGTTTTGTTTGTGTTTTGTTTTCCCCTGAGGAGGAAATTATTTGCAGGCCTCCTGCCCTTGTGCGATCCGGTCACTCCAACATCAGCGGTTTTCCTTCCCTGACCTCATGTTCTGCTCCAAAGCAGATGCTGAATTTAAACCTCACAAAGCAAAGGGAAAAATACCAGCGTATGTTACGTTCTGATGTCTTGGGACATTAATGTTTGGAGAACATGATTTATTGGTTTGAGCTAACTATAGGCACGTGGTCAAAGTTAAAAAAAAGTGCAGTTCAGAGCTCTTTCTACCTCATCTGACCCTTGGAAATATCTCTTGTTGGTGCAACCTCATGTGGTCAGGTTCCTTGAGTTTTATTGATCGTATTAATTTATATGTGACCCTGGACCACAAAATCAGTTGTAAACGTCAATTTTTGGAAATTGAGATTTATACATTATCTGAAAGCTGAATAAATGAGATTTCCATTGATGTATGGTATGTTAGGATAGACAATATTTAGCTGAGATAAAATATTTGAAAATATGTAATCTGAGGGTGCAAAGAAAATCTAAATATTAAAAAAAAAATGGCGTTGTTCAAGTTCTTAGCCATGCATATTACTAATTAAAAATTAAGTTTTATTATATTTAAGGTAGGAAATTTACAAAATATCTTCACTGAACATGATCTTTACTTAATATCCTAATGATTTTTGCCATAAAAGAAAAATCTATAATTTTGACCCATACAATGAATTTTTTGCTATTGCTAATATACCCATGCTACTTAAAACTGGTTTTGTGGTCCTCTGTGGTTACCTTTTACCATAGTCTGTCTGAATATTCAATTCTGATTAGCTGGCAGGTATCCATTAAAACCACTTTATACACTGCTCTGAGGAATACTCAATTCTAATTGGTCAGTCACCACATTCCAAGGTATGTTATTCTCCCAATAACAACTGGTAAAAACTAACACAGACTCATCCGGGTAACTGCAGTCAGTGCTGTTCACTTACTGGGAACATTTTTTCTTTGTTGAATCATTGCGTTTGGTTCGCTAATAGAATATTAAAACTCAATTCAATATTATGTGTACAATGACTTAATTGTCATCCTGGTATCGCAGGCTCACTCTCTCGTTTCATACAAACGCACTTCACTACCTCACTTACCTCACTATTTCATCTCTGTGTCTGATTTGAAGCGGGCAGAATGCTAGAGCTAACATGTCAACTGGCTAAAATAACCATAATTTTTATCCGTCCGGTCAAATATTGCACTGCTTACATAAAGTAGACTACACCACTGATCTCATGATGAAAACGTACCTGTGGTAACTTTTTCGCAAGACACACATTATGTACCAATAAGTACACATCACTGAAGTTTCCGACAAAAATGAACACTAAATGCGGTAAAACAGTGAGCACTGAGTTATTGTTTTTATACACAATTATGATTACAGCTCCATATGTTTCGCTTTCCGGCAGAGCTCAGCTGGCACAGAACTAGACTATAGATGTGGAATCCTTGGGTACGAATCCCGTGAAAAACATGACTCATGATGAAAGAGCTCAAAGAGGAGAGATCGAAAAAACAAGCTAAAAGAGCATGTTTGCGACTGCACTTTTATTTCACATTCGCTTTTGTTCATACTATTGGGTAGGTCTGGGTGCAGTGCAGATGGTACATTATTTTAAAGAGTGTTAGAGTTATAGCACCATTCAACGGACATTTTAGGTCAGAACTTACAAAATCAACGTCACATAAAACATACCATATGTACGTTCATCTGTTCTGGGGAAACAAAAAACTAACACTCTTTAAGCACCACTCAGTGGACATTTCACATCGAATATGTCACGAAACGTCATGAGCTACAGCTGAGCTGAGCTACCGAGCAAGCTTGTTACAACTTGTTGAAACATATAGAGCTGTGATCATAACTGTGTATGAAAACGATTAGAAGTGCTTGCTGTTTTACCGCCTCTAGTGTTAAAGGTGCAGTGTGTAGATTTTGCGGCATCTAGCGGTGAAGTTTTGAATTGCAACCAACGGCTCTGTCCACCGCTCACCCCCTCCCTTTACAGAAACTACGGCAGCCGACACGCGATTAAGATGTCGTTGTTTCAGACAGCAAAGAATAATGAAGTTTCTTTTAAAACGTAAATTAGGGAATTATATTTACTTGATAATTCAATAAAACAATGTTATTGTGAATATTGCAGTTACTTGTTCATCATTGTGTCAGTGTTTTTTCGCAAGAACAGCAGTGATGAAACGCGATCTGTAGAGCAGTTTGTCCGTTTAGGGCTACAGTAGAAACATAACGGCGGCTTCCATGTGGGGGGACCCGCGGTGTATGTAGATATAAACTGATAATTGTAAGGTAATAAAAACATAATGGTTAATTAAGTAAGGTCTTTATACACCCCTGAAAACACAGTTATGTATATTATATTGCATTTCTGTATAGAGATAATCTTACATATTACACACTGCACCTTTAACTTCTGTTGGAAACCTGCAGTGATATGTACTTATAGTACGTATTTCGGATCTTGAGAAAAAATTTCCACAGGAATGTTTTCGTCATGAGACCAGGTTGTCAAAAGTTTATAGTTGATAAAAAGTCACTAATGCTCACCCAAGCATTTATTTGCTAAAACATACAGAAAAAAACAATAATAATATGAAGCTGAAATTGTAGCAGCAATTAGTTTGTGAAATTAAAAATGTCTTGACTGTCAACTTGCTGTGCTGTTTGAAAAAAAGCACACAAATTCTCCATTCTCCAAAAAACACTCCGGAGATAAAGAAACCATGCATTAATATGACTCAGAAATCAATTTTCTGCACTCCACTTAATAAACGAATGCCAAAGCAAACACTGTCTATATCACAAGGCCTGGGGAAAAGCCAGAAATGCTCATTCTAAATTAAACGCTGTTTGTTTAAAGGCACGGGAGAGACCGAGGAAGTCCAGAGACTGTCATATCTAGTGATAATTCTTGTTTTTTCCACAATAAGAAGACCACAATAGCATTTCCTTCCCCTGGATCCGTCTCCATCCGACAGGAAAAATTGAGACCTAGTGCAAGCACCCCCTGATTTGTTTCTCTGTTTTTCACATTAAGTTGTCTGTGCAAATAAAGAGTGTAAGTGGATGATTTGTGGGGGACGAAGTGACAGGCCAAAGACCTCTGGAGTGATTCCTCTGCTGAACAGAAGTTCCAGTCTTGACCACCGAGGGACACATTATTCAAAAACAACCTGACCGAACGACTCCCTCATTGTAAAGCACTCAAAAATACCATCACAAAGCATGAACGGAATTTACTCCATGACTAAAAGCTATAATTGAATTCACCAGTATCAAAAGACAAACATAACCCGAGCAGCCAGTGCAGCATTCTAGTTCATATGACACACCACCGGCCAAAACAAGCAAATGGGTATTTTTGATACTTAGAAATGTTCTTTTAGCCACTGGAATTTCCTGGCATGGTGGTTGAACCACTTGCGGTCTTCTTGGCAAAGAGCTTGGTGACTGATAGAGAACTTTAAATCTAAATATAATTGGGTTTCTTTGTCTCACTAAACTGTGGACAGACTGGAGGAGGTAATCTCAATATACAAAATACTCTTAATGACTATTTTATTCTGTCAGCCTTGGCAGAAAACAACTATATCATGACTGGAGTAGTGACTGTTCTCCTAAAATGTCCTTTTAAAGATGAAAAGTTCAAGAATGAAGAAAGAAAATGTTTTCCTCTTAGCCCATAAACAGCTATGTTGGAAAAAGAACTTAGGGGGTCAAACATGTCCCTGAAAGCACATTTGAAACATTGAAACACTGCTTTTATCATCATTTTCGCATTTGGCGGAACGCTACAACCCTAACATCCTCATAATCTTGAGTTTTTCCATAAACAGCCATCCAAAAGCATTGTAGAAGTGCTGACTGTGCAATCTCTCAGCCAGCATTAAACCCACTGGGTCTCATTTTCTCCCATTACCCAGATTCACCTGAACACCAACAGAGTCCAGAATTGTCTCAACAAATCAGCTCAATGTAACTTCCAAACCTCAGAGGTGAGGTTAACTGTGCAACTAGTGAACTTGGACACATTTCTACCGCCTGTGTTGCCTGGAAAACCGCTCAGGAGGGTTGCATGGTAAAAGCATTCGCTACAAGAATTAGCTTCAGCTCCTTTACAGCCCTGGACCTCACCATGACATTTCCAAAACAGTGTAGAGTGTCTTTCTTTCTTATTTCTCTTGACAGAGAATTTAGCAGATTAAGCCGTGTAACTCATTTGGACTGTGTTTCCTGCCAGTAGCTCTTACTGAGGGGGATATTTAATTTGGAGCTGAGTCAGACATGTGGTTGCCATCAGATTCTTGACCCCCGCACCAAACGTGGAGCTGACCCTAAAGACGCATGCCAGCCGAGAAAGACGATACTAAAAGAACACCACACAAGATCCTTTTCTTCAATTTAACTCAAATGCACAAATCTCTGTACAAAGGTATTTTTCCCTCATTAAGGAATTTTTCTAAAATGATACACACTTACTTTAGATGAAGACTCACATGTGACCCTGGACCACAAAACCAGTCAATTATTCAAAGCTGAATAAATAAGCTTTCCATTGATGTATGGTTTGATAGGACAATATTTGCCTGAGATACAACTATTTGAAAATCTGTAGATTCCAAAAAAAATTTAAATATTGAGAAGATTGCCTTTGAAGTTGTCCAAATGAAGTTCTTAGCAATGCATATCACTAATCAAAAATTAAGGTTTGAGATATTCATGGTAGGAAATTTACAAAATATCTTCACGGAACATGATCTTTACTTAATATCCTAATGATTTTGGTATAATATCACCACAAAAATATAAGCAGCAAAACTGTTTTCAACAATGATAATAATAAGAAATAATTCTTGAGCATAATATCAGGACATCTGAATGCTTTCTGAACGATCATGTGTCACTGAAGACTGAAATAGTGATGCTAAAAATTCAGCTTTGCCATTACTGGAATATATTACATTTTAAAAAAAAAATTAAATATCAAAATGCAGCCTTGAGCAAAATACACTTCTTTCAAAAACATTTTAAAATACTTACTGTCTCCAAATACATCATATTATATACTTTTTCATGGGATCTTAGAAGTTGAGATCACATGACCATCCATAGTATTTAAGTACTTTAATTATATGATGGTTTTTAAACATATGGAATGGAAAGTGGAGAAATAATGAAGGTTAACTAGGCTAATGTAGTCAGCTTAATGCTAATATTTACACAAGATGCAATTTTATGTTATTGCAGTGGCATTACAACACTGACAAACTGTATACATAGTCCTAAGTACTTCCCTATAATCAACAAAGTCCTGAATGTACATTAAAATCTGGTTCTACAAAACAAACATTTATTTACATTTTTACAGACACTAAAATGTAAAATGCTGATGTTTTAACAGCATCTAAACATACAATAACGTATTTTCAGCATTTTAACGTACAATACTGACATATTGATGACACCTAAGACGTAAATTATTTACGTATGAACAACTTTACAGACTTACAAATAAATCCTTATAAATATAGAATTTGTGCCATTACCTACTTTGTAATGTGAAATGATAACATTTCATTTTGTTCTCTTTGATTTCTGCTGCTAACTCATTTTGAAGAATACATAATGTTAAACAATTACACTTTAAGCTATTTAAATGAATAACATTTCTGCAATTGTTTAGTCATTACTCATCATGTAATGTTAACTTTGTTTATGACTGACAATAGAACCATAAAATACACCAAAACGCAACATACGACTGAATCAAACAACCAAATTTAAGCCTTTATTCAGCGATCTTCATCTCCATCCTGAGCAGTGACCAAAAGGGAAAAAAACTGCTCTAACACGCTCATTACAAATTCAAAAGTTGCCACTTCAAGAAACTTTACAACAGGATTTACGGCAGGAAAATCGAACACTCATTGGCTCTTGCCTGCTTCATCAAAAATTGTGACATGCTGTGTTTCTGGTGAGGTGTGTTTGAATGAGAAATGCACACCTTCACAGAGTGGACTGGGATAATAATCTGGTTTATATTTTTACTGATAAACTACTTAAATTTGCTCTGCACCTTATGCAAAACCTTGTATTCCACCAGAGAGGACAGCGGCTGCAACACATCATGATTTGTATTATTTTTGGCACAGCTTTTGGCATTTGTTACCCTGGTTGTATTTGTAGCAATAGCCAAAAATACATTGTATGGGTCAAAATTATCGACTTCTATTTTATGCCAAAAATCATTAGGATATTAAGTAAAGATCATGTTCCATGAAGACATTTTGTAAATTTCCTACCGTAAATATATCAAAACTTAATTTTTGATTAATATTATGCACTTCATTTGGACAATTTTAAAGGCGATTTTCTCAGTATTTCGATTTTTTGCACCCTCAAATTCTCAATTTTCAAATAGTTGTATCTTGACCAAATATTGTCCTATCCTAACAAACCATACATCAATGAACAGCTTTATTCAGCTTTCAGATGATGTATAAATCTCAATTTCAAAAAATGTACCCTTATGACTGGTTTTGTGGTCCAGGGTCACATTTTTTGCAATAAATAAATTATTGTGATTGCACTTATCTGTCTGTCATGTTTTTTTTTAAACTGTATAGAAATAGTTATGGTTAGGTTTAGAGGTAGGAGTGAGATTAGCAACTATAAAAAAAAATGTAATGCTGTATTGTTACTAAAATGGCCATTTCCTTGCATATTTTGATCAATTAAGTTTTATATCTTTTATATTTGCTTTAAAATGGGTAGGTTTAGATTTGAGGGTAAGCTAAGGGGTCTAGAAATCTAAACTGCTTATCAAGAAAAAAAGTTAAAATTGCATTGATAAAAATATCTTAATGATATAAAAGATGTATAACTATTCTACATTTTTTAACTAAAAATATGTAGCCATTTTTATGTTTTAAACATTAAAATATGTCCAAATTGTACATTTCAGCATCAATAAAAACATACAAAAATGTTTTGTTCTTCTAAACATTATGTACTAATACCTACATGTAAACAATGGGACCAGGCTGTACATTCAGTAAATAGTGTTGAAGCACATGTAACTTCAATAATGCTGCTGAAAGTCTTTTTCATAATATTCTCATGCATGGCTGTTCACCATTCAATGATTCTAATATAACAGAGGGTGCATTTGCCAGCCTGGGGTGTCAGTGGGGGTTGTGTGGCTGAAGGCTGTGCTCTTGGGTGTTAATGTGGACCAGATGTGTGTCTCAATAGAGCCAAAGAGCCTCTATAGTTTTCTATGCAAATGCAGAGTAGAAAAACACTTCTTTTAATAATGTGTGTTTCAAGTACCCTGATCTTTGGCTTCAGCCCACCTCTAGGGTCAAAAGGGCTAAAACACTCTTTATGGGAATGGATGAGAACTCAATATGGTCTCTACCCATTACAGAAACCCGAAAATAAAAGCAATTAAGACTTGTTTTAGTTTTAAAACCCTAAGGAGACCTATTATGAAAATGAGAGTGAGAGTTATTTGGATTTAATTAATTACGTGCAACTGCAGTCTTGTTCCTGCTTGTTTGGGTTCGGTGTGAAAAGCACACAGAGTATGTGGGTGATGGGACGACTAACCCTGAGGTGATCCCAGCTCTAAAGCTCCACAAATAGAACAATGATCTCATCTGCAGATCGATCTGAGCCTGGAGGCCTTTGCAGATCCCAAGAAACATGCTGGATCCATTACGCAGACCCTCTGATTACTGTACGACACAAAACATGTGGTCCATCTTTCCCATGGATGGGTGGGCATTGTTAACCCCATACTGGCCGTAGAGCTTTTTTAAAGCATTAACATAGCAAAAGTACTTAGGTTTGTGAGAGGAAACAGATCAAAGATAGATGTGATTGGTTAAGGAATTTAGGAGTAACAATCAGGGTTATGATATTTACTTGTTTTTTTTTTTTTGTAAGTTTTATTACATACTTCTCTTTTCTCTTATGCTCACTAAAACTGAATTTACTTTATTTTATTTTAATTTATTTATTTTATTTAATTTATTTATTTAATTTATATATTTGTGGAAACCATGCTTGCATTGCATGCATTTTTGGTACATCTAATAAATTAAATATATCTTATATATATATATATATATATATATATATATATATATATATATATATATATATATATTAGGGCTGTCAATCGATTAAATTTTTTAATCGCGATTAATCGCATGGTTGTCATGAGTTAACTCGCGATTAATCACACATTTTTATCTGTTCTAAATGTACCTTAAATTAATACTTTTTAAAGTTTTTAATACTCTAATCAACATTGGCATGGACAAACATGGATGCTTTAAGCAAATATGTGTTTATTATCAGTGAAACCATACTCGACATGAAGACTAACTTGTTTCAAATGTCATAGATGTTTTTCAAATAACTTGTTCATGTCTATTAGACACATGAAAAAAAGAACATAGAAACACCAGGTTCCCATTACTTCTCTTTCTTTGCACTGAGCAATTTACTTCCACAAGCTTGTTTATATTATTTGCCGGACAGGGCAGCTCACTTCTTCTGAACAAGCAAAATCTACATTTATTATTACATTTCTTTGCCTCTCGGTGCCCACATACTGTAATCTGATGCAGCCAAGTTCTCAACAAAACTGTTTCCATTGTTTTGATTAAGTATTTTTGTTTTGTTTTACCAAAATAATATGAAATAATAACTGAAAAAAAAAATCCTGCATTATGATCATGATTCAATCACTGAAAAGAATCATTTACCGGCATCTGGACATAAGTCACTCCCTGCATTATTATCGTTGTTTTTAACTTCCTGTCTGAATTCCTTCAGGATCCTTTGACTTTTTAGGAGTTTACCCATTTAAAGTTATGTGATCGCAAAAACCTGCTTCTTTTTTTTAATGTATTGTTTTGGTTATAATGTACTGATTGGAGAGCCTGGTCTCATGAAAATGCGCACTAGCACGACTTTCTGTTTCTATTTGGCGTGCTATTAATAAGCTGAAATTAACTTTGGCGTGCATATGATATGCATGTGTTTGACGTGCATATAATACGCCGTTTTCGCGTGCATACTCGTATGTGGCTTTACGCATCAACTCCACAGCACCAATCCTAACACCGACTCCGCTTGCATTCATTAAATATGCCAGAAGTGCCGGTACGCATGAAAAAGTGCAAGTACGCAAAAGGATAAAATACAGAAGTGCCTGCGTACTGGCCCACTTCAAGCACTGGAATGAACATAACATCTGTTTTAACTGAAAGCGCTGCTCCTCTGCCGCTCGCTGAACAGAGCAGACGCAGATATAAAGAGAGGGAGGTGCGCGCGCATTGGGAGACCTCGCGCTCGTTCAGTAAAACCGGAGAGACTATATTAGGTTTGTCCAATTATGTGTTTATGTATTGTTGCTAGACACTTTTCGCTAGGTTGGCAACACTGTGCATCCATTTCTTTAACTATGGGCTACGTAGTGGGTCAAACAGAAAATGCGCGCTGCGTTAATCGCGCGTTAATAAAATTAGTGCCGTTAAAATGAATTTGCGTTAACGCGCTATTAACACGTTAATTTTGACAGCCCTAATATATATAAAGCTTTATTTATCTAACTTATATGTTTTAAAAGCTGTGTAAGTATGGAAGCCTGTTTCTGCTACTGAATAAAATTTGTTAAAAAAAAAAAACTGTGACTTTTTATCTGTTCCATCTATGTGACTTTTTTCACAGAATTGTGTGATACAAACTCAAAATTCTTACTTTTTTCCTCAAAATTGCCTGAAACAAACAGAATTGCAAGAAATAAATTCGAAATCGCAAGAAAAAACTTGAAATTCTGACTTTTTTTCTTGCAAATGTGAGTTTGTATATTGTAATTCTGGCTTTTTTCTCAATTGCGCGTTTATATCTCTTTTTTTCTCAGAATTGTGAGATACAAACTTGCAGCTTTTTACTTTTTTCTCAGAATAGCCTGATATAAACTAAAAGATAAAGTTAACTCGCAATTCTGACTTTTTTTTCTCACAAATGCGAGTTTGTATATTGCAATTCTGACTTTTTTTCTCAGAATTGTGAGATACAAACTTGCAATTCATACTTTTTTTGTCAGAATTGCCTGATATAGACTAAAAGATAAAGATGACTTGCAATTCTGCCTTTTTTTTCTCAAAAATGCGAGTTTGCATATTGCAATTCTGACTTTTTTCGCACAACTGTGAGTTTATATCTCGCAATTCAGACTTTTTTCTCAGAATTGTGAGATACAAACTTGCAATTCGTACTTTTTTCTTTCAGAATTGCCTGATATAAACTAAAAGATAAAGATGACTTGCAATTCTGCCTTTTTTTCCTCAAAAATGCGAGTTTGTATATCGCAATTCTGACTTTTTTCGCACAACTGTGAGTTTATATCTCGCAATTCAGACTTTTTTCTCAGAATTGTGAGATACAAACTTGCAATTCGTACTTTTTTCTTTCAGAATTGCCTGATATAAACTAAAAGATAAAGATGACTTGCAATTCTGCCTTTTTTTTCTCAAAAATGCGAGTTTGCATATTGCAATTCTGACTTTTTTCGCACAACTGTGAGTTTATATCTCGCAATTCAGACTTTTTTCTCAGAATTGTGAGATACAAACTTGCAATTCGTACTTTTTTCTTTCAGAATTGCCTGATATAAACTAAAAGATAAAGATGACTTGCAATTCTGCCTTTTTTTCCTCAAAAATGCGAGTTTGTATATCGCAATTCTGACTTTTTTCGCACAACTGTGAGTTTATATCTCGCAATTCAGACTTTTTTCTCAGAATTGTGAGATACAAACTTGCAATTCGTACTTTTTTCTTTCAGAATTGCCTGATATAAACTAAAAGATAAAGATGACTTGCAATTCTGCCTTTTTTTTCTCAAAAATGCGAGTTTGCATATTGCAATTCTGACTTTTTTCGCACAACTGTGAGTTTATATCTCGCAATTCAGACTTTTTTCTCAGAATTGTGAGATACAAACTTGCAATTCGTACTTTTTTCTTTCAGAATTGCCTGATATAAACTATAAGATAAAGATGACTTGCAATTCTGACTTTTTTTCTCAAAAAGCGAGTTTGTATATCGCAAATCTGACTTTTTTCGCACAACTGTGAGTTTATATCTCGCAATTCAGACTTTTTTCTCAGAATTGTGAGATTAAAACTTGCAATTCGTACTTTTTTCTTTCAGAATTGCCTGATATAAACTAAAAGATAAAGAAGACTTGCAATTCTGACTTTTTTTTCTCAAAAATGCCAGTTTGTATATCGCAATTCTGACTTTTTTTCTCACAATTGCAAGTATATATCTCGCAATTCTGACTTTTTTTTCTCAGAATTGCCTGATATAAACTAAAAGATAAAGATGACTTGCAAATCTGACTTTTTTTCTCAAAAATGCGAGTTTGTATATCGCAATTCTGACTTTTTTCGCACAACTGTGAGTTTATATCTCGCAATTCAGACTTTTTTCTCAGAATTGTGAGATACAAACTTGCAATTCGTACTTTTTTCTTTCAGAATTGCCTGATATAAACTATAAGATAAAGATGACTTGCAATTCTGACTTTTTTTCTCAAAAAGCGAGTTTGTATATCGCAAATCTGACTTTTTTCGCACAACTGTGAGTTTATATCTTGCAATTCAGACTTTTTTCTCAGAATTGTGAGATTAAAACTTACAATTCGTACTTTTTTCTTTCAGAATTGCCTGATATAAACTAAAAGATAAAGATGACTTGCAATTCTGACTTTTTTTTCTCAAAAATGCCAGTTTGTATATCGCAATTCTGACTTTTTTTCTCACAATTGCAAGTATATATCTCGCAATTCTGACTTTTTTTTCTCAGAATTGCCTGATATAAACTATAAGATAAAGATGACTTGCAATTCTGACTTTTTTTCTCAAAAAGCGAGTTTGTATATCGCAAATCTGACTTTTTTCGCACAACTGTGAGTTTATATCTTGCAATTCAGACTTTTTTCTCAGAATTGTGAGATTAAAACTTGCAATTCGTACTTTTTTCTTTCAGAATTGCCTGATATAAACTAAAAGATAAAGATGACTTGCAATTCTGACTTTTTTTTCTCAAAAATGCCAGTTTGTATATCGCAATTCTGACTTTTTTTCTCACAATTGCAAGTATATATCTCGCAATTCTGACTTTTTTTTCTCAGAATTGCCTGATATAAACTAAAAGATAAAGATGACTTGCAATTCTGACTTTTTTTTCTCAAAAATGCCAGTTTGTATATCGCAATTCTGACTTTTTTTCTCACAATTGCAAGTATATATCTCGCAATTCTGACTTTTTTCTTTCAGAATTGCCTGATATAAACTAAAAGATAAAGATGACTTGCAATTCTGACTTTTTTTCTCGCAATTGCAAGTTTATATTTGCAATTCTGACTAGCAATTGCATTTTATAAAGTCAGAATTGCTAGATATAAACTCGCAATTCTAAATAAAGTCACAATTTCAAGACAAAGTCACAATCCTGAGAAAAGAAGACAGAAGTGTTAGTTTATATATCGCAGTTCTGACTTTTTTTATTCAGAATTGTGAGTTTGTATCATGCAATTTTCAGAAAAAAGTCAGAATTGTGAGATAAAAAGTCGCATTTATCTTCTTTATCTTTTCATTCAGTGGCTGAAACTGACCTCTATAGTCAAAGACAACAGCATACAGAAAACGAATGATGTTTAACTTAAACACACCCACGTTCAATCTCATTCCAAGGGATTTACTAATTCCCTTTAGCTGTATTATTGCTCCATAAAATGAGATTGACACTCAATGCATTTGTAAATCAAGCCAATGAGATTTTGTGCTATATTATCTGGGGTTTGCTGTATTGTTGCATTTAGGTATTTATTCCCTCAATCAAAATCCACAAGCTCATAAAAAACGGGAATGAGGAGAGAAAGAATGTTGGGGAGGCATTTAAAAGCACAGACTGACACAGTCATTAAACTTTTCAAACCTTCAGAGCAAAAGGAGTGTCGGTGTAAATATTCCTCTAAATCAATCAAACTCAGATAAGGCATAGCAGACTCAAAGCCCTTCCCTGTCTTTAGAGCAGTTGTTTGAGAGTTGATACAATTTAGAGTGTGCATAATTTAAATAATATATGACATGTTGCTATTTTCAGAACGTCTAAGACAAATTCAGAGTATAAAAGTGTACGTCAGTAACCGTAAGACCTTCGCTCATCTTCAGAACACAAATTAAGATATTTTTAAAGAAATCTGAGAGCTTTCTGACCTTGCATAGACGCAATGCAACTGATACGTTCAAGGCCTAAAAAGGTAGTATAGACATCGTTAAAAAAGTCCATGTGACATCAATGGTTCAACCATACTTTAATAAAGCGATAATTGTGCACACTTTTTGTGCACAAAGAAAAAAATAACGACTTTATTCAACAAGTTCTTCTCTCCCGTATCAGTCTTCAACACATGTTCACAAAAGCACAATGGCGCATACGTGTGGTACTGCTGACGCAAGAGCTACCGTACTCACGTAGAACGTCCATCTCTCTGAGTTCATCATTAGTGTATTCTAGTTCAAATAAGTAAGGCTTCGCCAAAAATTTCCAAGTCATCCTCTTTGTCGAAATCTGTTCCATCACAAAAATGTGGATACAGCAGGATTTACAAATGCATTTAGATTAGAGCCTGACCTCTGACCTTTCCTAAATCGACAGACTATGTTAACTACCAGCACTAAAGAAGATAAGGTGGCTCACTGATCAACAGTAAAGAACGTCTGCGGAAGAAAAGCAGATGCTCAGAGCAGGGGTGAACGGATTTGAGCACAAGTCAGCCATCTCTAAACAAAAAGCAGCTGCGAGTTTTGCACATCTCTCCATCGGGGATATAAATCAAAACTAACACTGCATGCCAAAACAAACAAAGACTTTAACAATCAGCTGCTCAAAGGTGCGAGACTTCCAATAGATTTTCATGTCAAATGTAAATTTTAAATGGTTTATTTTAATAACTAAAAAGGTGTGGCATGAAAACACAGGGGCTTTTAACTACTCACTTGGCTCCTGCACAGGAAACCCCTTTTAGTTGACGAAACACATCAGCCATGCATGAAGCCCTCACCTTTGCCGCCCGGTCACGTTACATTATTATTGACCTTCCTCCAGATAAGTGCACATTGAGCCTGGGAGTTTATTTTTATAAGTATAAAACATTAACCAATTTACAGCTGTAGCTTTGGCTCTAAGGCAGCTCAGTTATATTAAGGATGCTTCTGTCCAGAATTTCGATCAAACTCTCATGCAGGAAAACGTCCAAAGACACACACTTCATGCAGTGCAAAATCATCTAAAATAACTTCCATCTGCACAGATGACATCTCTGATTGGTGGATTCATAAATCATAACCTTACAGGACATGATTCATAAGCGTATGAGTAAAAAAAATCAGAGATGTGACATGCCAGAGCTCTATCTTTGCAACAATCAGCATCACATTAAATAAATAAATATTTGTGACCCTGGATCACAAAAACAAGCCTTAAGTAAAACAGGTATATTTGAAGCAATAGCCAAAAATACATTGAATGGGTCAAAATTATCAGTTTTTCTTTTATGCCAAAAATCATTAGGATATTAAGTAAAGATTATGTTCCATGAAGATATTCTGTAAATTTCCTACCGTAAATGTATGTAAACTTAATTTTTGAATAGTAATATGCATTGCTAAGAACTTCATTTGGACAACTTTAAAGGCGATTTTCTCAATATTTAGATTTTTTTGCAGCCTCAGATTCTAGATTTTCAAATAGTTGTATCCCGACCAAATGTTGTCCTATCATAACAAACCATACATCAATGGAAAGCTTATTTATTGAATTGTCATATAACTGACCCTTATGACTGGTTTTGTGGTCTGGGAGGGTCACATATAAACAAAATTCAGAAGCATATAAACAAACAAACATAAAAATATTTAAGATATAATAGAGAATAATTACTTTATTCCTAAAACATTTTTTTCCTGGTTTTAAGCAGTCTTACAAAGTAATATTTATGCTTAAAACCAGAACAATAACAATACAAAAATAAACTTGATTCAAGATATGCTTTCTAAGACTACTTTGCCTCTCAAGAAAACATATCTTGTTTAAAGGATGTTTAGATATTTACTGCAAAACAGAAATGCAGTACAGAACATCACAGAACAATTCATAAGAGCAACAGGTTTACTAAAGTTACATCAGCACAATATTACAACATATAACATTCTAAAAGGTCAGACACTTACCTCATAGAAATCTCAAAGCTGTTCTCCTACAGCATCAGACTTCATCAGACTTCTTGGAAGTTTAGTCCAGAACTAACGGCATCAATACTAAGTTGCCCAAACTGAGAAGAGTCTTGTCCAATGACTGCTTGGCAGTGCATGCGTTTGCCTCAGTTTGAGTTTGTATTACAAGCAGCCGCGTGTTCGCTCCCTTTCAGCCGTTCGCTACAAGCAGCAGGAAAAGCTGTCACAGAGTCTTCACACGCAGAAGGGAGAAAGACATGGAAAGAGAGGGAGAGAGGGAGAGGGAGGAATAGGGAAAAAAGTGGTACAGCCTTAAATGGGCAGGGTTTGGCAAAGAAAAATAGGGAGGGAGAAGGGGTCTTTCCCCTGTTGTTAAGGAAACAGCCATGAAAAGCCAACTCCAGACCAATTAACTAAGATTTTCCACACTGAATAAAACATGGAAGAACAGAAGAATGAAAGAGCCTTTGAGAGAATCACTGACTGAACACAGCGTTTGCCTCAGTTTGGAGAAGCTACTCTGAAACTGTAGCTTGCCAAGCTACATGCTACTGTAATCATAATTGAAAGCAGTTCACAGCACAGAACTACACTGAATCTACTGTTTTGAAAAAGTGGTTAGCAACACTTTAAGCAGCTATCAAAAAATAGCTAACTAAACTGAGCCTGGACTCACTTTTTTGCTTTAGATAAGATACTTCTCAACACTTATTTAATGCAAAGCCTGTATCTAAATCTGAACTTAGTGTGTAACTTTGTTTTACTAAATGGCTGTTTTTTTTACAAACTAGCTGTTTAAGCCACATCCCTCAAACTGACAAATAACTACTAAATAAGAAAATGTGGTAACACTTTACTTAAAGCCTTTATGTATAATGCATTATATAGGGTTATTAAAAGGTATTATAATTGATGCATTATGATCATTCATAATGTGTAATACAATATATTTTGTCATACATAATTACCTGAATTTAAGGTGCAAAGTGTAACAATGAATTAATGTGTTAGAATGTATTAATTGTGGCTACAATTATTCATGAGATTGTATAATGCATTAACTGATTAAAACTACTTTTATAATGCATTATACATAAAGTGCTACCAAAAATTTCCTCAAAGATGTTCATATTTGAGGTTCACACTGAGGCCAACTGAAGGACTCATATGCAACTATTACAGAAGGTTCAAACACTCACTGATGCTCCAGAAAGAGAAACGATGCATTAAGACCCGAGGGGCTGAAAATTTTGTACAGAAGATGTGTACATTTTTCTTAATTTGCCTAAATATCATATATTTTTCATTTAGAAGCTACAGAAGATACTTGCAGTTTCCCAGAAGACAAAATAAGTTTACCCTAATCTTCAAATTCAAAAAGTTTTCACCCCCTCGCTCTTAATGCATTGTTTTTGCTTCTGGAGCATCGGTGAGCATTTGAACCCTCTGTATTAGTTACATATAAGTCCCTTAGTTGTCCTCAGTTTGAAAAGATGGATCTCAAAATCATACAGTCATTTCTGGAAAGGATTCAAATACACAAAAATGCTGAAAAACCAAAGAATTTGTGGGACCTGAAGGATTTTTCTCAAGAACTTTTGCAGATTCTGCAAGGAGTATGTAAACTTTTGACCTCCGCTGTAATATGTGACCCTGGACCACAAAACCAGTCATAAGGTTAAATTTTACAAAACTGAGATATATACATCAAATGAAAGCTCAATAAATAAGCTTTCTGTTGGTGTATGGTTTGTTAGGATAGAACAATATTTGGCCGAGATACATCTATTTGAAAATCTGAAATCTAAGGGTGCAAAAAATCTAAATACTGAGAAAATCACCTTTAAAGTTGTCCAAATTAAGTTCTTAGCAATGCATATTACTAATCAAAAATTACATTTTGATAGGTTTACAGTAGGAATTTTACAAAATGATCTTTACTTAATTTCCTAATGATTTTTGACATAAAAGAAAAATCTATAATTTTGACCCATACAATGTATGTTTGGCTATTGCTACAAATATACCCCAGCGACTTAAGACTGGTTTTGTGGTCCAGGGTCACATATATACACCATTGTTCAAAATTCTGGGGTCAGTAAGTTTTTTTTTAAAGAAATAATTTTATTCAGCAAGGAAACATAACTGATCAAAAGTAGCAGTAAAGATTTCAGTAAATGCTGATTTTTATTACAGTCAAGTGACACTGAATAAAGTAACAGCTGCCAAATATTCTGCTTTGAATATATTTGGCAGCTATTTTAATTTGTAAAAATATTTCACATTATTACAGTTTTTGCTGTTTTTGTTTAAATGCAGCTTTGGTGATTATAAGAAACATCTTTCAAAGACATAACATATTTTCAGGAGTATTTGGACTTGGCCTGGACTCTGACTAAAAAAGACCTAGTCTTATAGTCTTAGAAATAGACTAGTCTTGAAATCAGATACGGGACTGAGTCCGGTTTTGTTGGACTCATTTACTACGACATTATCTAAGCACCACTCCCATTTTCTTCAGAAAACGTATAAATCTAGTTGTCATTGTTATCTACCAGACACATTTGCATCATATGTGTTGATGTAATAAAGACATAAATGTCCAATTCAATCATTTTCACCTCTCCCCTCACTTTTAGAGAAGATCCAGTGGTCTTCACCACTCTCTATGACATTCCAGCTTGGATCTCCACACAACTGGCAGATATCCACCTGTCCCACGGGCTGATTTACACTCCAGTGCAGCCGCTCTTCAAAGCCAGTAGGGAGCATGGGGGAGTAAAATTGGAGACAGACCAGTGAGAGGCAAAGGCTGTCTAGGTTGGACCTGTCTCACATAAACCCAGCGCCACAAAGGAGTGAATTACAAGAACATGGAAGCTTAGCGATGTGCACTTATCACTGGCATATTTGTCAAAAGCAGACCATTAAGTCTTAAGATGCACAAATGTGCTCATGTGAGAAAGCTGCTGCAATGGGTGGTGGAGACAGGAGGATATTACAGGCAAGATCATGCTTGTCTGCTGAGACCATAACCGAGGTGAAATGAGGTGATAAAGCTCACCAGGTGTGTTAGCTGATGAATGTGCATGAAAAGAACGTCATACTTCAGTTAACCCCTCTTGAGATGTATAATGGAGACCTATACAAATGATAAAGGCTGTTTATAGCAACTTCTCTTTGTCATTGGAGATTCATTGTGTTTGCAGATTTGCAACAAGATGTACATCTATAAATATAGCATAGACTAGCATTCAAAAGTATGTGGTAAGATTTTTTGTGTTTTTTAAAGAAGTTTCTTTTGCTCACGAAGGCAGCATTTATTTAATCAAAAATACAGCAAAAACAGTATTATTGTGAAATGTTACTTCAATTTTTATACAAACGTATATATTTTAATATATTTTTAATATATTTAAGAATGTATTCTAGTGTAATTTCAGCAGCTATTACTTGAGTTTTCAGTGATTTTTGTGCTCAAAATGGTCTACTATCATTATCAGTGTTTGATAAAACACTGGTGCTGATTAATATTTTTGTGGAAAAACGTTTTTTTTTTTCAGTTTTTTTGATGAATAGAAAGTTCAAAAGAACAGCGTTTACTTAAAATATATTTTATAATAACATTATAAATGTGTTTACTGCCACTTTTGATCATTTTAATGATTAGAAGTGGCAAATAAAAGTATTAATACTGACCCCAGACATTTATAAGAGTTCTTTGCAGAGTAAAATAACTCAAGATAGGGAAATTGTAAAAGATTAGTTCACTTCCAGAATGAAAACTTCCTGATAATTAACTCACCTCCATGTCATCCAAAAATGTTCAGGTCTTTCCTTCTTTCAGTCGCAAAGAAATGAAAGTTATTGAGAAAAATGTTCCAGGATTTTTCTCCATATAGTGGACTTCAATGGGACCCAACAGTTTGAAAGTCCAAATTGCAGTTTCAATGCAGCTTCAAAGGGCTCTACGTGATCCCAGCTAAGGAATAAGGGTCTTATCTAGCAAAACGATTAATATATATATATATTTTTAGTCCCAAATGCTTGCCTTCACGCATTACAAAGTCACATTGGAAAGGTCCTCACCAATGACCTTACCAACGTGATTATGTAATGCGTGAGGTCGGGCTGGTGCAAGAAGAGAATTAAATGTGTTAAAAAGTATATACATTTTTATTGTTTTAAAGAAAAATGACAGATTGTTTCGCTAGATAAGACTCTTATTCCTTGTCTGGGATCGTGTAGAGCAATTTGAAGCTGCATTGAAACTGCAATTTGGATCTTTAACCCATTGGCCACCTTTGAAGTCCACTATATGGAGAAAAATCCTGGAATGTTCTCCTCAAAAAACTGAATTTATTAGCGATAATGTGACTATAAAAAAATCTTTTAAAGACAAAAACATCAACTAGCATATTTTCAGGAGTATTTTAACTTGGCCTGACTTAAAAGACCTGGTCTTGACTAGTTTTAGAAAATAGACTAGTCTTGAAATCAGACACAAGACTTGAGTCTGGTTTTGCTGGACTCATTTACTACAACACTATCTAAGCACCACTCCCATTTTCTTCAGAAAACGTATAAACAAAGAACTTATGAAAAAAAACATATCAACAAAGAAAGACATGAATATCTCGGATGACATGGGGGTGAGTAAATTATCAGCAAAGTTTTATTCTGGAAGTGAACAACTTCTTTAACCCACTATAATTTACTAAATATTGTTAGCCGTGAGGGTGTCCCGTACGCCAGTGAACTCTGACGCTATACTGTCTCCTTTTACAGTAGGTCTTTAATTGAGAGCAGTTTCCCGTAGAGAAGTTACTAGTTTTCCAGCCAACCGCTAATCTGATAATTGACTGAGATAATTACAGCTGCGAAGAATAAGTATTAGTAAGCTATTTCAGATACTGCAACAGGAGCAAGTGTGTACGATAGAAAATTGCCCAATTCTGTTGCATAAAAATACCATGTGCTGAGATGAATGCCAAGGATTCCAAGAGGGAGATCAACACGGCTCTGTTGAAAGAAGAAAAAGATCAAAATGACTAAATCTACAGATCAGGAGTGTCATATTAGTTATTTAATCTCCTCTAATAATTTGTTAAAATGCTATTTACTCGTACAATGACTTGAACAAACCTTTTATGAGTATATATTTTTTTCAATTTCATCTTCTCAACACAAAGTAAGAGATTTTTTATGAAATCCGAGAGCTTTCTGACCTTGCATAGACAGCAAATATGTGCTGGAGAATTCCAGGAACTTCTTACCTACTAATTAACCTCATTAATGCCTAAGGACTGATCACATTTCCCTGCAGGTAAAGCCTCCACCCTCTTATATAAGGATGAAACAAACAAATACATACATACGTTTTTTCCACCGCAGTCCCAGTGAGAAACTGGCACACCCATTCATAAGCAGATGTTGTTCATAGCAAAAGTGAATAAACTCATTGCCCTCGACAACTATGAGGCGAAAGATTCAATGCTGTTATAGCAGCTGAAACTATGGAGATTGTTTAACCTCTGTTTTCTGATGTTTTTTATAAGTGCAAAGAGCATGGATGGTTCTGGCACACCCGTTGGCTCAGTCTTGACAGGGAACACAAGCAGAATGAGGTCTGTTCGGTATTAGATGGGAGGGTTAAGACAGGAAATGGCTCGGGGGAGACTGACGTGGTCCCTCCATGGTCGGCACCGGGCCCGGAACCCCAAGCCTGGACCAGTACAAGGCCTCAGTGTTTCTTCCTCATGCTACAGGAGGGAGATGAAGGGTGTATGAGGTTTAAACCAGAGCGAGCGGGACTAAAAGGCTGGGAGGGGTGATGGCTGGCTGGATTACATAAACAGTTCAACACCCCAGCAGCCAAGCATCGTTGGGTCCTCCTCCCCCCCATTCAAACACACGGGCCAAGACCCACAGCTTCTGAAAGATCTCACATACTTTCACAAGCCTCCTTCATTTCCTTCCTTTCTGATGGTGGAGATATTAGGAAAGTATGGAGGGCTTCAGAAATTATTTCTTTTATTTGATGCTAGAGAATTTGAGTTTAAAAGAAAAAAAGAAGAGGAGTGCATTATGTTGCTGCACGATTTTGGATGAATTGAGAATCACGATTCTGCCACGATTCTGAATTATGCAAAATAGCATGTAATTTACTATGAAAATATAATAATTGCTGCAGTCTCTTCAAAAAGGTTTTTAAGACTTATTTAAAAAAAAATTGCATGAATGATTCAACGACTCATTCATAAATACTTCACTTGTTTAATTACTGAATAAATCAGCATTTTTGAACAAATCTCTTGAATGAACTATTCAATGACTCGCTCATAAATACTTTACGTGTTTCAATACTGAATAAATCAGCATTTTTTTTAACTCTTGAATAAATGATTCAATCACTCACTCATAAATACTTCACTTGTTTCATTACTGAATGAATCAGCGTTTTTGAATAAATCTCTTGAATGGTAGATTCAATGACTCATAAATACTTCACTTGTTTCATTATTGAATAAATCTGCATTTTTGAACAAATCTCTTGAATGAACGATTCAATGACTCAAATACTTCACTTGTTTCATTACTGAATGAATCAGCATTTTTGAACAAATCTCTTGAATGATTCAATGACTCACGCATAAATACCTCACTTGTTTCATTACTGAATGAATCAGTGTTTTTGAATGAAACTCTTCGAATGAATGATTCAATGACTCATAAATACTTCACTTGTTTCATTACTGAATAAATCAGCATTTTTAAACAAATCTCTTAAATGAATGATTCAATCACTCACTCATAAATACTTCACTTGTTTCATTATTGAATAAATCTGCATTTTTGAACAAATCTCTTGAATGAACGATTCAATGACTCAAATACTTCACTTGTTTCATTACTGAATGAATCAGCATTTTTGAACAAATCTCTTGAATTATTCAATGACTCACGCATAAATACTGCACTTGTTTCATTACTGAATGAATCAGCGTTTTTTAACGAATCTCTTGAATTAACAATTCAATGACTCATAAATACTTCACTTGTTTCATTACTGAATAAATCAGCATTTTTAAACAAATCTCTTAAATGAATGATTCAATCACTCATTCATAAATACTTCACTTGTTTAATTACTGAATAAATCAGCGTTTTTGAACAAATCTCTTGAATGAACTATTCAATGACTCGCTCATAAATACTTTACGTGTTTCAATACTAAATAAATCAGCGTTTTTGAACAAATCTCTTGAATTATTCAATGACTCACGCATAAATACCTCACTTGTTTCATTAATGAATGAATCAGTGTTTTTTAACGAATCTCTTGAACTAACAATGCAATGACTCACTAAACCACTGATGTCACATAGACTATTTTATCGATGTACTTACTACTCTTTTGGGCCTTGAATGTTTCAGTTGTCTATTCAGGTTCAGAAAGCTCTCGGATCTCACCAAAAATATCTTAATTTGTGTTCTGAGGATAACTGAAGGTCTTGCAATTTTGGAACGACATGAAGATGAGTAATTAATGACAGAATTTTCATTTTTGGGTGAACTGTCCCTTTTAGCACCACAACTGTTAAATTTATGCATTTGTTTAAATGAGCAATATTAATAGTGATATTAACTTAACCGACTTGTCTATCCAAGCTGTTTAACATTTTCGAAAGGTTGACTGCCAAAGACAGAACTGATAAAATAATAAGTTAACACTAACTCACAAGCAATCTTTACCACAAACCACACACGAACAACATAATTTGCAATCTAGATAAGGCAAATGCTCCCTTAAGAGTGCTTGAATGCAAATTAAACTGCCCCAAGATGTTTTTATAAGGCAAAATTTGGCAGAGAGATTAAACACATGACCTGACAGATCCATTCCACAAAACACACATAGACACACAACAAACGCAATGGCAATGTTTGTGCAGGGAGGCTATGTGTAGTTCTACAGTTCTCCAGTCAGCCTTGAGGCTTCAGCTGTAGGAATGCTGGGCCTGCCATTATCAGCACTTAATGGGGCTCTGGTGTCACAAACTCACAAGGCTAAACCAGTAATTATGCCAGCAGTGAAGGAAAGGCAGTTGAGGGCGTACTGACAGACTGCAGTCTTTAGAAATGAATCATTAATACTCACATTTTACATCTGATGCTTCACACTAAACTTGTGTTGAGCAGCATTATGCTTTTCACGACCGTGGCTATTTTCAAACTAAAGGAGAAACTCAATATAGGTTGTAGGTTTGTTTTTTAAATATTGTTTTATTTAGTTGCATTTGAAGAGAATGTTCTTTATTGTTTCTGTTCTCTGCGAAAGGGTATATATGGGAGACCTCAACTATGTTTCTGTGTTGTGTAAGTTCTGTCGGTAATAAATGTTGACACAAAATATTAACTTTGTTAGTCTCAAGAGACAGAGGGCTAATACTAAAGTTAGCCTCGGGCAGCCAGCCATGTGACTCCATCCTCATCTAGACCAACTTTCTCTGAAGATCTTGTGAGAAGCCGGAGGCACTGCTAACAAAGCTGTCTTTCTGTCTACAACTTCTCTTTTAGACACATCTATGCTTTATTTCAAAAGATCTATGAAGAGATGCTATCTTAAGAGTATAAAAAATTTAGATTTATCTTGAATCATGAGAAAACGAAATCAAGGGAGAAGAGAGCAATGGATGTATTAAATTTATTTACTGTATATTACGCCACTGCCACACAGATCTAATATAAACATATGATTTCTTTCCCAGCTGTTTACCTTCACAGACATAACCGACTGTTTTTGTAACTCATGTTTTTAACAAAAAAGTGTGTAATTGACAGTTTGAGCGCAATAAGACATGAAAGAGAACTTAGTTTAGTACTCACATGCCAAATAACAGCTGCTTTCTGTGTGTTCGATTTGGATGTGTGTGCTCAGAAAACCCTATATCAGAAGTTTAAAATAATATGGTTTAAAATGGACGATTTCAGTGAAATAGACATGGTAATCAAAACCAAACAGATCAGAGTATCCGAGGTACAAGCTGTAAAGGCACAGTACTATTGAGGAAAAGAAGATGGGAGCAGCAGCTCATTTGCATTTAAAAAAACATGCACGAAAACAGCTTCCGCTCAGCTTTCAGCTTCCACTCAAACGGGCACTTTCAAAACGATATAATAAATGATCTGCAGGGTAATTTGAGCTGAAACGTCACAGGCACATTCTGGGGACACCTTAGACATATATTACATATTGTAAAAAGGGGCATAATAGGTCTCCTTTAAGCCACTGTCATTTATTTCAGCACATCATGATTTACATGATTCTTTTGGAGAAAAAGCACAAGCACTATCAGCCATTAATAAATTACTTTTTAGGAATGCACAAGAATATGTTCCTCTTAAATCTCCCACAGCATTTGCAGTAGTGACCCAGTCTAACCTTGCATTAAAAAGCTATGCCTGAAGGCAAAATGAATAGTTTCAGTCATGCAAACAACATATAATAAGTGGGTAAAATCCAATAAAAATCCTCAATCTGAAACATGTGGAGAAACTCAAAGACAAATGAACATAATGTGCCTAAATATCTTCACCTGAAGGCCATATTTGCAAGATTAATGAAACACCACTAACAACAAACAAGATGTTTCTCTATAGCACTCACTAGCAGGCCTCAGGGTAGACTTCATTGTTTCAACCGGAGACAGATCCTCATTCTCTGAAGAGTTGACCTGTCTGTGATACTGCACTGTTAGAGAGGTACAAGACCCAAAATGAACCTTCCCACAAAAAAAAAAAAAATGCCACAGCTGGCAGTCACTAAGTCTCTACTCTGGGGGAAACACCGTTTGTGGATGCCTTGTGGCGTTCTGGCCTGTAATTTGGTTAAAGAGTAAACAAGTTAGTCTGCCAACAAGAAACCAGTCCAAGTCAGTTTGAAATCACTGGTTATTTCTGGTTCTTGCAGAAAAGACGCAAACGCTACCTAAAGGAAGTGATTTTCAGCTGTGTTAACATAGTCGCCCCACAGGAACAATTGCTGCACTGAGTTCTAGGCTAATGTTCCTGTTTATCAGCTTCTGGCTTTATCAGGGCAGCCATTCTGCAGAAACTCATTACAATTTGTCGCATTGTTGCAGTTTTATAGCAGCCTAATAGGTTGTATTATGAGGCACATTCTCATGAAAAAGTACTATTTGTGCCTGTAAATCTCAGGGGGAAAAACCTGTTACACATAAAAAAAAAAGGTCAGTAATGGCCTTCACTTGCAAATCAAAGCATCAAAGCAAGAAAAACGTCCTGTTAGAACCAAAAAGACGATGTCGCTTCATTAAATATTATGTCAGTAAAATCAAACCTTTTAAATATTTCAATTTAAAGACCCCATGAAATCAAAATTAAACTTTTTTTCTTTTAGTATGAATATGTTAGCCTCAAAGTTATATATATAAGCTAGTGTGCTCCAAAACATTGACAAAATTCACATTTAGAATATATAAGCATTCAAAACCCACAGTCCCTAATTTCTACCAATTTGGATCAACAATTTTGATGGCATCACTCTGCACTTCAGCTTCTCATCAAACTGCAGCTGAAATTGGTCACTTGTATTTTCTGTATGGTGCATTCTTAAAAATAAAGGTGTTTTTGCAGTGATGCCATGGAAGAACCATTTTGTTTCCCCAAAGAACCATTTTGAAGAACATTTTAACCTTTTTTTGACTATAAAAAACCTTTTCTGCATTTAAAAGGTTCCATGGATGTTCAAGGTTCTTCATGGAACCACTGATGCCAATAAAGAACCTTTTTCAATAGTGTAAATGGCACGTAGTGCACTATATAGGAGGATAGAAAACAATTCAGACAGTATAAATATGCTTTCCTTATGTGCAAGTTGGCACAGATCACAAAATGTATCGAATACATCTGGATTCTACACAGAATGGTATATTTTATAGCGATATGGATGAGATTGTGGCTATCATATGCTTTTAAATGCGGCTTTTATCAAGTTAAATGGCTCTGGCGCAAGCTGTGATATAAACAAACGCTATTGGCTGTTTAAAAAAGGGGGCAGGACTGCTTGATATGTACTGCCCTGTCTTCCTGTTTCAGTTGAAATTACGTCAACAACTAGAATAAGCGTTATTCTATGTGTTGACGTAATTTCAACTGAAACAGGAAGTTTCAATGCACTTGATTGAACCTTTAAATGTAAAGTTGTGTAACAACAGGTTTGAACGAACAAAATCTAAATATGCATTTTCCATGAAAGTCATGATATCATGATACTTTAATTTTAATGAATGTAAAAGTTATTTTTTCCTGATGATTATATCATAGTTCATGCAGACTAAAAGGAAACCGTTTCCTGATACTAAGTAAATACTGACAGAATTGTTATTTTTGGGTGAATTATACCTTTAACAAGACTAAAACCCCCAAATCTTGACGGTTACCCTTATGGGACATATAGCCTGGCTAGCAGATGTCAAATTCTTAACACCGATCACCCGCAAAAACCATGCTCTGCTGCTCTGTTGCTTTGCTTCCTGGTTCCTCTGTCCTCCCATAGGATGCCTGTCCTCACAGACATCCTTACTGTAAAAACACACAATCCTTTCCTTTGTGCTATAGCGCGCTGTATATACAAGAAGATAGACTTACTGTCTGACTCCTGTCATCCAAAAAGCATTCTTACAGATGTAGAACGTAATTATATACCTGGCAGGTTAGATTCTCTTTTATTAATTCTCATTTCTCATGATGTGAGAAGACATATTCTTGGAGCATGATAAGCATAATACTCCCCACATTAAATTAAATAAGTATTCTCGGTTGAGTACAAGTTAAGATCAACTGACGGCAATTTAATACCACGAAAATGTTTGTATTTGTCCTTCTTTGAGAAAAAAAATACAATGGAAGTGAATCCGTAAAAATTTAAATACTCAGGATTTCAACTAGTAACTTTCTCAGTTAATAAACAAGTTTTAACAAAAGTATTAATGAGAAAATTCATCCAAAAACAAAATTCTGTCATTAATTACAAACCCGTAAGACCTTCGATCATTTTGGAACACAAATTAAGACTTTTTTGAGGAAATCCGAGAGCTTTCTGACCCTCCAGAGACAGAAATAGATTTCACCAAAAATATCTTAATTTGTGTTCTGAAGATGGGTGAACTATCCCTTTAATGTATAAAGTGATTTTCACATTTCTGCATTTAAAAACTCCACTTACTGTAGACTTGGAAAAAAAAAAACTGGTTGAAATTATTTTTTGTTTTAATCAGCATTGACCTCTGCAGCAAGGCATAAACTATACAGCCTGTGCAATCAGGAAGTCACTAATTTTGCGGCAAGTGACAAAGATTCATAAGCAAACGCAGGAAATTACAGCTTCAAAAAGAAAGAACAGAAGGTGTTTTAAGCTAAATCCTGTGCATGTGGCATGTTTAGTCTCGAGCAGCACTATAAAAGAGAAGCAGCGCTGCAGATTTATGGGTCATCGAGGGCAAGCAGGGGGCAGGCAGTGTGTGAACGATGTTCTTTTGGGATATTACAGGGGTGTGCTGATGGGGCAAGTCGAGAGGAGCCAGGCTGGCAGCTTTACTGCAGGTTAGCATTAGGTTAGCGCTGCTTGCACTGCCCAAGGGCACAACAAGCTCAACCTCTGACACAAAGCAGACTGATGGGATATTCCACTGTCATTTACATCTTACAGTTCTGACAATGTTTCTCAAAAATCTGAGTCTTAGAACTCTGAGACATAAACTCAGAACTTTGAATTATGTAAAAAAAAAAATCAGAATAGTGAGAAAAAGTCAGAACTGGTGAGAAGAAAAACCTCAATTACTTTTTTTTATTATTCTGTAACCAAACCAGCTTCTATATATATTGTAATGAAAAATGCAATCAAAAATACTTTTTATTGATCTCGCACTTTTGGTTCCAACTTTTATATTTCATATTCATCCTTATTTCAAGATTAACTGGAAGCTCTGATCCATACAGAAACATTTGAATATCCACACAATAACTTCCCGCTAAACACAAAAAAGGAACATGTGTCATAATGTGGTCAGACCCAATGCCATGTCTTCCACTTCCTTTACAACTGACTCACCAATCATTAAAACAAACAATCTGAGCCTGACCACACTACTCTGGGATTGCTGTAACCACACAGCAAACCTACGACCATTAGCAGCTGCCAGTTAATTAGTGTATCTCATGGTTAAGTTCTCCTGGGAGGCTCTCTAAAATTAAAACTGAAGATACTGTCTCTCATAAAGGCCTGTTTCATTTTCCTCTGCATCAAAAGAAAACCATAAAATGAGCTGCATTGGGAAAGTTCTGTTTTTTTCCCTAGTAGTTTCAGATCTCATTGTGGATGATCAGGCACGTGCTCGAGCACCCGCCCCTTTTGCTCAGATGCCCAAAGTGCCCTTCTGTCAAAGGTCTGTCATGGGCACCTTGGGTCTGGTCTTTTTTTTTTTATGTAATGCAGGGCTCGCAAAATCGCTAGCCCGACGTCCCGGGGCTATTGTGTTTTCCAGTCGGGCGACCAAAATGTTTCACCGGCTGCCCGACGGGCTATCATAAAGGAGAGGGCACCTGCAGGTCCTTAACAACTCCTAACTTAAGTTGTATCAAATTTAAGGCCATAAAAAGTTTTAAATATGTTAAATAGTATAAGAAAATACTTAATTATAATTTAGGAGGTCATACATTTGGGGACGGAAAGACGAGAATCGCGATAGGGCTGGATTAAACTTCAAACGGCGATGATGTCATTGAATAAATATGCACGCTGTAGGTTTCAAAGTCAAAACGCAGCACTGATGTCTTTATATGTATGTATCTGAAGAGAACCGACTGTCTTCAGAAACATGTCGTTGTCATTTTCATTTATTGCCTGGTAAGCAGCGTTAATACTGATTTGTATACAGCTGTTACTAGGGAAACCGTAATATTTCAGCGCTCTTACAGCGCCCCCTTGTGACAGAGAATGACTTTTCTTTTCCAAATTTTTTCAGCTCTTTATGGTCAAATTATTGCAATTATCGACCTACGTTGTTATGCAGCAAACACAGAGTTGTAAATGAAAAAGAAGTTAATGTGCTTTCTAAAAATCTAAACAAATAAGACAGTAATATTTAAGTTTTAAATAAATATAATAAATGATAAACTCGATGTATCCCTTTTAATGGAATAAAGGCTGAAATTCCATTGTATAAGATATTTTGTTTTGTGTGAAGCTGTATCTGAATTATAAATCATGCCATTTTATGCCTTAATATTCTACCGTACATTGTCAAATCCTACTCATACTGTTCATTTTATTTCTGCGGCTCTTAAAAAGGGTCACAAATTGCCTTAAATCGATATTTAAAATATTTTAAATAGTGAAATAAAATTCCTTCCTTAATATGTTTGTTTTATTTCTATACTCTGCAGTAAAGCCTGTTGTCTACAATCTTACAATACAATACATCAGGGGCCACATATAGTTTCAATAGTGACCAGTCAGAGTTTAATATAACAGCTGTTCTTTATTATTGTGTTTAACAGAGAGAAGAAAATCTTTAGGTTTGACAATTTAATACACAATAATTTCTAATCAAAATGAATAGGTCCAATTAAAATATTTTTTATCTTTTTAACATTAAAATGGTCTTTTATGTTCCGTTTCTTTCTCAAAACTGCTTCACAGCATTGGCTGCTAGAGGCCACTGTAATAATACATATATGTGACCCTGGTCCACAAAACCAGTCTTAAGTAGCACAGGAATATTTGTAGCAATAGCCAAAAATACATTGTATGGGTCAAAATTATAGATTTTTCTTTTATGCCAAAAATCATTAGGATACTAAGTAAAGATCATGTTCCATGAAGATATATATATTTTTAATGTCCTACCATAAATATACGATAAACTAGTAATATGTATTGCTGAGAACTTCATTTGGACAACTTTTAAGGCGATTTTCTCAATATTTAGATTGTTTTGCACCCTCAGCTTCCACGTTTTCAAATAGTTGTATCACAGACAAACATTGTCCTATAACAAACCATACATCAATGAAAAGCTTATTTACTCAATTTTGAAAAAAATACACTTATGACTGGTTTTGTGGTCCATGGTCACATATCAGCAAGGAATGTGTCACAATATACAGTACAGTATTGCTGCACTGATGTTTTGAGCACAGCCCTATTTATGGAGCCCATTTTATAGTGAAAAAAATATGACTGATTCAGTTGTTTGAGTTCTGAAACGCAATTAAAACTTCAAATAATGCATAATTTGTCTTATTAACGAAATTGTTACTTGTTACATAAGTAACTGGATGCCTACAATGAGGTGATGGACCCGAGGGGCTCTTTAATGCCTTGTTTCAGATGCCCTTTTTATACTTTGAGCACCTGCCCCTTTAAAGGTCTCTGCACGGCCCTGTGGATGATTCCAAAATTGACGCACAAAATTCTAAAGAAATACAATTTTTATTCAATACATTTTCATCTAAATGCAATATTCTACTTTATATGGAAGTCTATTTCCGCCACTGAATAAAAAATAAAAAAAGATATTATGACTTTTTCTCACAAATTCAAGTTTGCATCTCGCAATTCTTTTTTCAGAGAATGGCTTTATACAAACTGAGATATAAACTTGCAATTGTAATAAGACTGATATTTTCTTAGAATTGCAAGTTTATATCACGCAATTCTTAGAAAAAAATCTGATTTTATTTTTCGCAATTGTGAGTTTATTTCCAGCTAATCTTTTTTCCTCGCAATTCTGACTTTATAACTTACAACTGCAAGTTTATATCACATGAAGGGGGAAAAATTGAGTTTATATCATATAATTCTGAGGCAAAAAGTTAGAATTGCTTGTTTATATCTCAAAATTCTGGCTTTATAACACAATTTCAAGTTAATATCCCGCAATTCTGACTTTTCTCCCCTGCAATTCTGACTTTATATCTCACAATTGCGAGTTTATATCACAAAATTGTGACTTGTGTTTATAAAAGTTTATATCAAGCAATTCTGAGAAAAAAAATCTGATTTGCGAGTTAAGTCAGAATTGTGAGATATAAACTTGCAATTGCGAGATAAAAGTCAGAATTGCAAGTTTATATCTTGTAATTCTGACTTTATAACTCGCAATTGCAACTTTACATCAAACAATTCTGACTTTATAACTCATAATTCTATGAAAAAAGTTAGAATTGTGTGATGTGAACTTGCAATTACAGAAAAAAAAAGAATTGCAAGACAAATAGTCGCAATTACCTTTTTTACAATCTAATAATTTCCAAAAGGATACAATCAAGTCCCACCCTATATTTGTTTCAACCTATATTCTGTCTTACTCTACAATGTTACATATCCTAAAAATACAATGGCTGACAAACACTGTGTCAGTTTTACAGTCACTTTTACAGTGATTAATCTTTTTATGCCACTGCACTATAATTTTAATTGAGGTTCCTGAATGATACATGCAAATCATGGTGGTTAAAACGCATATGTAGTCTGTGATTACCTGAACACACCTAGACAGTTTTGTGTTTCTTTTGAAAGGGTGCCATTTGCCTGCACATCTGTCTATGAAGTAAACATCAGTCAAACCCGGCATCTCCTTTCACATTGCTTTCTCACAGGTGAGGACACCTTAAACATCACTGTAATATTAAATGACTAATCATTATTCCTTCTCCATCCGAAACAGCTACTCAGCAAGAACAAACATGCACAACTGACTTCTCCAGAGCTTCTGCTTTAGCCTGAAATGCTTGTCACCATTAGGAAAAACACATCTGAGGAATTTAAACTCTTTCAAGCAAGTTTAAATGGATAGCTTGTTATAAATCAAAGATTCCCTCATTATTTACCCACCCTAACCTCATTCCAAACTGCATGAATTTCTTTGTTTTGTAGAATACAAAGATATTTTCTTAACTGTTTTTGTTTATATGATCAAAGTCAACAGCACTTTCAAGCTTCAAAAAGATCATAAAGGTACAATGAAATTAATCCATATAAAAAGATTGATATACTGTAAGTCTTCTAAAGCAACATAATCACTTTGTATGATGACGAAATTAAAATTTCAGCCTTCTGATTTTAACCAACATCAAACATCACATGAAAAATAGGTCTGTAGTTATAGCTAATGTAGTCTGTGTATGTGTTGCTCAATACTATAATTAGAGAGTAATTAAAGGCTTACATTTGATCTATTTATCTTCATTATCTGCTTTAGAAGACAATTCAAACCTTTATTTCCTTAAAGGGATAGTTCACCCACAAATGAAAAGTTTGTCATTAATTACTCACCCTCATGCCGTTCCAAACCCTGTAGACCTTCGTTCATCTTCAGAACACAAAATAAGATATTTTTGATGAAATCCAAGAGCTTTCTAACCCTGCATAGACAGAAATGCCCTGAAATGCCCATTTAAGGCCCTGAAAGATAGTAAAGACATCATTAAAATAGTCATGTCATGTCATGTGACATCAGTTGTTCAACCTTAATTTTATGAAGCTATGAGAGTACTTTTTTGCACACAAAGACAACAAAAACTGTAATAATATTTCACAATTTACTGTATTTTGAGTCAAATAAATGCAGCTTTGATAAGCATAAGACACTTCTTTCAAAAATATTTTAAAAATCTTACCAACTCCAAACTTTTGAAGAGTGTTTACATATTCTGAAGGGCCCTTTCATCACAAACAAAAGTGATATTCACACAAGCCTGCCAAACATGCTTTAAAGACATGTTGTACATGGTCATAGGAGCTGTAATGTTTTAAGTAAAGTAACACTCATTGACAGCGGAATGCAAAAATACGGTCAGTGGAATTCAGCTGCCGTGTTAACTTATCTTCTTGTCTTGTAATCTGAGTTTACTGTGTCAGGCTGTTTACATTAATATCTTACCAGAAAAAAACCCTTCAACATACCATTTATCACCCATGAGCCCCTCCTAGGTTTTTTAGTCACCATGTGTGGTGTTTGCTTTTTATGGTCATGAATTAGAGATGCTAATAGGACATTTCAACCCCATATTCCTTTTTATAATTTCCAAACCTGAAATTCTCAAAAAGGTTCTGACAGACATGTCTTCATTCACAGCTCGTTTCAGTCACACAGCTGTGGTTCAGAGGTTAGATGGATCACATAGGTCCGTGATGGATAGCAGCTATTTCTCTCCTTACACACTATGGAATGAAGCAGATGGGTCAGCTCACATTCTGCACAGAGCAGCCTCATTCAATCACCATGACAAAGTTTTCCATAAAGCTAGCTCTATTACACATTTAAAACCCATCAGTAGGCCCAAATGCAATCTGTGGATTTTTAATCGCATTTTTGTGGACAAAATCTGCGGAAATTCTGTAGAAATAGTATAAATGTGTTGAAAACGGAGTAAATGGTTTTATTTGGAAATTGAGAGCATAATTGTATTAGCCAAAGCATTTACTAAACAAACACACATGGGCGGTAAGATGTGTGGAATTTGATAAATTGAGGCATTCCAGTTCTTATGAGCGCACTATGTGCCCATTACTAATTTCAAAATGATTGGTCTGGTTGGGAATGGAATTACAAACAAAGTGTTTCAGGCAGTGTTTTCTGTTGGAGAGATTAACTAAGGTAAACACAAAACCAAAAAGCATAATATGCATTTCTTAAAAATAAAGGTTCCAAAAGGGTGTTTTTGCGGTGATGCCATAGAAGAACCATTTCTGGTTCCCCAAAGAAACTTTAACTTTTATTAAACAGTTCTTAAAAGAACCATTTTGAAGAACATTTTAAAAATCTAAAGAACCTATTTAGACTATAAAGAACCTTTTCTGCATTTGAAAGGTTCAATGGATGTTCAAGATTCTTCATGGAACCATTGATGCCAATAAAGAACCTTTATTTTAAAGAGTGTAGTGCTGGACGATATACCAGTTCAAACCGGTTTGAATTACACATATAGTATGATAAAAAAAAAAAAAAACAGCATTGGCTAAGCAACGTAGACAGCGTCCTGAATTGAATCCATGTTAACTGTATTATGGACCCCCTAAAGGGACAAGGTGGTGAAAAAAAATTCAGGGTGGGAAAAATTTTTTTTCCCATTTTTTGAGTTCTCTCGCAAAGATATTTGTGTTCCCTCACAAAACCAGTTGAGTTTGGACAAACACTTCCTGTTACTTTACAGCTTGTAAGTTAGTGGTTCATTCTGTACGTTCACAATGGAGTGGTTTACAGTGTTTATTTTGAACTTGGAATCAAGTATAAAGGAATACAATCAGTGCTTAGTTCAAGGCATGGTTTTGGGACATTCTAAAATGCTTAATGTGGCTTAATACCCAAAACCAGTGACACTGGAGGAGAATTCAGCTATAAATTCAATATATTTTGAATAATTTCTACAGCATATTTGGCTTTTTTTATTAAGCCATATTTTCTTTATGGGAGGAAAACGCTTAACGTGCAATTTACCGCTTTTTGTCCATATTCCAGGCTATCTGCTTTCCTGTATGTATCAGGTAGCAGGTTATGTTCATATTCTGTGCTATTCTGCATGTTTGTATGCTTTATAGACCAATTCATGGTCTATGAATGTCAGTTACGTCACTTGCGGCTGCGCACGCATAGTGGTGGCAGAAAAACACTGGTAACAAGTGGAGAGAAACGGGTAAAATCCATGGAATAAGAGAAGAAAAAAAACATTTCTGTGCCTTTTGATCCCAGAATTGAAATGCAAATAATTATTATAAAATACTGTCGTCAAAGACGCCAGTTAAACGGAGATGTTTAAAGACTACGGATGAAACTTTAAAGACAGTGTATGAAGGAAAACTGCTATGATTACTCTACTTTTAAAGCATAAATTTGATTTAAACAATATCTCTACATAATATTCAGATATGTTGTTCGTAGGGGATGCATTGTATTAGCCCTAGAGTTACAGCATGACATAATATTGTTTTAAACCTATTACTATTAACATTTTACATAACATTTATTTATTTTATCTCAATTCTGACTTTTTTCCCGCAAAGTTTATGTCTTCTAGTTCTGACTTTATAACTTGATTTAACTCAACAATAGTTTGTCAATTCTCAGGAGAAATCTCGTAATTTTGAGAATAAAGTCCGAATTTGTAAATATAAACTCAAAATAATATTTTTTTATTCTTTTATTCCATGGCTCCATGAAAACCGTCCTTTTCTGCAATTAGATAAGCACCGCCCACAACATCATCCCTGTTTGCAAACACTGAATTGGTCTATTAATAATGTGTGAGGAAACACAAAGTTTCTTGAGGGAACGCAAATGTGTTTGACCAATTTTTTTTTCTCCCACCCCCAAATTTTTTCACTCATCCTGATTTTTTTTTCACCACTATGTCCCTTCATATGGGCTTCATACTGTATACATTTCTGACTAATGGTTAGAGAACTATACATAACACACCAGTAATTCTTTAACTATGAAAATAAACCAACTGTAAACAGCCATGAACAGAAGCCAGAGATGCTGAAGATGAACGCAAAGAGGAGAAAATAGCCTACTGGAGCAGACAGAGCAAGATCACTGTTCAAGATGTGTGAAATAGTTAAAGGAAACTGACTGTTTTTAGAAAAGTCAAAAGTTTAGATGGTATTTTCTTTTCATCTTACCTCCATATAATGTAGTATTTAAAAGCAGTGCTGCTTTGTTTACAGGTAGGCTAACTAAGGAAACACTATGTTGCAGCTGTTCTGTAAGTGCCACCTGCTGGCAGAGAATGAATTTGCGTTCTCCTTCAACTCATCTGTTGTTCTTTTTATGCAGATATGTTTTATATATTACAATTTCACAAGGCTAAGGTCAGACTACTCTGTTTTTGCTTAAAATTTTAAAATAATACAATCTAATTTACATAAAAAAATTATTCTTTAACACGGAAATAAGCCTATGGGCGAGACTTCTGGTGTATAAGCCTCAATAGGAAAATAATGAGAAGAATAACAATGCGCAGTAAATGATAAAACTGTTTGCACTACAAACCAGTGTGCTCATAATTAAGAGAATACAATAAAATAATATGGTAAGACAGGAATTTGCAATATCAAGCAGCAAAACAAGCTGTTTTGTACAGCTAAAAATAGCTGGTTGCAGATGAGATCGGAAACCAGACCCATAAAATTTACAAATGGCCATTCTCATAGAAAGAAAAACGCAGTGGTTTTGCAACTGTTGCATGCATTCTGATTCATATAAAGGCACAGTCAGGGGGATATAAATATTATAAATCGTGAAACCACCACAATCCAAAAATAAAAATTGTGTACAGATTTTTTGTCAAACGGCCCAGCACACTTTAAAAGCAAAGTGAGTACTGGTGCTGATAGATATTACAGGGTTTATATTCATCCAAACCTCCAGATGGGTGTGTGGCCCATTTATGAGTTCAAGTGTAAACACAGCTGATGTGAAAGAGAAAAAAAGAAAGCTTCCTTCCACCTGTCTGGGCTCTTCTGACTTGTAAACAACTACATCTGAGGGGAAACCACATGCAGCATACATCAACATACATAAACTGTGCAACATGCATGAAATCAATTCAAAAGATGCAATGGTTCAGATGAAACAAACAACCAAACTTCGTCAATCGACTTTGGATGCACTAATGAGACTGTTTTATCCATCAGTACTGTTGCACAATTTTATAGTCAACTTAAAATAAGAATTGAAAGTTTACTTTCTCAATGGATGTTCCTGGTCTTATTGAAAACAATTTATGGGTCCTACTGGTCTAATACGCTCTGAATCCACTGGTTTCAGCATTTTGAAATGGTCCTCTTGCTGATAAAATACCCATATGTTAAAGTATATGGAGCTGGTGGCCATGCAGAGAAGTAGATGAAGGCATGTGGGGAGGCTAATATATAACAGAAGCACCACTTTCATCCTTTACAGTTCATTTTACGGCAAAGGTTTTCAGCACCAAAGCCCAGGCAGAGCAATACAAGTCTAGGGCCGGCGCCAAGTGACAAAAACATTCCAACAGAGGAGAAGGTAAAATAATTGTGACTCTGGCTAAAGCTAAGAGTTCGCTGTCTCCCTTTTAGAAAGGTCATGTGTTTCCATTCCTTCTCCCAGAAGCCTCATTGGTTCTCTCTTCTGCAAATTTCTTCAACGTGTAATGACAAATCGTTCGCATATTTGATCCAGCTTAACATAAATCACATAGTCATACTTGTGATACTTGAACTTTCCACTGTATTGCATTCTCTGGCTTTTAAATCCAAACAAAATATTTCGAAAGTGCTATGCGGTTCCGCCGAGTCCAAAAAAGTCCACCCTATTTTGGTAGCTGAATGGAATTAACACAGGAAAAGATGATATCGGGTTAATTTTATGGACTTCTGACACAGTTCCTCTATCCTTGTTATTGCGGACTTCTTAATCTGAACCGTCTGCAAAGCTTCCATAAAACCCTACAGATATACAGCTGCTATCACATATTTCAAATAAATGCATTATGACAGGAAATGGAGGGGATCTTTTACAAATGAATGCAGCTTCTGGCCTTTGGAAATAAAACACCATTCACAGAGAATATTAACACACACTTTCATTTAGAATTTCAATAACCGTAATGTTTCAACAGGAATATTATGTTTGCATATGATAAATACACCGACCGTGCAAAACAAACTTACCTTTTCTTCAAAGCTGGTATCTCCAAAATCTTCATCTTCTGTGCAATAGCACATAGCATAGGAATCTGGCAAAACAAATACAGAAGTCCAAATTAAACTGATTAATATTGATTTAGTTACATTTCCTCAGCAACAACCCTATTTATTATTTAAAGGCAATATACATTCATTCCAGAAGAACAAGTACAATTAGGGCAGACTGGGAAAAGACTTTTGTACACTGATTGGTTATGTATTTGCTCAGCAATTGATTTTCGATCATTTTTAACAAAAAATGTAATGCAGCTTTAAGTTATAAATTAAATTTAAAAAAAATATATTAACTAATAATACAATTAATATTAAAACTTTTTTTTTTACTAGAATTTATTTCCCATAATTTTTTTTCACAACACAGTATTTCTGAGAAAAAAATAAATAAATAAATAAATAAATAATAAATTACTTTTTAAGAGATGCTTTTGATTATTAAAATTCATTGAAACCATTAAACTGGAATCCAGAAATTAATGGAAAACATAAAATTTAAGAAAAAAATCAAACATATAGGGCCTTACATTTTTTTTTTTTTTAATAATTTCAGTTAATAGCACACATCCATCTTATATCTCACATTTTTCTTGCCTAGGAGCTTATCTCACTCCCCTAATTTTCTTTCTTTCAATTTTATATGTGCGTGCACACACACCCACACACACACATTGGGGCCAACTGAAAATCTTTAAAAAATAAAAAGGTCCCAGGGTCCAAAACATCATCACATAGATATGCTCCCAATGACTCATGACAAAGCATGAGGGTGACCCCAGAGAAAACGTGATTATGACTGCACACTTTGAAGCTCTCTGGGTGCTCGAGGGACACTTGTGAAATCCTATTGTGTTGTGGTTACCGCTATTTCGTCATAAGAACTGGATTTCATTTCTATCGATTTCACAGCATTTCAGAACGATTGCCTAATTCCCCAAAGACAGTGATTTCATTGAACCTTGTGTGTTTTTGAGATGGGACAAGGATTATAGTTTAATGTAAGAGAGCCTTCAAAGAAGTGGGTGAATTAGAGAGCAGAATCTGGGGCACCATCATATCCACCCGTCACTTCTGTAATGTACTGTTAACTTCTCACCAGAGTTATTTTTTACAGCCCATAATATTACACTGTAAAATTCTATCCAAGCCCTTTCAGCAGATGGTGGTTTATGGTGTTTCATATATCTCACCCAGAAAAGAGTTCTGGCTTCTCCCACACACTCTCACGTTACACAAATATGCTGCTATTGAGTTCATATACAACCTTTGGGGAAAAAACTTGGCCTGCGCTCACCAACAGAAGCGGAGATGAGTGCTTTTCCTTCCTTTCACAATTCAATCTTTCCCCTATATATTTTATGCACATATATTTCAGATTTCTTTTCACATGCTACCACAAGCATCGCTACTATTGCTTATAGTTGTGCTAGAAATTTGAATGACACCATGAATCATAAACCAAATACATTTATTTACATTAAAGAAGCAAAACCCTGGCAACCACACAAAACAACAACATTAAACAGCATTCTAAGAACGTTTCTTAACAACTACATAGAAACACCCTGGCAACCATCCAAAACACCATAACAACAACATTACTCCTTGGCAATCACTCATAACACCTTAGCAACCACATAGCAGTACTCTGGCAACCCCCCAGAACACCCTAACAACACACTAAAACTTCTTCAAAACACATTAGTAACTAAATAGAAGAAACTGGCAACCACCCGGAATATCTTAGCAACACGTTAAGCACCTTAGCAACCACATAATTCGTTTTCAACTACCTAGAACGCATTTCAATTTTTAAAACACCTTAACAACCATATAGCAATACCCTAGCAACCACACAAAACAACAGTGTTAAACAACATTCTAAAAACCTTTCTTAACAATCACATAGAAACAACCTGGCAAAACCACCCAAACCAGCATAGCAACCACATTACTCCTTAGCAACCACTCATAACACCTTAGCAACCACATAGCAATACTCTGGCAACCACCCAGAACACCCTAACAACACACTAAAACTTCTTCAAACCACTCATAACACCTTAGCAATCACATAGAAACACCCTGGCAACCACCCAAAGCACCATAGCAACCACATAACTCCTTGGCAGCTATCCAAAACACCTTGTCAACAACATAGCAATACCCTGGCAACCACCAAGAACACTCACACCTCAACAACCACATAACTCCTTAGCAACTAGCCAGATCACATTTCAACTTCTAAAACACCTTAGCAACCACCAAGAACATCTTATCAACATGTTAAGTTCATTAGCAACCACATAGTTCCTCAGCAACTACGCACATATCATTACAACTTCTAAAACACCTTAGCAACTAAATAGAAACACATCGACAACCACCAAGAACACCTCAGCAACATGTTAAGCACCTTAACAACCACATAATTCCTCGGCAACTACTCAGATCACATTTGAACTTTTAAAAAACTTTAGCAACTGCATAGCAATACCTTAGCAACCACCAAAAATACCTTAGCAACAAGATAAGGCACCTAAGCAGCCACATGACTCCTTGGCAACTACCCAGAATACTTTCAACCTTTAAAACACCTTATCAACCACATAGTAATACCCTAGCAACCACCAAGAACACCTTAGCAACGTATCACATTTTAACATTTATAACACCTTAACAAGCACAAAACATTACCCTGGCAACCATCAAGAACACCTCAGCAACATGTTAAGCACCTTAACAACCACATAACTCCAGGGTACCTATCCAGATCACTTTCAACCTTTAAAACACCTTAACAACCACATAACATTAACCTGGCAACCACCAAAAACACCTTAACAACATGTTAAGTACCTTAACAATAACCTAGATCACATTTCAACTTTTAAAACACCTTAGCAACCACATAGCAATACCCAAGCAACCACCAAGAACACCTTATCAACATGTTAAGCACTTTAACAACCACATAACTCCTTGGAAACTACCCAGATCACATTTTACCTTTTCAAACACCTTAGCAACCACCAAGAACACCTAACCAACCACATAACTCCTTTGCAAGTATGTTATGTATTTTTTATTTTTCTGCAGGGACTTGTTTCTACAGGCTCATCAGACACCAGTTCTGTGTGCCAGACCACCGGAATGGACTCTAAATTTATTTCTTTGGTGGTTGGCAAAAAGCAGGTCTCACTGGCATCTCTGCTCATAAACTGTGACAAAAGAAGCTGTCGGTACTCCACCCTGGTTTCATAGCGGTGAGGCTGAGAGAGGGACAATTGCACCCTGCAAGGCAGTTTGTCACTATACGTGGTTTGGCCAAACCCAGACAGCTCCCATCACTATTTAGCATTTCCCACATAAGCCTATGATGAGCATGTAGCAGTATCCGTCACTGAGAGGCCGGAGAGGAAAAGCTTAGTAAAAATAGCTGTTTACCACAAAGTTGCCATTCCTCTCTAGGCTGGTGTGTGTACACCAAACACTCTTTCTCTTTCGCTCTCCTGAGCGAAAAGCATTCCAGGAAAGTGGGAGTCACACTTCATAAAGTAACATTCAAACAGAAACAACTTAGTTCAAACGAGAACAATATTCACCACATTGTGCTTCAGAACAGGAAGTTTTACTCATAAAGACTGGAAGGGTTGTTTGATAAGTCAGAGCAGTGCCAATACTGGAAGCAGTGATGAGTAACTCTTTCAGAGAACACACACACACACAAACACACTTTGTCAACGTCTGATATGCCAACATCAGAACACTTATCCAGTCCTATGAAGATGGGCTTTTCTAAGATTATGAGGTTCTCTGAAGTTTAGCTCTCTGATTATAGCATGTCGAGGGAGACTTTTCCAGCCACCCACACCAAAGCTAGCTTTAGATACAGAGGAAACTTGAAAAATGCCCCCCTCATCTCTCGGGAGAGACTGGGGAGAACAGGAAGCAAGTACGTGGAAAAGCCAAGGACTGGAAATTTTCAGGCTTACCAGGACGTTAATGGCCACACAGCAAGGCTTGCATTTCAAATGCATCAATAGACATCCGAGCTCGTTTATATTTTAGCTAAAGTTTCAGCATTCACGCATTAATTGCTGCTCATCAGTTTGTCCCAAAACATGAAGACATCCTTGGTAACCCGTGGAACAGATGAATGATTTAGAAAGAAAGAAAAATCAAGTTTCTTTCAACACAGTTTCCTAAGTGTAATGGTTTTACCAAGCGTGTTTTCTTCCTTTAAAGAAAAAAAGTTTAGTCATTCATCAGTTTAAATTAACAGTTGCCTTTGCACAGGAGCCAAAGGCAATGACAACAACAGGACATCGGTTGCCAGGATATAAAATGACAGGGGTGTGGCGGAACATTGTTTTCAACACATCTCATGGCAAAAACATTATTGCACACCAGCATTTGCCTGCCTTCAGTTTGAAAGGAATGTCAATGCTGTGTTTTGCCAAAGCTTGTTTCGACTCCCAGCGGTGAGAGGATTGATCCAGCATGGAGCTCTAGATGCCTTTCCTGCCATTTTTTCTCCACTTCTCTTGGAAGCTGAACTTGTGCTTCCTCTGAGTCTCTCTCCATAGAGATGGGCCTGTATGAAGGAGGACAGCTGTTAGAGTCGTAATCACTCTCTCTAAATGCACATATATACACATACACACACTTTAGCCGCTTTGTAACCTCAATGAGTTTCTATGTGCAGAGAGAGAGAGAGTCACTGTTTTCCTGTTAGACAGGAAAAATTACCAGGTTACTACTGTACAGTATTAATCTTCAGTCTGGACATTTGGACAAACATCCAACCTCAAATACAGATCTTTACAATTACTCATCCTGCACAGTTTGCATTAAAAACACTCTATGTGTTTCTGAGATTGCCCAGAATTTTTAGAAATTCTCAGTGAGTGCTTAAAAAAACAAAACAGAATGCTTAGGGTACTGAACACACTGGTCATCCACTCTGACACACATAAATATGCAGTCATATAGGCATCCCTGTCCATCTCTCAGCTCTGGCACCCCTCAGTGTTGACAGAGGAGACAAGGGCTCCCATTGAAGAGGTCACCCCTCTCCCCAAACCAGATGTTCACAGTAAGCAGGCAAGTGCAGAAAGACAGCCTCACTCTCAGCCTGTTTTCAATTTCTCAAATACACAGAGACACGTGAAATAAGCAGACGTGACAAAAAGAAGTAGGGAATGGAGGAAAGAGTGTACCTGGGCTGGGAAAGAGTTCAGAAAGATAACGTTTCTACAGAGATATGGCACTTCACACGAATAGAGTGCAAAAAAACCTTCAGAAGGTTGTCTAAAACCTATGTTTAGGGCCCTTTGAAATTGAAGACGGAATCGTGGAATCCAGTCATAAAAATGGAATTTACTGAAAACACAGAATTTGCCCAATTTGGGATGAATGAATCAAAAGTAGGTCAGTGCACTTACTGCACTTAAATTAAAACATGATATAGACTAGTGTCTGTGAATATTACATTTTAAAAAATACTATTTAAGTACGAACCTGCATGTTTTGCATATCTCTTCTGTGAATGAATGGCGCAGATGTGCTGTTTTGTTTACTACACACATACTTGAAGGTGTTTTCAGCCTTTGCTGCCTCAATAATAAGTACATGAACGCATAAACAAATCTGAGGGACTGCTGAGAGTCGCTTCATTAGAAATGTTTCCCTTTTGAGAAAAACTATGGTCATATATCATGTACAAACAGAAACTTAAAGATCTTCACAGCAACCTGTCAAAATAAAAGTTTAGTTTAAGGTGAAGAAACTGTGACAGAAATATATTACTTAATCTAATGATAGTATTACTGCTAATAATAAAATTATTATTAAAACATTATTTTAAAGAATATTTACCAGAAAAATCACTTAACAGAATTTATTTACCAGAAAAATGTAAGCACACTACACAGTATTTCTGAGGGAAAAATATAAATAAATAAAGTAATAATAAATTAATTGTTTTTTTTATAAAAAAAAAAAATGAAAAATGTGTTAGACATGTTTTTGATTATTTCAATTTAATAATATCATTAATATGGAATCAATTAAATTAATAGAAAACAAAGAATAAAAAAAAACATGCATTTCATAGGGCCTTAAAAACATAATTTTTGTTAAACTACTAATTAATTGATGTTAAATGACGTTTCATGATTTCAATTAATCAGACTTGCTTTCAGACATGCTTTTTGATAAAGATTTTTAGAGTCTAGAAAAAATAAAACAGAAAAAAAATGGTATTCGGAAAAATTAAAACAGAAAAAACTAAATTTGAAAAAAAAAAAGAAAAAGAAAAAAAAAACTAAATAAATAAATAAAAATGTAATTTGGGAAAAAAATTAAATGGATTTCATAGGGCCCTATATGTGAGGTTCAAATTTACATGATGCTTGCATTTTTCGTCTTGTTACTGTTAATTAGTGTGATTAAACATTAAACATGTAAAAGTACTATCACAGGTAAATAATTATAATAATAATACCTTATATTTATATCTTTATACCCTTGATATTTTATGGAGTAGGATAGTTAAAGCTACTAAATGTCATTTTTTTTTTACTTCAAAATATCAGTTTCAAAATCATTCTGATGGTCCACTGACTTCTGACAAGGCAAATGGCTTCGAACTCTCCCTAAATGTCTGTTCTGTTCGATGAGCGGGTATGAAATTCAGTGAAAAAGGGCGGATTGTTTTGCAGCAATAACAAGTGCACGTGTACATCAAGTGTAATTAAGACAGTTTTATTTTAATGTATTATGTTAATTATAAGGATAATGAAGTCTCTCCCATAGGCTTACTTCCACCTTGAAGAAAAAGGTTGATATTCACGATTGTGAATTCCACTCACTTTACTGTAGGGGGCTCCAAAGTCACAAAAAAAACATACATTTGCTGTATTTTTTGTTTTATTTGATATAGAGACAAACCTATAAGGAACTTACCATGAGGCTCCTGCAGATACACACACATAAGCAAACAGGCTCAGTCCTTGCAGGGTGGCGGATAAATCAGTGTCAAGTCTTTTGGGAAAGCAGCGAGAGCGGTCGTATCTCATACGCTCAAGGTCAACGATACAAAGGCCTCTGAGACGGAGACACAGCGGGTTACTCAGCACGTCCTCCACTACGGCAGAAGGCTTTAATTGACAGAGTCTGGATCACATCCAGCGGATAATGGAATCAATGGGGCTCTCGGGTCGGATGGAGGATACTTCCCTAGAATGGGGTTCTGAGGGGGGAAAAAAGAGACAAGAATTGAATGGACAACAAAGATGATCCTCTCTGGAGGATCACGAGTTCAATTATAGCTTGGCGACCTTCCTGATTCAACAGAGCAAGAAAACAATTACTTGGGGAGAATGTTCGTGTTTACACTTAAAAATTGGCGATTGGGGAGTGTGAGAGAGCACTGTGCATTATCACGTGTGATTAATTGGGTACGAAAATGGTTGATAGAAATCAGTAAGGCCTTCAGACGTCAGACTTCACCCGAGAGACAACACACATGTTCAGCTGTCACTGAGACAGACTCGTAGTATTCTGGGAGTTACACAACACAAAACTCCACTGCTGCTCAGAGGGGGAAACAAATGTATCCTGTCATGAATCCCCTGCATCCTGTCAAAGCCAAAGCTACGTGTTCAAGAGGAATGAAAGAGCATGTGAAAGACCAAATACAGAGTTCACCCAAAAAATAAATGACATCATGTACTCACCCTCACATTTTTACAAACCTCTAAGACTTCTGGAAGATTTCGCACGCTGCGCTTTACAGTAAAAGTTAGTCATCAACAGTATAACACACAAATAGCAGTGCAATATGGCTGTGTATCGGCAAGGCTGTGAAAGGCCGCAGGTAATCACAGCATGATATTGCGTTTATACAACAGTTTGGTGGCATAAGTGTGTTAATAAATAACAAACAACGGAGCATTTTTAAAAACCCTCTTTTGTGCAAACTACTTCCGCCATGGATTTAAATCTCACGTTGACAGTTTAACAATTTAGTTTAAGCCTCTGTTACTAATTCGAAAACGTCACTTTAGAACTAGTAAATAAGAAACGTTGAGTTGCTTTGTTGAAAGCTTATTGGATTACTGTATCAAAAGCTCACTATATTATGTAGATTGTTATGAGAGAGAGATTGACTGAGCGAGTGTGATTACCTGCATCTCATACAGCATTCATTCTTCAGCTCAATCTCATTTTCACAATAAAACATTAGTTTGAACGTCCGCCAAGGAAAGCAATATCTTTGTCATAGTATTCTTTCAATTCAGTCAAAATTACAAAGGCAGCACTGATATACAGCATTAAATTACATCAAATATAACCCAATGAGATTTTGCCCTCAGCCAAAACTTTGCTCTGGAACAAATAAAAGATTAATGAGACCAAAGACTGCCCGTTACATTAATCCAAAATAGACATTATTAACAAACTGCATATTTGAAGTCTAAACAAGTACATTCTCACCTAAAAAAAACTCTTAAAACTACATTCTGTAAAACAAAATCACTGTTTTTAAAATTATAGTGGATTTGGGCGTCTGCCATGACGCTCGCTCTGAGAAATGATGCATACGGAGGGTTACAAACAGTGAAGCGGTAGTTGTTGTTCTGTTATCACTCTAATATCATACCCTTATCAATCAAATTTGAGGACCAGAAAGAAATGTTGTATACAATAAATTAAAACATTTATATGTAACCCACTGCCAATTGAACTAAATAAGACTAGAAAATGGTTATTATAAGTTTAGAAACTTTAATCCCTGCAGTACACAACAGCTTCACAAACCACACCAAAGCATTGACTACAAATGTCTCCAATTTAACCCCAAAGTCTTGAGTTAGCCAGCACTGTTTTCTGTCTTTAATGTGGGCATTGCTGTGAGGCGTAGCGGTTCACACATTTAATGGTGATTTTGAGTCGTAAAACTAGTGCTGAACCCCAGGGGAGCAGCAACATCATTTATCAAACACTTCAAATTTGCTACATTAACCATAGGCAGACTGAGCCATTAGAGTCTTATAAAAAAGCAGGACTAGCACATATTGCATTCTGATGATGTTTTAACAGGAAATCAGATCATCAATAAAGGATGTCCCAAATGTGCTCTGGTGATCTGGCATGTAAACTCCCATGTGTTGTTTTGAGCACACTAGAGACAGGCACAGCGAAATGAAAACAAACAGCTGAGGAATTTGCTTTGCGAGCACAGTTTTGTTCAACAGCTCATATGGATGCCTTGTGTGCATCATGTAAATGTTTTTCGATGTTCAAAATCAAAGGGCCGAATAGAGGGTTTGCACTTATGCTGCCTTCATGTGATATGGGAAAGATGATGCTTTCCACTTGTGAAGTGGAAATTACCAGTGTGTCGTGTTCAGGTGCTTTTGTTGTCGTAGTGAAGAGAAACATGGCGGACTCGGAATTTGTCCTCACATGCTATTTGGGTAAAAGTTTTAAAACGGTTATAAACTCCCTAATACATCTGCTACAGGAAGAAAAGGATGCATCAAAACGCAAACGATAAATGATAGGCTGTATATCTTATTGATCATGAATGGTATCGTTTTTTTGAAGACAATACTAACTAATGGTTCTGTTTTAGCTAGCCTATATAAGTTTTTATACAAGCCTAGATAAGTATATATATGTTATATAGCCTATATAAGTTTTTTTAACTTTTAACATTATGCAATGTTTACCATTCAGTATAGTTTTGTTGCTGTCCGCCATGTTGAAAGGTCAAAGTTTATCCCATCTCGGCAACTCGGGTATCATAAAAAATTTCGAGCTTTCCAGTGGAAATTACAACGTGAGTGGGTGATCATGTGCAATTTCGATGTCGGATTTTGGTATTTACCATAATTACGATAGCACATGAAGGCAGCAATACATCACGGTTTGGTCAGTTACCCGGATGCGTGGCCATGTTGGAGATACCCGGATGTAAACAACAGCATTGATTGCATGGCTAATTTATACTGTCTAAACCATGGAAAAATGTGTGGAAGCTGCTTTAATCATAAAGAGAATGGCATAGTAAGCAGAAAAGGGTGCAACAGTTTTACAAACTAAAGTTATTAGGTGGTAAAAAATACATACGAGCAGTGTTAATTTAAAATATTAGCCTAATATTTAACCTACCTGACAGGAAACGATAATAAGTAGCCTACAGCCAAAAACATGACAATAACTGACCATTTCCAGCGGCAACAATCAGCAAAATTTGCGAGTTCCGTTTGTCTCAGTGGCATTATTTACGTTCATTGCCGCCAAAATGGCCGATTGATGACGCATCGTAAAACAACTCTACACCTTAAAGGAGTGATTCCAGTCAAAATGTGCTTTCAACAGATAAGTGGCTTGTAAACTATTAGGCTAAAGTTGGTTTTACAACACTAGGGAGATGTATTTTAATGTTTTGGACTTACGAAGTCAGCTTCAAAGTAGGCCTACGTGTCCACGTCTTGATTAATAAGGTTTGATTCACATTGAAGCTTATTCTGGCAAAGCAAATTGGCAGACATATTACTTAAGGAGAGAAAGGCGAATAATGACCAGCAACCTCCGAGATCCAACATCTACATAGAGATTCACATGATTAATGTGCACAAATACACACAAGTGCTGATGTGAAAGTCCTCTGTAGACGGGAAATTGTTAATACTTGATGAGTAACTGATGAGAGAGCATTCAAATCAATAAATATGAGTCTTTTTAAACTAAACAAAAGAACACGTTTATAGCTTATAAAGGGTTTATATTTTTAAGGGTTATTCAGAATTATATCTTAATAAAACACGTAACAATATCACACAATCAAAAAAAATCCACTGAATTCAGACTGAGATGAGAGATCAAATGTGTCTGGGAATATCTACAAGTCTTGCATGTCATTCCATAGATCTACCACAAGAGGACAGAAGTGCACCTAAAATGCGAGGATTTTGCTCTTGGACTTAAAATCATACTGAATACTTCACCTAAAATAAAGAGCTATTGAGAATTAAAATCTTTTTTCAAAAAAGGGAGTCTAATACTTGTATTATCAAAGAGATGATTAAATTAAAGTGGTTCTTTTATACTTCAGTCACACAGACAAAGATTTTCCATATCAAAGTTTATTGCTGACATGCATGTAGAGATTTGATGAAGTACAAAAATATGTCTTTTATACAAATTTGTTTTTCATTTCTGTACAATTACCCAGTTTTTTTTTCTTTGACACCATTCTAACCGAGCAGCTTACAACATCAAACGTTCAGGCTTTTGACCAGTTTCATCATCATGTTTTGTTTTACACCAGATTTAGATTTTCCAGTTTTAGTAAAAGATGAAAAAAGTAACAATTCCAAAGAGAAATCTCCCAATTTATGAAACATCTGCACAAAGTGGCCTAAAAAGAAAAGAAAATCTAAGTCAAACTTAACGTTCAGTATCTTCCCTTGCAGATTTTTTTGGAGTATTCGTCACAACACCCACATCCACTCCAATTTCTGCTGCATCTTGTGGCACGTCTTTGCTAATTAGAATCATGCACTAATTGCTTTGTATACAGAGCTCAAAAAACGTACACTTTTCATGCTGCAGACAGAATTTGGACATAACAAAACTGTCAATGCAAGGGAGGGGGGTGCAGTCACTTGCGACGGGGGCGTTTTAAACAGAAATATTTACTAATTTCTTTTATCTAGGTTTTGGGTACAGACTACACAACCACATCAACAGCAGCCATATTGCACCTGTACAAATTTTCTGTTATAATGGCTTTCGTGAGAACTCTACGTGGAGCTAGGATAGAGCCTTGAGGCACTCCTTTTTGAAAATGAGGACTTTGATTTGCTCACAAAGCGTCATTTTCCTATTATCCACTACAATACTGCTTTACAACCAAATATATTCACATTGAGGTGGGAAAAACTAATGCTTTCAATGGTGGCTTGTGTGGAAACATTGGTGCGATGCTTCGAACTATTGACGCCAATTCACCATTACGATGTCTTTCACACTGGCCAGAGTGCGGTATCATCCTTATCTCGCAAGAAACTCTACATGTCATGCTAATGTGCACGATAATTTAGTTGAGCTATGCAAAGTCAGTCTCCTAATTAGTGTAGCTTAATATACCGACAGGATTGTTGCAATAATTATTCAAGACTTAAAAATAAAAAAAGAGGGAAAGAGTCAATAAAACAAAACCTTCACTGAAGATAGAAGGAAAAAAACGTGAGAGATCACAGCAATGCTTTTGAGTGATACATGATCTCTACATTTACCATGGCAGATGAAAATTAAAAACAGCAAATAAATTAAAAGGAAAACAGAAAGGTACGGATATACTACCAGGCTGTACGTCTTCAAAAGAGGAAATTAAAGTGGAGATTAAAAGGACAAGCCAAGCTCAGAGATCTACAGTACTGAATGACCTTTTCATCTAATGACATGAGTGGAGCCAGACATAAAGGCATTGCAAACTAAGCCACAGGTCCACAGGTCGATGCAAGCCAACCGCCTAGTATACTAAGATATATTCTAGCATCAAAAGTACATATTCACTGCTCACGGTTGAGTTGTTGATAAATCTAAGGCAAGATATCCCACAGTTATGCTTTATACACATGGGGTAGCTTAAAACAGGACTGAAAAAAAAGTCATTAAGGTTCTGTTTCCTTGCAATATTCTCACATGAGAAACAGATTGAGTGGAGTGGGTTTCATGGCATTTCCTTCCTGATGATCATGAAGCATTTAATAACCATACATGGAAATGAGCGGTAGGTAAGAGAATAAAATCAAATGAAAAAGAAATGATCCCCTATGCGATGGGTTTCCTTGTATCACTGTGGCCAAAAACGTTCCCTAGCGGCCAATCTTCGATCCCTGAGCTGCAGCTGAAATCTGTGTGGGGAACAAAAGCACCGGAGATACAGGACTACGGCAGAAGATGCACTTTGATGGCTTGGCATGCTTTCAGAGGGTGAGCGCTCTAGACGGAGGGACACAAAAGGAAAGGAGGGCTTAAGGGCTGTGCTTACGGGGCTTATCTTGGCTTAGACTTCCGCATGACTGCCGGCTCAGCCGCCCTGCTTCCTGACAGTTTCATCCCATCACCAGCTGTCCCGTACCTCGTCTTTTTCCAAGCGCAGCCCCTGCGTGACACCCACAAAAGTACCACCTAGCTCAGCTCTCGAGAGTCCGCTGTAGTGGCGTATCACTTGTTCTGCTGCCTTCTGATTTAAAAAAAAAAAAAAAAGTACCGTATCGGCCGGTTCGGATGCCAAGTTATGCTTTTGGTTGTACGCATCCAGACACAGATGCTAGCTGCCAACAGAAACCCATTCAAATAGAGGAAGGAGAAACATGCGCTGCTATGATTTCAGTAATATGAGGTTTTTAGCTTTCTAACTTGTGATACATCTTCAATGGAAAAAAACAGAATAATCTTACTTAAAATGCTACCGTTTAGTAGGAGAGGAAAGGGGGAAAGCTTATTTGGATTGTGAGGAAAAACCAATCACTGGTTTTGACACAGAATAGTTACACAACCACAATGCTAATGCTCTGTGCTTGTCTCCCCTCAACATAATGAGTCCTGCTTTCGTAAGAACGGAGAGCGGTGTTAAAAACTGACTAAGGAGGAAATGGAGAGATAGAAAAATGGTAAGAGGTAGATTTGCAGTCATAGATACAGATGGGAGTGGAACAGAACAAAAGGGTTGATCATGTGATCCGAGGCGTTCCTGTAGAAAGTGCTGGGGGAGAGGCGGATGGAAAACGGGTGGTTGTGTGTGATCTGCTACATGATTCTGTTGGGGTATTGCTGAAAGTGTGTGTGTTTGTGTGAGTATGTGTGTGGGCAAGGATTGGCATGGTGGAGGTGGTGTTGGTGGCCTTATTAGACCTGTGTGTGCCGCCCATAGGCAGAGTTTGTGTCCTGGGCTGACGAATGGAGCAACAGAGTGCAGAGCTGTTCCTTGGCCCGTGTTTGTGTCTGCCAGACTCATGCTGCGTGCTCACACACACACACACTCTCACACGCAAACGTACATAAAAGTGTGCGCCCAGTTCCGTGGCTCACTCCACTCCCGGTGACCCCCGCCTGCGGGCAGAATGGCGGCGCTACTTCCGGAGGAAGCGCTGGGCCAGTATTGCGGCATCCAGAGGGCTGATGGGTTGAGCGTCGTGGCCGAGGCGCCTCACCGGAGGCACATTACCGAAATGCCTCTTGCTGAGGAAGTTCTTGGTCTCATGGATAGTGTTCTTCTCTTCCGCCAACAAGAGCTGTTGCCTCATGTAGTTCTCAAATTCGTACTGAGACGACTCCTCTGTCACTTTCGCCTGAGGGGGGACAACGAGAGACTGTTTCAGTGCCAGAAAGTACCTCATCATGCAGTTTAAAGAGGAAGTTTCTATTATCATCCATGATTCAATGGCACTAAAGACATTTTTTTGGCCCCAGTGATTTTAATGCAACATTTGCAAAACTTTTTTTGACTTTGAGGTGGCCACTGTCCAACACATTATTAACTTAAAATTTACATACACCTTACAGAAACTGCAAAATGTTATTTTTTTTTTATGCAAAATAACAGGGGTCATACAAGATGCATGTTTTTTTATTTAGCACTGACCTGAATAAGATATTTCACATAAAAGATGTTTACATATAGCCCTGAAGAGAAAATAGTTAAAATTACCCCCTTCAAAAGTTTACATACACTTGATTCTTAATACCGTTGTTACCTGAATAATTTTGTTTAGTAATAGTTGTTCATGAGTCCCTTGTTTGAACAGTTAAACTGCCTGCTGTTCTTCAGAAAAATCCTTTAGGCCCTACAAATTCTTTGGTTTTTAGCATTTGTGTGTATTTGAACCCTTTCCAATAATGACTGTATGATTTTGAGATCCATCTTTTAACACTGAGGATGACTGAGAGACTCAGAAGGTTAAAATGCTCATGAAACATGATGATTAAGGAGGGTGTAAACTTTTGAACAGAATGAAGATGTGCACATTTTTCTTATTTTGCTTAAATATAATTTTTTCATTTAGTACTCCTCTTCAGAAGCTACAGAAAATACTGACATATTACCCAGAAGACAAAAAAGGTTACATTTACAGGTTTTCACCCCTGGTTCTCAATGCACTGAGTTTCCTTCTGGAGCATCAGTGAGCATTTGGACCTTCTCTAACAGTTGCAGTCATTGTTGGAAAGGGTTCAAATACACAAAAATGCTGGAAAACCAAATAATTTGTGGGATCTGAAAGATTTCTCTGAAGAACAGCAGGCAGTTTAACTGTTCAGGACAAACAAGGGACTCATAAACTACTATCACTAAGCAAAAAAGAAACACAACTGTGGACTATTCAGTATTAAGAATAAAGTGTATGTAAACCTTTTAAACAGGGTCATTATTTTATAAATTCAACTATTATTTTCTCTCGTGGACTGCATGTAAAAATCTTTTAAGTAATCTTAAATATCTTATTCAGGTCAGTACTAAATAAAAAACAAAACAAAACACATTTATTTTGTATGTTCCCTTTTATTTTGGTTAAATAATGAACATTTTGCAGATTCTGCAAGGTGTATGAAAACTTTTGACTTCAACTGTATACACACCACCTAAAACTAAAACCACTGCTTTGAAGAATTATGTACATATTGTTTTACATAAAAAAAAAAGGTCCTTCCAGATTATTGTAACATCTACAAACGGTACTGACCTCCTGAAGATGTTCAGGGTGGTTAAGCTGATCGTCTATATCCGGCACCACTTGTAGAGGGCCACTCAGCGAGGACACAGATTGCCTGTTTAAAAAAATAATAATAATAAATCAGTCAATGACAAATGGGAATTTTCAGATCCACAGCCAAGGGATTTTTTAAATGCATGACTGAATGAAAACTGCACTGGATTGCAAAAATGTGGCGAGACAGCATCGCTGACCTAAAATGACATCACCCCTATCACATGAATTCCTAAGAAGTTATGTGATCTCCGACAAGAAGTCTCGGCTAAAAATGGAACTATAAATCGGTCCAGATAAGAGATGGGACGCACCAGGATGCGATGATGGCGCTCAGAGACTCGAGCACCTCGGTGGCAGTGAGCCTCTGCTGGGGGTCAAGCACCAGAAGCTTCCTGATCAAACACACTGTACTTTCTGATACCCGCCCATCCCTGCGCAAACAAAACAGACACAAACACATATCATTTAAAGGGACAGCTCACCAAAAAAAAAAACTATTTCAAACCTATATAACTTACTTTGTTCAATAGAACATAGAAGATTTATTAATAATGTACCAGTGATTTCTAAGGTTCAAAAAGGGTGCAAAAGCACCACAAAAGTGGTCCATACATCTTTTGAAGTCATATAACAATTTGACATGAAGAACAGAACAATATTTTAGTCATGATTCAAAGTCTTGATATACATTTTCATTTTTTTGCTGAGAGGATTATTGGTATCCCTCTACCTAACCTCCACGATCTTTACACCTCCAGAGTCAGGAAAAGGGCTAAGAAAATCACTTTAGACCCCTCACACCCAGCCCACTCTTTGAACTGTTGCCCTCCGGCCGACGTTACAGAGCGCTGTGCACCAAAACAGCCATACACAAGAACAGTTTTTTCCCCCAAGCCATATCCCACCTGAACCACACTTAACACACCTCAGTACTGGTCATGTGTATCAACTCACAAACCTTGTGTATATATAGCACATATGCACATTCTAGTTCTGTCTATGGACATCTTTTTCTGTATTTTTATTACCATTGTTATTTATAATTTATTGTATATTCTTTTTTAATATTATTGTTTTACTACCTTAACTTTATGTTTGTCTGCTATGTTTGTACGTTCTGTACTGGAAGCTCCTAACACCAAAACAAATTCCTTGTGTGTGTGAACACACTTGGCAATAAAGCTCTTTCTGATTTCTGATTTCTGATTTTTGAGTGAACTATCCTTTTAAACAAGGCTCACAGTATTTGCCAATTAACATTTTTCAACATTTGATTCAAAAGAAAATAGCAAGACTCACTCAGGGATGGAGTACTCTGCTGCTTTGATCTTGCGGAAGAGCTCTTGAGGTATGCTGTCGTAGAACGGGAACTGGCCATAGAGCATAGTGAACAGCACCACACCGAGCGCCCACATATCACTTGGTTTACCGCGGTATGGTCGACCTACATGGAAACACAAAGTGCAAGTTTAACAAGCAGCTCTAAAATATTTTGCTTCTTTAATCAGACTGGAACTCTCTCTTAATTGAGTAACAAACCCAACACAAGTACACTACCAGTCAAAAGTTTTAAACAATAAGATTTTTAATGTTTTTCAAGAAGTTACTTCTGCTCACCAAGCTTGCATTTATTTGATCAAAAGCAGTAAAATGTTTACATATTTTTACTATTTAAAATAACTGCTTTCTATTTGAATACATTTTAAAATGTAATTTATTCCTGTGATTTCAAAGTTGAATTTTTAGCATCATTAAGCCAGTCACATGACCTTTCCGAAATCATTCTAATATTCTGATTTACTCAAAAAAAAAAAAAAAAAAAAAAATCCCAGAGCAGAATTTTTTAGTGTTAAAGGTTGTATCAGCGATTTCTAGCCTGAAACATAAAGTGTAAAATTCAGCTTATCTTTCATCACGATCCGCTCGCTGCCTGCCCCATAAATTGTCTGTGAAAAAACCGCGTCTCTCTGGTCAGCCTAGGGTCCGAGATATGCCAAAAAAACAATCGGCACTACCAACCTTTCCACAGCAAAAACAAACATTGTTCCAACCAATCAGCGTCAGGGGTTTGGTGTTGTGGACTTTCGCTCCGCCTCCCTCACATCCCTGCACCAGTAGGAAAGTCCACAACACGAACCCCCTGACGCTGATTGGTTGGAACACGGTTTGTTTATCTGTGGTTATTGTTGATAGCGCCGATTGTTTTTTTGCCATATCTCGGACCCTAGGCTGACCAGAGAGACGCGGTTTTTTCACAGACAATTTATGGGGCAGGCAGCGAGCGGATCGTGAATAAAGGTCAGCTGAATTTGACACTTTATGTTTTAGGCTAGAAATCGCTGATACAACCTTTAAGTGTTAAGTGTTTTAAAAAGCACGATAATCTTATGCATAAAGTAAAAGACAATATTTTGTTGCCAGGAACTATAAGTACCACTGACTCAGCCCATAAAGATAGCAGCAGTGTGATAAGACAACTGAAAGGAATTTGGTTGCCTAACAATGAGCTAATTAAAACATCATACCAACCCAAAACTAATAAATAGAAGTGTAAATATAAAACACATGCGATCAAAAGTGTCAAAATCTTTTAAAGTCGCCCAAAACCTCTTCACACACACACTATACAGCTTTGTTTACCACCATAAATGGGTAGAACACAATGTGCGAGAAGAGTACAAATGAGTCATGGGAGCTTTTAAACGAGGGGTTAATTGGGTAGGTTTCTGTTTGGTAAACAGTATGATTTATGTGGTATATTTCTCTGTAAGGTACACATTCTCTGCTTCTACTTTGACCCTACGCATGAGAAAGCGAAAGAGAGGGAGACAAGAGAGAGTGAGCGATGGAAAAACAGTGAGAGGAAGAGAGATGGGGAGAGAGAGAGAGAGAGAGAGAGAGAGCAGGAAGAGTAGTTCCTCTCTGCATGACTCATTGTGATGACTCACTGAAGCAGCTCTCCCTTTGTTCTGCTGTCATATTCGGCTGATTTACTCCTGGTTTCTTTCTGTCATTTTACTGTGAATGGAGACCGCAAAAAAGAGCACGGCTGCACCTCTATTTAACATGCATGCTCGGAATGCACCATCTAACCAGAGCCTACATCCAGAGGTTTTGGAAAAACCCCGAAAACACATGAAAGACAGCTCTGGAAAGGTGGTGCCGTTTGATATTTTAGCTCATGAGTCAACTAAACGAACTAGATTCAAAAGCAGAGAGCTTTGTATCACACAAACAACACTCTGCACGCAAAGTTCACGTGACGAACGCACATACAGTAGTACACAAACTTTTGGATAAAACAGACGTATTAAACCGTTTAAATGAAATTTCAATATTGAATGAATTATACACTTAAAATCAACATGGCATGGCTTCATTTAAATATTTCACTAAGCTGATCATGCCTTTGAATTAAACAAACCATCTCAAAAGGCAAGCCACTTTTTGGAAATTACTTGATGTTGGACAGATGCCCAAGCGCACAGGATTTTGAAACCACATGAATGTATTTGCATGCTTTATACATCATTAAAGGGGCTATATGCAATTTTCTGAAATTTAAGCTCGTGACTGACACCTGTGGCCAAAAACACGGAACTGCTCTTCCTTTCTGCTCGCTCTCGCAGCGCGCGCTCGTATGTACACACTTCAAGTCATCCGCTGCAAAGTCAACATTATGTTTACAGAGGTAAGAACAGTCAAATACATATATTGTTTGAGAAACTAAGTTTGTTTGCAATATATGACTACAGGTGGTGGCAGAGTGATCTGAAACGTTTAACATGAACGCGCTTGACGTCACATCCGCAGACAGCGCACGAAAAATCCGACCCGACAGAAAATAGGAAAAATAGGATACAGGCTTATAGGTGCACCCACTGTGAGCTGACAAGGTGTCAGTATGCTCATCAGGAGATGTTTGGGTCATAAATGGTCAAATAAAGAGGCTATTGTTACGTTTATTTTGGGGGAAAAGTTGCATATAGTCCCTTTAATGACAATCCTAAATGCTTTGCAATGTAAAAACAAATAGTGCTGAGTCAGCGCCAATAGCCTCGACGTACAGCCCATTGTGCTTCGGGCATCCAGAGTCCCAGTTCGCAGACCTTTACCAATCCAGTAAAATAAAAGTTTGTGTTTACATGTGTCTACATACTGTCCTATCCTAATAAAGGCAAAAATATAACAAAAAAAGGTGTCAAACCAATTAATCATGATTAATCACATCCAAAATAAAAATTTGTGTTAACATTATGTGTGTCTACATACTGTCCAATCCTAATAAAAGGCCAAAAAACACCTAAAATAAATGAAAAAAGTGCTGTCAAATCGATTAATCGCAATTAATCGCACCTAAAATAAAAGTTTCTGTTTACATATTGTGTGTCTACATACTGTCCTATCCTAAAAGGCAAAAAAATAACCAAAAATGTAACCGAAAAAGTGTCAAAAAGATTAATCGTGATTACATACTGTCCTATCCTAATAAAGGCAAAAATAAATGAAAAAAAAGTGCTGTCAAATCGATTAATCATGATTAATCACATACAAAATAAAAGTTTGTCTCTACACATTGTGTCTCTACATACTGTCCTATCCTAAAAAAGGCAAAAACCCAAAGAAAAAAAAAAAAAAAAAGAAGTGTTGTCAAACTGATTAATCGTAATTTATCACATTAGCACCTCGGTTGTGTTTACATATTATGCGTGTGTCTACATACTGTCCTATCCTAATAAAAGGCAAAAAAATCACCAAAATTAAATGAGAAAAAAGTGCTGTCAAATTGATTAATTGCAATTAATCACATCCCAAATAATCTCTATTGACAGTATCTGTAGCACGCTTGATTTTCTCCAAAAACAAAACGGAGTAGCCACTTTTAAGTTTGTGAAAGCCAAAAAAGGTCAAAATATTTTTTGTGTGTTACTATTCAGTAGGGCTAACTGGACTGTGCTACATAAACGTTTGACACATAAGATAAACAGCGAGTCCCGTGTACTTAAATTACATCACTTGAGTGAACTTCAGTTCCACACAGAGAGAGATTGTTTGGAAAGATACACCTCGTGATACAACCACTGTTAATTTGATCCACCGCACTGCTGAGATCTGCTCCAGGCCATGACAACGAGCTTAAGGGAAGAGTTTTGGTATCGAGTAGTTGATGAGCTAACAGGTCAAGTCTTGCGGCGCACAACAAAAATAATGACTTCAATAAATCTAACTATTGCTCATCTGGGCTGACGGTTTGTGACTGCTGTCCTGATTAGGGCAGTGTAGGTGGTTGGGTTTATAAGCTTTGATTACAGTGGTGACATGGAGGGTGAGTCATGTGAATCACACACATAAACATACACACACACATACATATACAGAAGCTGCATTCTCACCGCTCAGGACATCTGGGCTGATGTAGGCTGGACTGCCTCGCTGGTCCTTTAACAGATCTTCCTCACTAACCAGATGCTTGCCAAGGCAAAAGTTTGTGATGGTGATCCGATGGGTCCTGCAGCAGACAAAACGCCAATGATGTTAAAAAACAATCATGAATTCTCGCATTAAGTCACACTGTTTAGATAAAAAAAAAGATAGCTTGTCAAATCCATGATGTGCATTTTAGTAATCATGTACAGGTCATACTTCTTCACAAAAGCAAGAAAATTATATTTTAAATAAAAGAAAATGAGTTAGGACATTATTTTTATAAGCTTGTCCTTGAAAAGGCATAAATTTGCTCTAAAATAAAAGGAAACAATACAATAAAAATAAACAGAAGGTTAGAGGGAAAATAAATTAAAATAAAATAAAATAAATTAAAATAAAATAAAATAAAAATTAAATAAAAAAAGAGCAGATAGTAAGGCGGGAAGGAGTCTAAAATAAAATAATAAAGAGCAGATGGTTAGAGGGGAAGGAGTCTAATAACATCAGTTCAAATAAAAATATTTTTCCTTGAATTCTGCACTATTATATGACTTTAATATGACTGTGATTCACCCTTAAAAGAACCACTCTGAATTCCAATATTCAATTCAGTCCGGCTGTTTGGATTATTGAAATACAATGTGGGTACATACATATAAACACACTTTTTTACACTATACATGCATATCAAAACGAAACTCTAACTGTTGTTAGGCGAGTCATGTTTTGCGCAAACATGCCTCTGATATTTTTGTCTATGTCATTAAATCTAATCTGTGGCAGAGAGCCATTCTGCCTTTCCAGAAAGCAGAACCCAACATGAAGAGAACACACCGTGACTGCACTTGACAAACAAGTGAGTCACCTGTGGCTTCTCACAAGCTCAGGGATGACTAATCTTTGCACTTCAGAAAAGAAAGAACGACACTTTTTTTCAGTGACAGGCATGCAATGAAAACAAGCACTCTAACATACACACACAAATGCTTTGACCTAAAAAATGCATTCACATTTACAATGAGCAAAACTAACACATCAGCTGACAGAGCTGAACTGGGGGACCTCCGATGTGAGAATTCACACAGTCACAGCTGTAATCTCCCTTCACTGGAAAAAAAAAAAAACAACCTTCACCACTATAGCTACATCCTCTTTTCCCATGCTTCCCCAGTTACGCTCTCACTTTCACACCCTGAAAGTGACTGTCACACTTACGCCTAACAGCTACAAACAGGCCCGTTCCTGAAGCTTGATTTTTCCCAGCAGAGTTTCTTTACTGATTTACTGCTGATTACCATCTTCATTTAAAAAGGAGGGTCATGATTAAATTAGATTAACAGAGAAAAGAGATTAGTCACAATGGACTATGTGGAAAACACGTTTAGGCTTTCCATCTGACCTTGCATGTGTACTGGTTTACTTTTAATGTTGCATTAACAGCTAATACAACACATCAAATGCAACAATATTTTCATGCGTGAACTGGATCTGCTAAGCTCCAGATGGCTCACACTAAAGGACAAATTTGGTATATTCAAGGCAATTTCGAACACATTTTTTGTGCAATGATGGTTAGACAGCAAATTTAACCAATTTCATTTGTGTCGCCTTGTATGGCATAACTGTGGCTTTTTTGCGTGGTAGTTTCTTGTAATGTCAACCATTTCAAATGTACCTGCTCCTACTGTCTAAGGCTAAAGTTTACACTAGTGTGTTTTCATTTCAAAAAGCATAGCTTTTGCTTCGGTTAAGCCTGTTGTTTACACTACTCCCACATTTTCGACCCTTCAAAAAAAGAGACTTTCGAAACCACTGTAGACTGTAGAGTTGCATTTCAGTGTAAACAGGCCAAAACAGAGACTTTTAAATACAATGGCGTAGCTGCCCACATTCGCTCTGCGTATCTGTGTAAACAATACCATCATGCTCATTATAAATGGTCATGTGACATGCATGACATGTGACGTGATCATTGTTAGGGGCCGTTCACATGTCGCGCCTAAAAACGCGTGGAAAACGCTAGGCGAGCCGCTTTCTTCCTTATCAACAAAGCGCTCGGGCGCTTGCGCTCCGGAAGCGTCTGCCGTTTCTAAGCAACCATCAGCTGCGCTCTAGCTCCAAGCCTATGCGTCTCCATGCATTGTTTCTTCTATTAGCGTCAAAATAAGGGGCCGTTCACATGTCGCGCCTAAAAACGCGTGGAAAACGCTAGGCGCGCCGCTTTCTTCCTTATCAACAAAGCGCACAGGCGCTTGCGCGGAAGCGTCTGCTGTTTCTAAGCAACCATCAGCTGCGCTCTAGCTCCAAGCCTATGCGTCTCCATGCATTGTTTCTTCTATTAGCGTCAAAATAATGGGGGCTTGACAAATCATAAAGTTCAGGAAATCCCTGGACCACAATGATGAGCTGCTCCTCCATGTTTCTACAGAGGTTTCAATGTAACGGAAAAACGTGAGGAAGTTGAGATATTTTTACCTCGATGCGGCGCGGACGCGCCTGGAAAAAACGAGCGCGTCGCACCGTTTCCATTATGCGCGCGCAAGCCGCGCGTCTACATTTGAAATAACGAATTTGAGCGCGCAAAAGACGCTACATGTGAACGGCCCCTTAGAGCTGTCACTAACAATTATTTTGGCAATCAAGTAATCTGTCGATTAATCGAGTAAGCGTATAATACATATTTTTTTGTTGTAATAGACATACACCTAAGTGAACAATAAATAAAATTACTTAAAATTACTTAAAATAAGGGCACTGAACCGGTTCAAGGAACGAAAATGAAAAACGAAAACAAATGACATTGAACAGGAACAAAAAACAAAATTTTAATCGTTCTGAACAGAAACGGAAACAGAAATTCCAAATTAACTGGTTAATAACGGTATTTTTATCGTTCTCTTTATTATATCAATTTGGCAGACCAAAATCATGAATTCAAATTGTGTGCGCAAATGCGACTGTGACGCATACAACTTGAAATGCCCGCCAAGCAGACGTCATAAGCAGAGCCCTTTCTGATGCAACGAGCTTAAGGTTAGCTCCTGGCTGTTTCATGTGCAAAGGTATGTTTAGGTTTAAGTTATTGTAGCCTAATTAAAACTTGTAGTTTAAGTAGGCTATAGATTGACTTTTTTTTTGTTTTTATAAAATATTTTGCTGAAGCCCATCCAGTTTTTCCAGTAGCCTGTTTGGTATATTATAATTTAAGTTGTTGATCTGTTGTGTTAAAATGTAAAAAAAAAAATCTGTTGTTGTTTTATAATGTTACAATGCATTACGTTTTCTTTTACTTTTATGCATTAAATGTAAAATCATAACTATCTGGAGTTCTGTTTTGTTTGAGTGAAAATAGCCTATCATGCATTTTAGGTAAGGAATAAGTCAACAGGTTTTTATCGCAGATTAAGCCGTGTGGTCAGGATGTTAAGCGGATGGTCTTGAAGGAGCTTATCTCGCTATAGTATTATCAAACAAGAAAATTGTTTTTTAAAAATTATTAGCGCATTTGTAACGAGTTTCCAGGTGAACTCGTTTACTTTCGGTTTTAAAGACAAGAAGTTCAAATGACACAAACACGGAATTTGGTTTAATCATTTGTAAACATAAAGCCAAACATGTTATTAAAAGGCACACACACTATCTATCGATCGCGCCGTGCAATAAAATAACGTTTATTAACCGGTATTTTTTCTAGAAAACCATTTTCGGAACGTATTGTTTAATGAGGAATGCAAGAACAGAAACGTTATAATATCGATTCTGCTCGGAGTGAACCGAATGGATTTTTTTTTTTCGTTTTTAAGCCCTGCTTAAAATACTTATATTATAGCAATGAGGCAATAATAATTACTTCAAATAAAGTATCAAAAGCAAGTAATCATATGTGACCCTGGACCACAAAATTAGCCATAAGTAGTAAGGGTATATTTGTAGCAATAGCTAACAATACATTGTATGGGTCAAAATTATAGATTTTTCTTTTATGCCAAAAATCATTAGGGTATTAAGTACAGATGACATTCCAAGAGGATATTTTGTAGATTTTCTATTGTAAATAGATCAAAACCTAACTTCTGATTAGTAATATGCATTGCTAAGAACTTCATTTGGACAACTTTGAAGCTGATGTTCTCAATATTTGGATTTTTTTGCACTTAACATTCCAATGTCCACTTAATCCTAAATATTTGGCCATTTCTGTATGATAGAAAACCTATAGCCACTGTAATTTCTTGAATATGTGAACATCAAAACGTTTAAAATAGAGTGAGGGTTTAAACTTTTATTTTAAAATTGAGAAGAACAGTTAGCATATTGAGAAAGATATTGGTGTATTCTCCTGTGTTTGTGTAACTTTATAAATGATTTATCTTACAAATCTGATGAAATAGTGCACTTTGTGTTCCCAGATGAATGTTATGATAAACCAAACTTACAACATGCACAGACGTTCAACACACAGCATTTACTGTGAACGAGGCCTCTCGGAGACACATGTAGGTTACACGTAAATAATTAATATATTAAACCTGCAACGCATATATTTATTTAACTGAATTGCAGCTTTAAATAGGTTTAATATGTGGAATGTGCCACTTCTGGTATTTTGCAGAATACTCGACACGGGCAAAATGCAATCTAGGATATTTTTAAATCGAATACTCCAATAGAATCGCTGAAGCCCTAATTGTTTTTATTTTAAAATGCTGTTTACTAGTGTAAACAGGGCTTAAGTGTTTAGTTCATCTTCATAATAGTTTTAACCTTTATATAAACTTTTGTCCAGCCTTATGACCATGTGCCTTATTTCCCCGAGCAAAAGAGTCAGCGAGCGTTTCTCCTCAGGACATTCTCATTGCTCACTTGCCTCTTCCTGCTCATGTGAAGAGACCAGAAGCCTCCCGGTCTCTCAGTGCTGCTAAAATTAGCCCCTGTTGATGGGAAAAGTTAAATGGTTTAAACGCAAGAGGAAGTCTCGATGCTGAAATCCGGTCAGAACTGCCTCTGCTGGGTGAGGTTAATGTGGGATTTTGATGCAATTGTTTGGTATTGGAGTTCCTTTGCTTGGGCAAGCAGTGTTGTAAGAGGAACAAAGCTAATAGTGAAAGCAAATGTGCAGATCAGGCATTTGGTTCACTTTTATAGTGTCTTGATGGCGATAGCCATATGGTGCTCTCTGAAGAGCAAAGTGTGGCGCTGTGAACGAGGGAAAAGAGGTGTATGAAGTAATGCAACAAACGCTTGTGGAATGTGAGAGAAGTTATTGACACAATAACTTGCACAGGCCGATTAGGACCACCAGATTCAGCAGTATTTTTTGAAGGCCCAAAAAAAAAAAAAAAAAAATGCATACATGTCATGGACCACTTATGACTAATATCAAGTACTTTCCATTCCACCCAAAGCCAACAGTCTGCCGGCTGGGCAGGGTCACACAGACAGTAGGATCAGAGGGGTATTTGGAGAGTGAAAAAGAGAAAGAGAGAGCTCTGCCAGCGTTACGTGAGTGTGACTCAGCTCTGAGCTATGGATCCTTTGGCAGAGGGTTGTATTATCTCCAGCTGGGACACAGTGTTCTGCTTTCTTGCTGAACTGAAGCAGACAGACCAGACCGCTTGGTTTCATCACCATAGGGTCCAATGACGAGTGCGAGTATGTGTGGATGTGTGTTTTGTTTTTCTTGTTCAGCAATGATATACCGGTCCATGCCTGTCCTTTTAATTGACTCCCGTGGAAGAGGCGTAAAACGCTTGACTCAACAACGGCACATGCAAGATGTTAAGACGGAAAAAAAAAATACTAAGAAAAAAAAAAAAAAAAACTCCAGGCACAAATGCACTGAAACTCACGTGTTACTCAACTTTCATAATTTCCTAACTACTTTCTGAGAAAATTTTGCACTGCATCTTGGAAGTTACAAAGCTATTTTTGTTTTTGGCCTAGCTGTATTCTAAATTTTAATCTACCCAGTATATTTTGTTTTTGCTTTCCTGTCACTTTTCTAAATCAACAGGACTAGAAGAGAAAGGAAGCGGGACGGGAAATGACACAATCTCTCCACAAGCAAGACTGCACTGCCACTGCTCTGACATTTAACACATGAATTCAGATTGTTTGTGCAAAAACCAGCGGTAGTAAATGGTGGGTTACATATATATGTCTATAAATAAACTCCAAAGTGTTGCCACCGAGCTGCCAGGTGCATTTCCGAGCAAACACCACAAAAATAACCACCATGACACATCCTCTTCCTTGAATGTTTACTTGTACACTACCATTCAAAAATTTGGGGTCTGCGAGGTTTGTTGTTTTTTGTTAAGAATTTGCTTTACTCATCAATGCTGCATTTATTTTATCAAAAATATAGATAAAACTAGTTCTATTTTAAATACTTAGTAATTTTGATCATTTATTCACATGCAGTGTCACATGATCATGCAGAAATCATTCTAATAGGCTTCAACAATCCCATAACGGTTGTAAACGATCCCAGCCAAGGATGAAAGATCTTATCTAGCAAAACAATCTTTTTTTTAAATTACAATTTATATACTTTTTTAACCTCAAATGCTCCTCTTGTCTTGCTCTGGCTGAAGTCTTTTTTTTTTTTTTGGTTCAAGACAGTTAGGGTACGTCGAAAAATTCCCATCTTATTTTTTCCCTCAACTTCAAAATCATCCAACATGGCTGTTTTACCTTTTTTGTTAAGGGTGTTTGATCTTCTTTGCATGTTAACTTTGGGTCAGTACTTCTGCAGCAATGTAGGACGATTTTGAATTGATTTTTGAAGTTGAGGGAGAAAACAACACAGGAGTTTTTCGACATATCCTAACTGCCTTGAACCGGGAAAAAACAGTTCAGGCAGAGCAAGACAAGATGAGCATTTGAGGTTAAAAAGTATATCAATTGTAGTAAAAAAAAAACAAAAAAAACAAGCAAAAAACGTTTGGCTAGATAAGACCATTCTTCCTTGGCTGGGATTATTTGCAAATTGCATTTGGGATCATTTGAAGACGCATTTAAACGGCATTTTGGAAGTTCAAACTTGGGGCACCATAGAAGTCCACTATATGGAGAAAAATCCTCAAAAAACAATTTCTTTACGACTGAAGAAAGACAGACATGAACATCTTGGATGACAAGGGGGCAAGTACATTATCTTTATTACCTTTAACGGTAGTGTAGTCAAAAGCATAGTAGTTGCTCAAAGAAGAAAGGAAATTGCTCCAAATTATTTACTGACTGAAAAACTTCAGGCTTTGCTTCATGTTGGCTTGACGAAGGGGTTAATAGCGAGAAAAAAAAAAAAAAAAGGTGCATAATGCATACCTTCAATGCAACCAGCCAGGACGCAAGTAGTACAGTTGCCCGTAAAGAGACAAGGAAAGACGAGAAGATGAAAGAAACAAGTTCCACTCCTCCTCTCACTACACATGCCACTGAGCTTATATGGTGTGACGGGTTTCATAATTAGACAAGCTGTGCACTTATGTGACCGAACTACAATATGCGAGAACTCAGCAGCGAGCAGCACATGCTGGCAAATGTGACAGGCAGAACTGAAGATTTTCAATTAGTCAGTGAGTCTCTCGATCCTGGGGACATTTGAAATGGCAGAGACAACAGAACTGTGGTTAAAAGCGTACCCGTTCCACACACACACGGCAGAAAACACACACAAATGCACGCGGCGCATATGGTGTTTGGAGAGGGTCTTTATGGATGAGGGATTGGGAATTCCGCTAGGCCTATCCGATTCACAATGCTTGCCGACCTCAGATGCCTTCAAGCCAGCATTGCGGTTTCATCACCCACCCGCTTGTTTGCCCGCCCCCCTTCCTTGGCTCCACCATCCTCTCCTTTTTTCCAGGGAACGAACCAGGGGCACGTTCCATGCCCACTCGTTTTAACTGGGATAGTTTCCCACTGCTCCCTCCTCCCTCCCTTTTTAGCCTGTGGGGATGAATCATACTCTCACTAAGAGCTCAAGAGGAGAGAGGTCAATGAGGCCAGACGGTGCTCCATGAAACCCCAACAGAGGGTTGAGCGCACAGAAAACCCCACCAGCACAGCAGGTAAAAAGAAAAAGGAAGAGAAGAGTCTTACCTTTTATTGAGCACCATGTTTCCAAGCTTCAAGTCTCTATGCACGATGTTCTTCTACAAAGGCAAAAACAGGGAACAGTTACTATATTTTTAAACTTTGGAGAGCATTCAACCTAAGTCACCACAACATTACAGAAAAACACCATGTACAGTCATCCACTTAATTTAAGATGAATCACACAGTAAACAAAATGTCATGTACAACCATTTTACTTCTGCAATATGACAAACTTCCAAATAAAACATTTTCAATGAGGTGAAGGATAGTAACAATCAGCAAAAAATGAAATTAAAAAATAATACAAATGAATCCAAAGGGATTGACAGTGCACTGAAGAATTTGTGTTAACTAAACCTACTAAAATGTTTTAGTGACTGAAAAAAATCAAATCTACACTGGCAGTCAAAAGTTTTTGAACAGTAACAGTAAGATTTAAGTTTTTTTTCTTTTGCTCAACACCAAGCCTGCATTTATTTGATTCAAAGTGCAGCAAAAACAGTAACAATATTTTTACTATTTAAAATAACTGTTTTCTATTTGAATACATTTTAAAATGTAATTTATTCCTGTGATCAAAGCTAAATTTTCAGCATCATTACTCCGGTCTTCAGTGTGACATGATCTTTCAGGAATTATTCTAATATGCTGATTTGCTGTTCAAGAAACATTTTTTATCATTACTATCAATATTTAAAACAGCAGAATATTTTTTAGTAATTTTTTCAGGATGTTTTGATGAGTAGAAAGATCCGAAAATCAGTATTTATCTGAAATAAAAAGCTTTTGTAACATTACACATTACAAACACTTGGGAGTCCATTCCATATTTTATTTAGCAAAGATGCTTTAAATTGATAAAAAGTGATGATAAAGACATTTATAATGTTACAAAAGATTTCTATTTCAGATAAATGCTGTTCTTCCGAATTTTCTATTAATCAAAGAAAACTGAAAAAGAATTCTACTCTATGATACTAATATTCAGCTTTCAAATCACAGGAATAAATTAAAATATTAAATAATAAATAATAATTTTAAATTATATTCAAATAGAAAACCGTAATTTTATATAGTAAACATATTTTAGATTTTACAGTTTTTGCTGTACTTTAAATCCAATAAATGCTTGGTGAGCAGAAGAGACTTCTTTTAAAAAATAAATAAATGAAAAATATTGCCAAGGCAACTAAATGAAATAAATGTTTATGTGCTAAAATGACTCAAACTAAACCTAAAATGAATTAAATCTATACAGATTTATTTAAATATGTCAAAAAGCATATAATAAAATAACTAAAATTATAATATAAATAAAATATATATTAACATTTCAAACTATAATAAACAATGATGAAAGAACAATGATTTAAACTATTTTTATATATTAACTGACATTTTATCAGTTCCTGCATTCCTAGGAAAACTAACTCCTTAATTCTGCATTGCTAGCGACATTAAGAAAGCTGTCAAGAAAAAGTCCATTTTGATTTTACAATGACTTTCAGACCAATTGATATCTCACCTTATGCAATGCCTCCACTACTCTCACCACATCATAGAAAATAACGATGGCCTCGCGCTCGCTCAGTCGCTTCTCTTTGATGACATAATGCTGCAGGTTGATGAGGTCGGCTGTCTTGTCGCTAAAGTCGTGGGCACAGAGGCAGTCGAGCACCAGACAGATTCGTCTCTTCATCTTCCGCACTTTGTTGGCCTCCATGTCCTCGACAATCTCACAGGAGCGGTCCTGAGACAGAGAAGTGAAAGAGATAATGTGTTAGAAGTTTTGTGCAGAGAATAATTGCAGGGACGGCATAAAAGACCTTACCTCATTCAACCCAGCAGTGCATTTAACAATGTGTAACAAAGCAAACGAACACACAACCGCACCATTAAGCTTCTGAATAGAGCGAAAGAAGAAAATACAGGGTTTAAAGAACAAGACGACGCTAATGGACTGGTGGTACAAAAAGCACAGCAGCGATTCTCCTTATGCCTCGCCATGTGCAACAGCTTGAATGATGAAAGGCCTCTTTCGGTCACCTGAGACCGGGGTCAAACGAGGGCCATGAATCGATCGGCAGTGTGGTTTGTGTTTGCAATGACTGCGCCTTCGAACACGAGAGGCGATCCATAATTAACTGGCCCACTCTAGAGAGAAGCTATAATAAACCAATCAATACTGCGAGTTTCAATGAATGGCCCTGACAGCACAGTACGGCTTGTTCTACAGCCGATTTCCACCAGGGAAGAAAAGAGAGGTCTAGATATAGTTGAAAAACAGCCGCAAGATAGTTAGAGAAAAAAGAAACCATCTTGCTCAAAGAGAAAGTAAGTGGTGAGTCACTGTGAACACTTTGTTATGAAAATGAAAACAACTGAAGGAACAATGAAAAAACAAATCAAGTCGTGGGATTGAGTACAATACAGTACGGGAGGGAATCTTTAGGCGTCTCACAAATCGATTAAACTGATTCAAAAAAGCACAGCCAGATTCCAAAACAAAACTTGGTGGATTTTAATTTCAAAAGGAGGATTGTGGACAGATGTATACTCTGTTCAGCTAATAAAAACAGAATTAACAGATATAAGATGCGAAACCCTCAAGGCTTTACAAGCCTGTATGAGTTTCTTTCTTCTGTTGAACACAAAAAAAATACATTTTGAAGAAACTATAAATTTGTGTGGCTCAAATCTATTTCAGAAAGAATCATGAAGAATTGTTCTTACCTGGAAGAGGCCGTGATGGTGCACCACTCCTTCTTGGTTGGAGAGCAGTGACAGTAAGGAATACTCTGTATGCAGGAGCATTTTCCCTTGCCTTTCTTCCTGCGTCTCTCCTGCTGTGTCCCCACGTTCTTCCAGGGTGAGAATCTACAACAAAGGTCGAAGGTAAGAAGACACCACACCACTAGATCCTGTTCGAAACCTTCCTGGGAGTCTCTTATCTTCGCTGTGATGGCATACTAAGATATCAATGATCTTGAGGCAATACAGAGGATCCATTAAAGGCTTTATCTACAGAGGGGACAAAGATAAGTCCCTCACATGTCCTTCAACACATCTGAGGGACACTAGACTCAGGGGCATGGAAGAGCCGGGTCATAAGGTTAGACTCCAGGTTGACAAGCACCTTTCAGTCGAGCATTCTGGTTCATAAACAAAGAGGTTTGATGGTCATCTCTCTGAACCAGAGTCGGTCATGAATTGGACAGTATTGTGGAGATTTGTTGACGCAGGTCAAAGGTTCATGCAAACAGTGAGACACACAGGGGCTTTCGTGTTCAGGACACGTTTGAATCACATGGGAGGGGTTTTGTAAACTGTGTCTTTCTGTGTCAAATCACATCTGGTTTTAAAAGCCATTTTGGCGGATTCAATGCTCAATAAAGATGTAAACAGAGACTAATTTTGTTAGGCTGGGTTAAAAACATTGATTTTTTTTTCAGTTAATCAAGATCTTTAGATAGAAGTCTGATTGATTTTTCACTGAATCCATCATAGCAGCTACTGAATAAACATCAACATGTCAATATTTATCCACCTTTTTCTTTCCGTAAGAGTGGCGTGGCCATTTGTAAATTTTATGGGTCTAGCTTCCAATGTCATCTGCATCCAGTTATTTTTTTAGCTTGCTTTGCGGTTTGATATTGCAAATTGGTGTCTTACCATATTATTTTAATGTGTTATATTAATTAACACACAGGTTTGTATTGCAAACAGTTTTACTGTTATTCTCATTATTTTCTTATTAAGGTTTTGGGCTTACGCCACAATTTGAAAGTAGTCAAGATACTTGCCCTGGAAATCATGGTTCAGTTTGGCCAACCACAAACACTTTTTATTACTCAGATAGTTTTTTGCACTCTTCTCCTTGATTTGTTATAACTTTTGGCAGGCTATAGTACTCCAAATGTCCAAAAATTAGTACAGCCCAAAACATTACAATAATCTACCATTTTCAGCAGCAATAATCAGCAAAATACGTAAGTTTCATTTAGTTCAGTGCCATTGTTTACAATCAGTGACGCCAATATGGCGCGAAAACATGCATAAAAATGCTGTTCTTTTGAACTTTCTATTCAAAGAAACCTGAAAATGTATTATAGTTTCCCCAAAAACAGAAAACAGTTATTTAAACTGTTTTAATGTATTTTTGAGCAAATAATTGCAGCCTTTGTGAAAATAAGAAACTGAAAAAGTAAGAAACTTTTAATAAGTTTTCAAACCCTGTATCGATATACAGCTCTAACATTTTGTAATAGCACCCCTTAACAACCTCCCTCCTCAATGCAATCTGATCACAAATAGTCACAAGACATGAATTTGGGGCCATATATAAACGGTGATCTGTCTCGCCTGACCACTTGTGCTCCACCAAGATGTTAACACCCATGTAAACAAGGCCTAAAAATGGTACTCACTTTTAGCTGGTAGAAATCATCCGTCCCATCCTTTCGGGCTAGACACTGCACTATACTCTGCACGGGAGAGTTTCCCAGCCGTGGGCCTGTTGAGATGGCAAGGAATAAAGAAAAGGAGCGTGAATAGATGCAAAAGTTATAGTCGGTACAGAGCACAGCAATTTCCCTTGAGGCCAATCATAAACACTCTTATCACAGCGCCCTGCACCACCACGTCACACTGCTATTTGGCGGGTGACGGGTGCATTTCAAAGGAAAGATGGCAGTGTGATAGCAGCATTCAGGAAAAGACCTGCGGATTCAGAAGTGAAGCCGTCAATCTAAAACATTCCTGCAATTCTTTTCAAACAGAGACCTCCAAACTCAAAAGAATAGGCCTAGTGTTAAAGATACACTTGCATTACCCTAGGCGGCTTACCTAAAACAAAGGGACCGGCTCTCTTAGCATTGTTGCCAGATATCCCAGGACAAAGGAGCTTGCTGGGTCTGCCGGAAGACTCCCCGGCCCCTCGTTCCGAAGCACGGCGTTTAGACATTCTGCAGATCTGAAAAAAGGTTTGGGAAATCATCAATACTCAATTCATACATGCAACCAGAAAGATGTGACTTCTTGACTAAAATCAAAACAAAAATGCTGTTTATTTGAACTCTCTATTCATCGAAAAATCCCAGTTCGACCGATTAGTACAGCCCAAAACATGACAATAACCTACCATTTTTAGCAGCAAAATACACAAGTTTCATTCAGTTTAGTGCCATTGTTTATATTCAGTGCCGCCAATATGGCCGATTGATGACGCATCCTGAAAACATGCATAAAAATGCTGTTCTTTTGAACTTTCTATTCATCAAAGAATCCTGAAAATATATTACAGCTTCCACAATAACTGAAAACAGATATTAACCAGTTTAAACTGTATTATTGATCAACTTAATGCAGCCTTGTTGAGAATAAGAAACTGAAAAAATAAGAAACACCTAAACTTTTGACCTTTTTCAATTGATTCAGGAACTCTGTATCGATACCCAGCTCTAACATTTTGTGACAGCATCACTCAACAACCTGATCTGAAAACGGGTTGAGAAGAGTCACTCCTCAATTCATACATGCAACCAGAAAGATGTGACTAAGACTTGACTACAATCAAACCTTCATTCCATTCTTGCCTTCAGGAAGAATAGCCAATCAAATAAGGTCTTTCAGTACACCACCAACAAAGCGTGAGTTATAAAGAGGGCAAATAACAGGTGGGGGAAGGAGTTCTAGCAAAAGCCCTCCCAGACACCTCAAAACAGTCAGATGCCATTAACAACTCTGCCACCGAATGAATGACAACCCATCAGGTCCGTATGCATTTGCATGAGCAAAGATTAGCAGCAGGTGTGAACTGTTGATGTGACTTTCGTGACAGACAATAGAAGCCCATTCACATATGGCGCCACTGACCATAAGTCCCTCGCGAAAGGCAAACGTTCAGCACCCACAGATCTCAAACTAACTAAAATAGCCTGTGAATCTTGAACTCTGCTGGTGCAATTCATGTTTTTTCCCCTTTCACTATTTGTAATCCTTCCGTTCCTTAATCTGCATGGGTTTATCTGCAAATCTCTGTGGCGTAATCTGCATTTTACAAGATTGCAATACTGACCGGTGCATTTCGAAAGCAAAAACATTCAGATATCACAAGAAGTGCATTAATTATGGTCAAACATTCAGGATGAAAGACTTCTTGTTGTATAATCTGATGATCGCTTCGGTGGTTCTACAGAAAGGCGAATGGTGCTATGGACGGATACAGCGTGATTCACACAAACCCTGGGGTTTGCACTGGTAGCAATTTGTCAGAAATATGAAATGCTGCTGTTTGACACCGATGGTAGTGTGACACACGCAGCCTCCAGACATCATATCACGATGCAAGCGGGGGTGGGAGTGCACATTTAGCATGGCGGACAGTTCTGCACCCCTTGTGCTGTTCAAAATCAATCTCAACTCTGTTTAACTTAAGGGACATGAAATCCCATTGATGAAATGACAATCAATGTGCTTTAATAGCAAAGACATGCAAAGTAGAACAAAAAAGGCAGTTGTGATTCATATTGAAGCTATAAGCTTGGTCACATTGTAATTTTGAATGAAACAGACATTCAAATGTAATTCTGCAACAGATCACACAGCTTGTCTCGAGGACGTAGGAGGGGGTACAGTTGGCAGTTATCGCAGATCATTTCACACGATTGCAGCTTTTTGTCTTTCTGGACCCAGACTGTTGACAATGTGACAGACGGGGGTGAGAGACGTGATTGCTTTCTCATCAGCCCTTTTGACATGCATTATTGGAGATCTGACATCTTTAAAGCACCACGGCTTGTTGCAAAGACTGAGAATGTGACCTGCAACCTCAAAGGAAACGAAAGAATCCATGGTGGGTAATAAACCATCTGTAATCATTTTAGATCATGCCAGACATGAATGAAGTTTAAATTCTCTCACGGAGCGTAAGATGCACATATGCATACAATCTTGAATCCAATTCAAAGCTAATAAATGGAATTCTTAGAAAGAACAGATCAGTTATTCACTCACCCTCCTGTTGTTTTAAACATGACGTTTTTCTTTGGAACACAAAAGGAGATGCTAGTCCTAGTCAGCACTTGCTTTCATTGCAAAAAAAATAAAAACTTCAAGTGAATAGTAACCAAGGCTGTTAGTCTCTAATATTGGCACCTTCGGTTTTTGTTGAACCACCCCTTAAACAACAACATGCTGATGATGAAATCATGCTATATATGAAGGATTACTCATACTGCTTTGCATTCATCAGATTGAATAGATGCAGTGTGGTCATCTTATGGCATTATACACACATCCCAGTCATCAGGGAAGTAAAATATCATCCCTGCATGATTTAAACGCTCTGATACACACGGTAGCAGAACATTTTAATATTTTATTAGATCTAAATATACTAGCTGTCACTGCATGCAAACTTGAGAACCTGGCAACCTCCGAGCACCGGCTGGTAGCTTGATGCAACCCGTATTAGATGCGCGTTTTTGCACACGTTTTGTTTGATATTTGGATGTCTAGGATTTGTCGTGTGTAAAAACAAGTGACTAATGTTTCCATTTATAGTTAAAACGACAGCGGAGAGGGAATAGAGATAAGAGCGCTGCAATGTAATCACAACCGAGTACGTTACACTGCGTACGCTGTCAACCAGCTAACCAGTAAAATTACAACAATAATCACCATTAAAAATGACTTGAATAAGTGTGTTTAAGAAAACAAAGCAACAAGCCTATTCGAGTCGTGTTTGCAAGCGAAACTTGCTTATTTTACTTTGTATTCTTGCTTATATAGTCTACATCGCAGCATATTTAAAAAAAACGATAACTTAATCATTGCAAACGCTCGTTTGTCCGAATTACAAGATGAAATGAAAGCCCAGAAAGCTAAAGAGTTCACCGTGTCCCTTTAACGGACTGTGAAAATCTCCTTTGCCGACCGACGGGCCATTTAACAACTTACCAAAACCGCCGAGGGAATCCTCTGTCGTACACTAATTCCCACTCATTTCGGACCGATCAAATGTTCAGCAGGGGTGCACCGACATTTACACTCCACCACGTAGCGGTTTGTTTCAAAAGAACTGGAGAAATCTCACAATTACCGACAGGGGTATTGAGGGAAAAGCCTTCTTAGGACAACTGATCACATCTTTCCATAGCAGCACCACCTGACAACGGAAATGACGCACATGCTGTGAGTGACGGAGCGCCGCGGCCAATAGAAAACGTCGTTTTGTGTTCCCGCCCTCTTACGTGCGTTCTCAAGATTGGCATTCTTCGCCTAGTGTGGAATGATAAACGTACGCACTATGTAAATGAGCAGTAGAGTACTACTGCATAACTTCAGTCAAGCTTTGATAAATGAGCAGTTTTGTTTGGAAAAAAAATTATGGTTTACGACGGAAACCAACTGCCATACGTAATATAAACAAGCAGTACTAACAAAAATCCTTGAGTCTTACATTCCTCACATTTTTGTTTGTGCCTATCGTCACACAATATGGGTCAAAACCTGGCAGAAACAAAATAAAGCGTCAAATATTTATTATAAATATTAAGAAAAGTAGGATTCACTCATTAAATGAACGCATTTACACACACACACACACACACACACACACACACACACACACACACACACACACACACACACACACACATATATATATATATATATATATATATATATATATATTTCAACGTTTTATGTAAAACAAAGGCTATTAGAGGTTTTTTTTTTACTAAGAAATACGTTCGACTTCCAAATTTCATGTATAACTCAAAGATTATTTGCTGCTTCTTTGTAATTTTTTTGTGAAATTTGCTAGCAATTAATGAGTGAAAATTGTTTTGACATGAAAAACAATTGCCCATCATAGTATTTTCTGTAAAATATGCATGTGTAGCTATACAATATCATATTGAAGTTTTGAGAACATTGAGGACATGTTTTAAAGGTTATGAGGTTATCATATAGGTCATCATTTTGCTAAAATAATCCGAAAGCTGAATTAGGAATCTTTGCATTAATACATGGTTTGTTAGGATAGGACAATATTTGACTGAGATACAACTATTTGAAAACCAAAGTTGTCCAAGTTCTTAGCAATGCATATTACTAATCAACAATTAAGTTTTGATATATTCATGGTAGAAAATTGACAAAATATATTCATGAAACATGACCTTTACTTAATATCCTAATGATTTTTGGCGAAGAAAAAAAATGATCATTTAGACCCATACAATGTATTTTTGGCTATTGCTACAAATATACCCATATACTTAAGACTGGTTTTGTGGTTCAGGGTCACATATGTTGCATTTGTGTTAACAACATTCTAGAATTAATGTTTCATTATTTTAATAATAAAAATGTTGTTACTTTAAGAAGCTGCAGATAAAGCTGTGGGACGTGTGTCCCGAATCAGTGCCAGGTGAAATAAACATGCCACATCGATTACATCCAAGACTAAAGGGTAAACAGATAAATAATAATCTACCTCTGTTTATGCGAGTACAGCACACCTCTGGGGATTCTTGCATGCACAAGACCCTCGAGATCGTATCCAATTTTAGATCCCCCAAAACTAACCAGCTTCACCCACAACAGCAAGTTTCAATTCAGTGGGCTGGTGCAGAGCTGCATGTCAAACAGAGAGTGTTTTAAAGGGCAGTAACTGATTTAAGGCTGTGCTGTCTTCCTGTCTTGACTCAGCATGGCCTTTGCCTTAAACCACATGAAACACTTTTATAAGCCTGTGGCTAAACATTGGCCAACCCACGGTGTGTGGGGTGGAAACTGTGAATCATACTTTACTAGTGCCCATGTCTGATAAAAAAGCAGTGGGATTGAAAAAGACTGCAAGGACAATTTCATGAGCGCACACCTTACTATAATGTTTGGACTTAGCATTTGTAGTCTGCCTTGTTACCATTCCGTACTTTCCTTCAAATAACCATCTTTTGTTCTTGGAAGAAGTGTTATACTGGAATAACAATATATTTAAAACAAGAAATTAGGTTATTTGTGTCATTATTAAAATATTACTGTAGTTTTAATATTACCAAGAAGATTTAATGGGCTTTGTGTGAACCTACTGCCATTTTCTCAAATTATGCCAAAAATATTTCCAAGAAATATGAAATCACTTACTTTTATAGCTTCACTCTGTCTCAGAAGTTAAAGTCTGAGATGTGTCAATAAATGTCATTAAATAAAAAAATTATATTATTACTAACAGCTTTATCAAGCAATTTCTAAATGCAAGTATTTTTCTTCAGTGTTTATGCAAACAAAATATATGATTTTAATAATATCATGATGTTCTGGAACATCTGCAAGTGTCCCACAAATGCAGCAGTGCACAGTCACATCATGTCAAAATATTTTGTGCTGTGGGAGTCAAAAAAGCACAGGTAATGAAAATCAGAAGCTCTTTCCCATGGAGGAACAAATGTGACAGCGATTCATTCATAACTGTGTGGGTGCGAGACTCGTCTCCCACGACTATTCAAATGAACACAGGGGTTTTCAGTATTGCTTGTCTGGAAAAGTCATAACAGTTCAAGTGCTTAAACAGCATGTGCCATAGAGACTTGTGAATTTGGGGGTGGGGGTGGGGGGGTGCAACAACAGGAGCTTCTTTTCATAAAGTTTACATTCCCTTCACATAAAACCACAGATTTATTACAAAATTCTGTGGTGGGTGTTCAGCGTGTTAAAATGCAGGCCTACACACTAAAACTCTACCGTATCAAACGCCACAAGCTTACATTTGAGTGACTTCTTCTTAGTGACTATTTCTATATTCATTTCTCTAAAAGAACAATATGATAACAAATGTGGTAATCTTTCTGTTGCCAAGATGTCAACAATGCAGCATTATTCCATTGCGCCATCTAGTGTTTTCACAAAGAAGCACTAACCTATTTGATTTTGGGACTTCAGCTTTGAATGTACGAACGAAGTTTAGTGCTTTTAATTTTTTATGTTCACTTTAGAGAAATAGTTTACCCCAAAATTTAAATCCCATTCAAATTAACTCACCTCAGGCTATCCAGGATGTATTTGAGTTCGTTTCTTCTTTGATTTAAACGAAGAAACATAAACAATAATTCCCAAGTAATCCACACGCCTTCATCCATCAATAGATTGTTTTCAGGATGCGTTCGCAATCGTCCTTTTTGGCGGCACTGAACGTAAACAATGCCACTGGACCAAACGGAAGTCGCAAATTTTGCTGCTGAAAAAGATCAATTATTGTCATGTTTTGGGCTGTACAAATCCGTCGGGCCAGGAAAAACATTTGGAGTACTACAGACTCCCAAAGGTTATAACAAATCAAGGAGAAGAGTGCAAAAAGCTGTCTGAGGAACAAAAGACGTTTGTCGTTGACCAAACTGAACCAGGATTTCCACCAGGTAGGTGAAATATTAGGCTAATATCTTAATTATTACTGCTTGTACGTATCTTTGCACCTATTAACTTTAGTTTGTCCAAATATTGCACTCTTTCCTGCTTGATAAGTCCTTCTCTATATGATTTAGCAGCTTCTACATGATTTTCCTGACCAAACCATGACTTAAGTGCAAAACCTCTATTAAAGTCTTGTAAAGTGAAAAGCTGCGTGTTTGTAAGAAATAAAGGGTCATTTTAACTTAAAAACTTCACTTCCGGCTAAAATACGAGTTCTCTATTGATAATAGGCCTATTGCTTTATCCAGTAAAACAAGAAATATGAAGAGAAATATGCACAACTTAAATATTGTTTATTAGCATTTACAATTATGGACTGTAAACTTTTGGTCAGAAGCAACAGTTTAAAGTTAAAATGCCTTAGTGATGGATTTGTTTCTTAAAAACAAACAGGTTTGTAGAGGACATTACTGACCTGAAGCTGTGTGGATTACTTGTGGAAGACTGTAATGATTTTATCAGCTGTTTTGACTCTCATTTTGACGACATTCATCCATTGGTAAGCAAGTTAAATAATGCCACATTTCTTCAAAATTGCTCCAGGGAAGAAACAAACTCGTCTACATCCCTGCTAAAAAAAAACAACAGAAGCCATCACAGGAATTCTAATGGTTTCCACTACAAATACCATTGCAATCATTACAAACCATTAACCACTAAACAATTATTAACCACTAAAACCATTAAAAATGTGTTCCTGGAGTGTGTTTTGGGACATTCCCTTGAAATTAACAAGCCACCAATAGAAAGGTGACAAATTACCAGTAGAGACCCAAAGGGACCATTACATTTGCATGGTTTCTTTCTTTTTTTTTTTTTATTATAGCAAATTTATATTTTTGGTTTTAAAACCAACATGAACCTTTGGTATATAGACCAGTCTATGCAGTATTTGCAAATAAGATCTACTTTATTTCACATTCAAATCTATTTCTATTGAAACAGTAAACAGACACAAATGAACATTCAATACATTAACCTCAATAAATAAGCTCTACTATGGGTATGAAAAATAGACAATTTCATCCACCATACATATTGCATTGCTTTTTTTTTTTTCCATGGAAGGTGGTTTCATGTTTCTATTTTCCCTTTACATGATGCAACAATTGCACACTCTAAGACATTTGAATTTCTTGAGTTTGAAATACCTGACTTTGTTGCAATCCCTTTAAATAAGAACAAAAACAACACACCAATTGTCCTGGGGCTTCCTGTAAACCAGTTTTGGGATCTGCATGAAATATTTACCGCAAGTGCACTTCGGTTTCCTCCATTACCCTGTCTTAATCAGCGCTTGTTGTGTGGATGCATATCCTGCATCTCTCGGTTGCACATCAAACTGATTTAAATGAATTCCATGTGCACAGATTGTCCTCTTAGACAACTAAGACTTTTCAGAAAAGGCGTTTTATTCTGTCCACTGATCTAAATGTCACAGAAGTGTCTGTGACATCAAAGCCTCGCAGACGTTTCTGTGAAGACTGATATCAAACCATTCGCTGAAGTACGTGATGATATGGACTGTGCCGCCTCAGTAGGTCCAAACTGACTTTAATGGAACAGCAAGATGCATATTACATTTCTACACCTGCTATTTGCATTTCTCACATTCGGTGGGTGGCAGGAGACAAAAATTGCGTGAAACTCTCAAAGAGGGAATTTCTCGTTGAGCTTAGCTGTCGTTCTAAATATATACGGTTGTCACTGTAGCTCCAGACAAAAGGCCTCTTTGCTGAGTTTGTAGCACTTTATCCTTCTTAACAGCTCAGTTACTCTGCTCAGTCAAAGGGAACATCAAGTTTAAGTCACAGTCCATCCATCATGGCTAGGAGGTCGTCACCCTTGCTGCTTGAACTGGGGGCGGGTTCTTCCGTTTCTCCAAACTCCCCCATGATCTTAGCCAGTTCTGCATTGGTCTGTTTGTCCTGAAATGAACCAGTCAGAGGTGTGTTGTTACTCCCATGGTCTTACAGTAAAGTTAACCTAAGACTGAAAATCTTTAGCCTGTCAAAAACCAATTAGACAAGCTGAGAGCTTTCTCTCGGTGTGTGTGGATCACTGGTAATCAGGCATTACAGTGTTTTCTGAGGCCAAGGATCAAACAGCGTAAGTGTACACGAAGACTTACCTTTGTTGCCTGGATATTAATAACTTCATAGGAAAGCTCATCTGGTCTTGATATCAAAGCTTCCCTGTGGGGATAACCTGTTTTAATATTTTTATGAAAATCTCATGCACAATGAACAGCATCCATTTCACTGACATTTATAGCTGCGCTTTCTTCGTACAGTAATGTTTTTTACTCCACAATAAAAAAGTATTTTGCATAAACAAAAACCTATTTTTTAAGTCCTATCTGCTCACCAATCCTGCATTTATTTGATCCAAAGTACAACAAACAGTATAATTTTGGAATAATTTTAATATTTAAAACAACTGTTTTCGATTTAAATATATTTTAAAATGTAATTTATTCCTGTGATTTTAAAGCTTAATTTTTAGCATCATTACCCCAGTCCAATGAACCTTAAGGAATCATTCTAATATTCTGATTTGCTGCTCAAAAAAAACAAAAACATTTATTATTATGTTGAAAACAGCTGAGTAGAATTTTTTCAGGTTTCTTTGATGAATAGAAATTTCAGAAGAACAGCATTTATCTGAAATAGAAATCCTTTGTAACATTATAAATATTTTATCATCACTTTAGATCATTTTAAAGCATCCTTGCTCAATAAAAGTATTGATTTCTATAATGTCTTTCCCAAAAAAAGCTTTTTATTTTAGATTAATGCTAATCTTTGGATTTTTCTATTCATCAAAGAATCCTAAACAAATGTACTTTAACTGTTTTAAACAATGATAATAATAATAATTAAAAAAAAAATGTTTATTAAACAGCAAATCAGCATATTAGAATGATTTCTGAAGGACCATGTGACACTGACGACTGGAGTAAAAATTTAATAAATTAGATTTTAAAATTTATTTAAATAGAAAGCAGCTATTTTAAATAGTAAAAAAATGTTTTGCTGTATTTTTTTGGATCAAATAACTTAAGGCTTGGTGAGCAAAAGAGACTTCTTTAAAAACATTACAATTCTTACTGTTCAAAAACTTTTGACTGGTAGTGTAATTTATTTGAATATAAATATTTTATCAGTATAAATGAATGCATTCTTCTTGACAAAAAGTATTGATTTATTTAAAAGAAGAAATCTTCCTCAACAGTAATATACAGATATGTGCCAAAAAATTAGAATATCGAGGAAAAGTCCATTTCAATAATTTGTTTCAAAAAGTGAAACTTGTATGTTATATTAGTTCACTACACATAAAGTGAAATATTTCAAGCCTTTATTTGTTTGAATTTTAATGATTATGGATTGAAGATAAAAAAAAAATCCAGTATTTCACAAAATTAGAATATCCTGACAAAGTTCAACATTGTAGGCTGCCTGTGTCCCAATCTAGTCAGCTAATTAACACAAAACACCTCCAAAGGTTTCCTCAGCCTTTAAATTGTCTCAGTCTGGCTTAGTAGGCTTCAGAATCATGTGGAAGACTGCTGACTTGACGGTTGTGCAGAAGACCATCATTGACATCCTCCATAAGAAGGAAAAGTCAAAAGGCAATTGCAAAAGAAGCTGGATGCCCACAGAGCGCAGTTAGAAGTATTTTAACAAAGTGTTAAGAGGAAGGGAAAAATGTGGCCGGAAAAGGTGCACAAGTGACAGGGATGACCGTAGCCTTGAGAGGATTGTCAAGCAAGGACAGTTCAGAAATCTGGGGAAGCTTCATAAGGAGTGGACTGAGGCTGGTGTCAGTGCATCAAGAACCACCACATACAGACGTCTGCATGACATGGGCTACAGCTGGAGAATTCCAAGCCACTCCTGAACCAAAAACAACATCAGAAGCGTCTGTGCTGGGCTAAGGAGAAAAAGTACTGGTCTGTTGCCCATATTTTGCATTTCATTTGGAAATCAAGGTCCCAGAGTCTGGAGGAAGACCGGAGAGGCACAAAAGTCAAGCTGCTTAAAGTCCAGTGTGAAGTTTCCACAGTCTGTGATGGTTTGGGGAGCCATGTCATCTGCTGGTGTGGGTTCATTGTCTTTTATCAAGTCCACAGTCAATGCAGCTGTCTACCAGGTAATTTTAGAGCACGTCATGCTTCCTGTTGCCGACAAGCTTTTTGGAGATGATGATTTTATTTTCTAGCAGGATTTGGCACCTGCCCACAAGGCCAAAACTACCAGTACCTGGTTTAATAGCCATTGAATAACTGTACTTGACTGGCCGGCAAACCTGCCTGACTTAAACCCCATTGAAAATCTATGGGGTATTGTCAAAAGGAAGATGAGGGAACAGAGACCCCGAAATGCAGACGAGCTGAAGGCCAATATCAAAGCAACTTGGGCTATCATAACACCTCAACTGTGTCAAAGGCTGATCGCCTCCATGCCACACTGCCTTGATGCTGGAATTAGTGCAAAAGGAGGCCCAACAAAATACTGAGGACATAATACAGTACATTAACACACTTTTCAGAAGGCCAACATGTGTTTAAGATCCTTTTTTTATTGGTCACATGAAATATTCTAATTTTGTGAAATACTAGATTTGTTTGTTTTTTTGTCTTTAATCCATAATCATCAAAATTGAAACAAATACAGGCTTGAAATATTTCACTTTGTGTAGTGAACTAACATAACATACAAGTTTCACTATTTGAAACCAATTATGGAAATAAATGGACTTTCCCTCTATATTCTAATTTTTTGACACATACCTGTATAGCTAAAACCATTTAATTGAAAAAAAAAAATCTAATGAGAATAATTACTGAGAATAATAAGAATTTTGCTTTCATTAATAGCATAATTTAGCTTTTAGGGTGAAATACCACTCCTTGTTTCAGTGAGACACAGCCTTCAATCTGTTACTGACAGTCAGATTCTATTTTGACTTTATGAAAAAGTCTCAAAACTCAAATAAAGACTCACTCTTCCTCCTCGTCAGTGGCGAAAAGGTTCACACGGAAGCCAGAGTCAGTGTTAGTTGATTTCTGCACCTCCAGACCTCCCATTAGTCTAGCAAGCAGGTTCAGCTCTTCTTTTGCCAAAGGATTAGGAGTTGTGTTGACCTTCAGAAGTATATGAATCATGTCAAATATTACATTAGCATTACACATTGTCATTAGTTTTGTTTAACCATCAAGTTTATATAATCTATTTAATGTACCGACATTCCAAATTATATGCATATATGAAAAAGATACAATTTATAATTGTCAACTAGATTTTTAAACAAAGTGTAATTAATTCATAATACTACCTTGGTGTGCTGTGAGGAGTTTTTGGAGGTTCCAGACATGTGTGTCTCAACAGGGCGGCTCACACTGTACCTGAAACAACAAACAGGACAATTGCACAGCTGATGCGTAGGTTTACACCTAAATTATTCACATATCAATTAGAGATGCCGCTTTGCGACAAATAAAACATAACACGTGATGAATTACACCCCTGTATTTGAAGATACAAGAAGGTGTGAGTCATATGATTCCACTACTGAATATTAGTAGAAATTAGTATTATTAGAAGGTGGATGATACTCACATGTTTGTGCCCAGCTTGATGACTCGATCACCATACATTTCAAATGAACCTTCACGGAGAGCGGTGCTGTAATTGCCACAGTCGCGGAACTGCATCCTTCTCACCTCCTCACCACTACAGCTAAACAACCTGGGAATTAAACAGTCATTAACAAAGAATGAACGAATCATAAATAAACTTAAATAAACCATGTATACTAAGAAATTATTTAATGCTTTTAGAAAACATTAATAATTATTATACATGAAGTTTTATGACCTTACATTAATTTAATATGGTAGCTCAAAAAAAAAAAAAAGGTAACCAATTACAGAACCAGGATATACTATTATATATATAATATATAATACATGTGACCCTGGACTGGGTCATAAGTAGCACAGATATATTTGTAGCAATAGCCAACAATACATTGTATAGGTCAGATTTTTTTTTCTGCCAAAAATCATTAGGATATTAAGTTGAGATCATGTTCCATGAAGATATTTTGTAAATGTCCTACAATAAATATATCAAAATGTATTTTTTGATTAGTAATATGCATTGCTAGGAACTTAATTTGGACAACTTTGAAGGTGATTTTCTCAATATTTCGATTTTTTTACACCCTAGGATTCCAGATTTTCAAATCTTGTATCTCGGTCAAATATTGTCCTATCCTAACAAACCATATATCAAAAGGAAAGCTTATTTATTCAGCTTTCGGATGGATTTATAAATCTCAATTTCACAAAATTGACCCTTATGACTGGTTGATAAATTCATAAAAAATGTTATTTAAATATTGATTGAAAAAAAAAAACAGTTCATGGACATATAAATTCCAGCTACAACTAACCTCTATTAAAATAACTGCTTTCTGTCACAGTCTTAACACAGACCCTGCTATATTTAGAAAATGTCCAAGTCTCTTGATAATGCAATTACCTATAAACCCTTACCATCAGACTCTGTCAGTTCTAAATGAAGGAGGTGATTTCAGAGCAAACGTATGGACAATTTCAGTTATGAATTTAGAGGCTTTTTATTCATAATGTTCAAATAAAATCCTGACATTTTTAGCCTTTTAAATTCTCTAGTCATGTCAATACTTGATAAATGTGTTTTTTAAATGTGTGCTGCATTAATCCAATGAATCCTACACTGCTAACCTTATGAGTCCTGGGGTGTGTGTCCCATACGGAACAGGGCCTGATGTGGGGAGGACAAATCGCCCATTGGAGTTCTGTACTTTGTCTTTCAGGAAAATTGATACCTAAAAAAAAAAAAACAAGTTTCATATCACTTTTAAATATATGGCTTTTCTGCACCTTTTATAAACATGACCAATACTTTTGGACTTTAAATTTACATATCGGGTTTATGAGTATTCTATATTAAAGACAGTTCACCCAAAAATGAAAATTCTGTAATTACTCACTCTCATGTCGTTCCAAACCCGTAAGACCTTTGTTTATACTCAGAACACAAATTAAGATATTTTTGATGAAAGAGCTTTCTGACCCTGAATAGACAGCAATGCAACTACCACGTTCAAGGCCCAGAAAGGTAGTAAGGACATTGTTAAAATAGTCCATGTGACATCAGTAGTTTAACCGTAATGTTATGAAGCTACAAGAATACTTTTTGTGCATATAGAAAACAAAAATAACCATTTTATTTAACAATTTCTTCTCTTCCGTGTCAGTCTTCGACAAGCGTTTATGAAAGTACCACGCCGCGGGAGCTGGCGTTCTGATGTAGAACCCGGATGCGCTGTGCCTTGTTTAGAAACAGAAGACGCATGCTGTACATACAACAGTCTTCGTTAACATGTCTGAAGATTACAACAAAGAGGATGACTTGGAAACTTTTTCCCAGCCTTACTTATTTGAACCAGAATATACAGACGATGAACTAAGACAGAAGGACGTTCTACGTCTGCTTCATGATACTCTCTCATTAAAATAGTTGAATAAAGTGATTATTTTTGTTTCCTTTGCACACAAAAAGTATTCCCGTAGCTTTATAAAATTTCGGTTGAATCACTGATGTCACATGGACTATTTTAACAAAAAAGAAAGGTCTTTACTACATTTCTGGACCTTGAACGTGACAGTTGCATTGCTGTCTATGCAGGGTCAGAAAACTCTCGAAGTTCTTAATTTGTGTTCTTAAAATGACCAAAGGTCTTACGGGTTTGGAACGACATGAGGGTGAGTAATCAATGATTGAATGTACATATATTAAAATAGAGAAAACACTTACTCTTATATGCATATCTTGAAAGAAGATGAGGAGTGTTTGTCTAATTAGTTGAAACTCTCCACCAGATAAAGGGGTATATATCTAGAAGTTAAAAGCAAAAGACACTTTCAAAGCCAAAATCAGAGCGAAGCTGACAATTTATATGAAATAAAATGTGACCCTGGAGCACAAAACCAGTCATAAGTAGCACAGGTATATTTGTAGCAATAGCCAACAATACATTGTATGCGTCAAAATTATCTATTTTTCTTTTAGGCCAAAAATCATTAAGATATTAAGTAAGGATTATGTTCCATGAAGATATTTAGTAAATTTCCTAAACTTGATTGGTAATATGCATTGCTAAGAACACCTTCAGATTCATGATTTTCAATTCAGTTGGCCAAAATATTGTCCTATCCTAACAATCCTAACATCAATGGAAAGCTTATTCATTTATTTATATTTCAGATGATGTATAAATCTCAATTGCAATCTCAAAAATGTTGTGGTCCAGGGTCACATATTACATTAACAGTTATTGACAATGGAAAAAACAAACTGTTAATTATATTAAATAATAGAAAATAATCTGAAAATGAATTATTCTGAGCAGTAGCATCTTTACACAGAGATTGAAGAGACCTTGCTACCTCTATGAGTTGTTTGTTTGTTTCATCCACTTGGCTGAGGATACTGGGAGTGTCTTTCACAAAGTCCCTGATGGCATCCATATGGTTGAAGGACACCAGGAGGATGTCTTTAGGCCGAGGACACAGCAGGACTTGATACTTGAATGCCATGGTCATCAAATCATAGAGCTGTGCACAGGGAAAGCACAAAATGAGTTGATCAAGCAGCCGTTACATATTTCAACATATTACACACCAGAGGGAGCCATTTAACACAATTTTGCTTATTATAACACAATATTTAAAGAGAATTGTACAGTAATGATCAAAATACAAAAATAGAAGTGACTAGAAGTTACTTTGGCCTGTTTCAAAAGTAAAAAAGATTTAGATTTACTAAAAATACTTGTAGAAAGATATTTGTAAAAAGCTCTTAAAAGAAAAATGTGCAGGGATTGCACTAAAACATTTTCAAACAGTTTATTCAAGAAAATGACAATGCATCCTTGACTTTAGTCTTCACCTTGTCCATACTAGCTTGATTGAGTCTCATGATGGAGGCGTGAGCCAGTCGGTCGAACACTGTCCTCAGGGCCTTCTTGGAGTATAGCTCCTGTGGTTTGAACAGCTCCTCCAGGAACTTCTTATTGAACATGGTTGTAATGATATCATTCATAACTACCATAACACAAACACACAGAGAGAGTTGCAGTGAGTCAAAAGCAATTCTGAGCAGATATGAAGCTGAAAACCCAGCAAGCAGATTGCAGTCTGTACTGTAGAAAGCTGGTTTGCCAAGAAAAATTGATAAACAAAAATAACATAAATCAAAATGTAGTTAAAACCAAGCTTTACTGTCATGGCAGATGTTTTCATAGAGAAGCGGGTTGGAAACTGTCATCAAATGTTGACTGAGGAAAACACAAGTGCTAGAAACATACATATGGAGGATTTTATTTATATCTGTATTCAAATTCTTGAATCTTTGGGGTTCTTATTTTACAATGGTGTTTTTTCTCACACAAAAACATTCAACATGTGAACTTACAGTTATAATAGCACAAAAAACCCCATCTTCCCCTACACAGCGGGTGCCTATGAGAGCTGGCATGTGCACACGCACTCTACTTTTCTCTACAGCAAAACAAAGCAAGCAGACTATTAACAATACCTCTTTTTCTGTCCTCCTCTAGCCAAACTGCTACAGTGGCTACAAAGATTGCAAATCAAAAAGGACATATTTAAAATGTTCCTTAGAGGAAGTTAACTAAATAGCAGGTACAACCTGAGCTACATGTGTAGACATCACATCTGCAAGCAACTTATTGTTTTTTGACCTCTGTGGGATCTGATACCAAAGTGTGATGTCGTCAAAACTGCAAAGTTAAGTTAACAATATTTCAGAATGCAAAAAAGACACAGGAAACCCTGATACAGGAACGTACATTAGACAGGAAACCATGATACTGACAAGCTGTTGAGCAAATGTAATTGAGCCACAGTGTTGCCTGCATAGACTGTAAAAAATACTCATAAGGTTAGCAGGATTCATTGGATTAATTCATTTGAATATACATTGAACCAAACACTACTATGACATCTTAGTTGACAATTCAGTATACTTTGCTTTTGACAAAACATCCCATGTGTTGGTCGTGATTGCACATTTTCGGCAGTGACAGTAACGCTTTGGTAGCGACCACATCACATACTAAAACACTACTAGAACATACTTAAATATTAAAAATTTGCATAACTGTACACAAATTGTATTTTTACCAAATAAAGGAATATGATGACATTTTGGTTGTGACTGTTTCGGTAGGGACAATTTTATGGAATAACACCCCAAAAAAACTAAGATGTCACTACTGAAACTTCACCAAATTTTTTGGTCGTGACTGGTTCAGTAGTGAAAATTTTAGATACTTTTGAATCTAGCTTAAAGATGCTAATCAGCACATGGTTCGTTAGCACAGTTCTATACACATATAAAAACTAAATGTTATAAAAAGAAAGAAAAAAGGTGTTTGGTAGCGACGTTCCTATAAGTTTCACACAGATTTTTCATTCTTTTGAACACATTTACCTCAAAATGATCTACTATCACACCTCGTAGCTATGAAAGAGAGGAACACATGAATATTTCCTGATCATAACTTTAGGGGTGTAGTTAAAATCAGTTGCAAACAATGGACTAAAACATACACTGTTTTGGTAGTGACATGAAAATGTGGGACACATTTTTTTTTTTTTACATTAAAAAAAAAAAATGTACGTCACTTTTTTTTTACAAAATCAAAAAGGCATTTTTTAAATCAATGGAGTAAAATGTAAAAACAAAATATTTCAATATAATTTTTATAAGTTGAAATTTAGGGGTTAGGGTTCAGGACAGCCACCTCTCAATTGCAAGTACCCAATAAATGATGATTTTATATATACAGGTCCTTTTCAAAAAATTAGCATATTGTGATAAAGTTCATTATTTTCTGTAATCTACTGATAAACATTAGACTTTCATATATTTTAGATTCGTTACACACAACTGAAGTAATTCAAGCCTTTTATTGTTTTAATATTGATGATTTTGGCATACAGCTCATGAAAACCCCAAATTCCTATCTCAAAAAATTTGCATATCATGAAAAGGTTCTCTAAACGAGCTATTAACCTAATCATCTGAATCAACTAATTAACTCTAAACACCTTCAAAAGATTCCTGAGGCTTTTAAAAACTCCCAGCCTGGTTCATTACTCAAAACTGCAATCATGGGTAAGACTGCCGACCTGACTGCTGTCCAGAAGGCCATCATTGACACCCTCAAGCAAGAGGGTAAGACACAGAAAGACATTTCTGAACGAATAGGCTGTTCCCAGAGTGCTGTATCAAGGCACCTCAGTGGGAAGTCTGTGGGAAGGAAAAAGTGTGGCAGAAAACGCTGCACAAGAAGAGGTGACCGGACCCTGAGGAAGATTGTGGAGAAGGACCGATTCCAGACCTTGGGGGACCTGTGGAAGCAGTGGACTGAGTCTGGAGTAGAAACATCCAGAGCCACCGTGTACAGACTTTTTTTGTATTAAAAACACTTTTCTTTTATTGGTCGGATGAAATATGCTAATTTTTTGAGATAGGAATTTTGGGTTTTCATGAGCTGGATGCCAAAATCATCAATATTAAAACAATAAAAGGCTTGAACTACTTCTATTTTCATAAAATATATGAAAGTCTAATGTTTATCAGTACATTACAGAAAATAATGAACTTTATCACAATATGCTAATTTTTTGAAAAGGACCTGTATATATTAAGTTAGGGTTAGCAAACATCAAAGATTTGAATACTTAAATGCTTTTCAACTTTCAAACTTTTCTAAAATGTTATGTTTGAATGTGAAAATTAGGTATTATTTAATTAAAATGCACTCTGCGTTCTGTAAGTATAACTACAGAGATTTCTGGATCAGTGCATGAGGAAAAAGCGGCAAATCTGTATTGTAATGTACAGACAGAAATAGATAGCATTTGGATATTTTCCTGTCACTACTCTGAAACGACACATTATGAAGGCAAATAGCCCAAATCTCAAAATTAACCAGGGTATGGAAAAGAAAAAATGTTAATGTGTGCCTAGTGTCTTGCTATCTACAAAAAAGACAAAACATTGAAAAAATGACATGTTTCCTCCATAAGGCTGTGACTGAACTGGGCCACTGGATCACTGTATTCAAATATACAGGCTAACTGGCTAATCATGTATAGCAATAGCAGAATATCCAATAACTTCTTAAGAAATATCATGAACCACGATCATAAATACAACGTTTATATGACTTGCTTCATCAACTCCCTGACATATTAGCTGCCATCTACCTTTCTTCGCTTTATCTGCTGGGATATTCTGAGCCCGCAGGCGCTGATCCAGGATGTAGAGCATTTCTCCACCCAGATTAATGAAGAGCAGAGGCAGCGTTCGCGTCGACATCCTCTCAGGAGATGGATGAAGAGCAGCTAGTATCGGTAAGCAATCACAGGTTGTCAATAAAAAACGCGATCCGCGCTCTCTGAAAATCCTGCAGAATAAATAAGCGTCTGTAAGCCTTTTCTCGGTTGCCAGGTCACCGCCAACAACAGCCAATAGGAGGCTTTCGTACTGCTGCACGACGGTGACGTAGTACGTTTCAGTCTCACCACGAAAATCAGGTAACGTTAACACAATCAATTTTTGTACGTTTTTGTATTTTATGTTATTTGTATGGTCGTTTGTTGACAAAAGAAGGGCAAAAAGTATTAGAAGCAACAATAAGCGAGTGAAAACAGCAAACAGCGTACAAAACGTGTTTTTGTAGTTTTATTTAATATGATTAGGTATATGATTAATTCCACTGCACTGTGTTTGGCTCATTATTAAATATGACACACAGCTTCTGTACAGTAACATATTAATGCTGCAGGATGGCACATTTTGAGCATTACAGGCTACAGCAACATCGTCAGCACATACAATGTATTAATGAATACTGAATTTAAACGGCAATGTAACATTCTTTACTTTTTGACTAACTCAACAGTATTAGCTATGCTTTTTGATTTTCCCGAAAAATGTACATTTAGGAATTATATCCTGGTTTTAATTTAATAATTAAGAAAATATTACCAAATGACATGAGTTGATTCAATTCATTTGAATGCTTCTAAAAATAGTGCTGTCTAGCGATTAATCGCGATTATTCACATCCAAAATAAGTTTTTGTTTACATAATGTGTGTGTACTGTTTATATTTATTATGTACAGTCAAACCAAAACGTATTCAGACATCTTCAACATTTCTCACATTATCAGTTTATTCGCTATAGTTTAGAAAATGGTCATAAAATATGACAAGAACTCAGTTAAACTGTGTTAGAACAAATTATTCTTAATAATGTCAGATAGCTTTGATAGAAAGGTTTGTAATAGTTTACAATAAACCAAAAATTCAGACAACCGTTGACCAATTACCAAGCAATGCTAAATTTCTTTCAGTCTGTGGTGTAAAAAGGTCACGTTAGCAAAAAAGAAAAAACACTTTAGCAAAACATGGTCAGGTCACACTGTAAAAAACGATTTGTTGAGTCAAGTTCAAATAATTTGTTACCCAGCTGTCTTAAAATTTTAAGTTGAATAAACTCAAATATCTAAGTTGTCACTTAGTACAACTTAACTTAAAATTTTAAGGCAGCCGGGTAACAAATTATTTTAACTTGTTTTTTACAGTGCAGTGTCTGAATAATTTTTGGTCCCAAATTATCATCAATTTGACTGGTAGTCCACTGTATAAGTAATTTTAACGTATAATGTCACAGTTTACTTTATTTTACTATCCTCACTTACATGAACTATAGTGTCCTGCACCCACTAGTAAAACATCAAAAATTATATCTGGTGTCTGAATAAGTTATGATTTGACTGTATCTCAACAAAAACATATGTTTTGGATGCGATTAATCACGATTAATCGTTTGACAGCGCTAAAAATTCTTTTTTAAAATCTTGAAACAGTTATTAGTAAAGACAGTAACTAGGTCTCTCCATTCCTGATACGAATTTCTCTGGCCATTCGACATGTTTCAAATAGTCCACAGCAACAGGTCATCAAAGCATCATTGCATATTGTGCCCTGCAGGGGAAATAAATAAATGCTGTTGTCTAATATATACAAACCGTGTGAGAAGAGCAATAAATGCATGGATAATAATAATTAAACATCTTTCATTTGTAGTATACATTACCTGTATTCCATAGGTCAATCGCATGTGTGTCCTCATTGCAGCCGATCCTCCAGGTACACATGCTAGACATACATTCTCACCGTACTTGTTTGCTGTGTAACAGCTGAGACCTATCGGACAGAAAAAGCCAAGGGCACCTAGACGGCAGAAAAATACAAAAAATTGCCACTGATAAAAGCAGTAAACTGACTCGTTATGATTCCCCCTGGGCTAAATATTAAATCACAGCTAAAATATGGATATATGCATATACTTCAGATGATTTGCTGACTCATCTTAGAACTTACAGACAAGTAGGTCACTGCAGCAAGAACAAAGGCCGGTGCTCCACTCTCCAGTCTGCACATTTGTACCATAAGATCCAGCACCAGGCTGAGTGATGACTGGGTTTGACATGTTAGTCAAAATAAGCAGTCCAGCAAAGACAATGAGAAAATGGCTCAAGAGGTTTGCTTCCTAGATGGTTTGTAAGAAGAGTGACAAATGCATAGCTATCAGTTGTTATACAAAACTTACGAAGTACCATTTTAAAATGAAAATGATTTCATAATATTTTTCATTCCACCTTTTGGGTACTTTGCACTAATAAAGGAACAGTTCACACCAAAATTAAATTTACTTTCCCACACTTAGTTCCGAATTTGTATCTTTTCCAATGAAAGTCAATGGTGTCCAGTATTATTTTCAACCACACTGACTTTTAGTGTTGAAAACACTCTTCAAAATATCTTCTTTTGTCTTCCATTGTAAAATGAAAATCATACCGATTTGGAACATCATGAAGGTTAGTAAATAATTACATTTTCGGATGAACTGTACCTTTAAAAACCTTATACAGCACGGAATATTTTATATGTTTTGATACGCAAAAAGTGTTTTCGTCTATAGAAAACATAAATGTAGACCAGATCTACTTAAGACTGGTTATTTTCGGATTTTTATAGTCTAGATCCCCAATAACAATTTTTTTTGACTGATAGCAATCTAAAAAACGAACAGCTTTGAGATTAAGGCTATGCAAGTGTTTTTTTATCTTTAAAAAGTATTAGAATGTAAAATAGTAGACTACAAAAAAGTACCTCGTGTTCTTTTGAGCCTCTTGATCTGGGGCTTGCAGCTGAAAAGGAAGTTGTGACACACACCAACACACCGCGTTTGCTACTCTCGTATGCAACGTTTCCGATTCACGCATATAAGCTTGACAAAGCGCATCTCAAAGTCAGAGTGGGAGGTCTGAGTTGTAATAGGAAATGCGACCAACTAGAATTCGTAACAATCAATATATAATCTCACATGAGTAAAGAATTGATAGTTGACCTCAGATCGTCCACCTGATTGTCATGCATTTCTTGTAAAATGACAGAGTTCAGGGAACTGAGAGCAACTAACCATTTGCACATGCCACACAACCACAACACATCAGTCTGGCATATGACACAAGACTTCTGCCAATCCAAAACTCCTGAGTGTGTGAAACTAAAGTTATCAAAGTATTTCTGTGAAGTTACTCTGATATAATTACCAGTATCGTATAGAACGGTGAGCAAACAATGAATTTTAAGATCTTTTATTTGATGCATCTAAAAAAATTCAGAGAACTCATTGACATGCAGATAATTTGATATGGAGCTTGAGGTTTGTGTTTAGTTTTTCTTTGAAAGTCACATCAAAAGAGAATGTATCAGATTTTTCTTTTGGACTTGTCAGCACACAAGTCTTGTCAGCTGTTTGAACACTGATAACTAAGCCACAGCTCCTTGTGGTTCTGTAGAGGATGTTGGTTCCTTTCCCTTAGCCTCCGCTGCTCTCTGTTTCTCTCTCTGCTCTGCTTTTTGTTTCTGGACTTCTTGAAAGACCTGAGAGGAAGAAAATACTATGTAAACAACAAACCCTGAATTCTACAAAAACATTGGGAGGTTTTGGCTGAGCTGTGTTGAGAACGTCACCTTATTGCAGAAGGCCTTTTTGGCAAGCCAACGTCGAGTGACTCGCCGATAGTATTCGGGAGGGAAAGTGTATGTGATTCCGAGCTCTTGACACACCTTCTCGAAGGAATCATAACGAGTCATTCTCAGAAGCTTCAACTGTTTCTTCCTCCTGTCAATGGCCATGAGCATCCATCTTTTATTGGCTTTATCCTGATGCAATGACACAAAAGAGGTTTTGATGTTGTTGGATGGAAATTCTGTCATTATCTCGTTCCAAATTCATAAAGAATAGGAAATTTACTTTTACATGGTGTTTGCATATAAATGTATCTTGTGTGTTGTGTTTGGACACAACCACCCTACAATGATAAATATCCATTCACTTCTTTTTTTTGACCATCTAAAACCTAAACAATCTCAATTATCAAGCCGTTTTGTTTTTCTGAGCAGTATGACGTCATACTGCTCAGGCCCCGCCCACATACAATATTTGCTGGTAATTTACTGTTAATAGATTATGTGTGAATAGGACCTTTTAAAAAATACCAGTAAATTCGTTCCGGCAATTACCAGTAAATTTCCCAAATGATTTTTTTTTTTTGCTGAGATTACAGAATTTGCCGGTATTTTGATGCTGATGTGTGAAAGGTCTCTTCCTGTTAAAAAGCCAGAACCACGTTGCCTGTGTGAACAGCGTATTTCTGTATTAACTGGTCAAGTCATACTGGTAATTTTACGGCAGTTAACCAGGATTGCTGTGTGAAAGGGGCTACCAAATACACAAACAAAATGTAAAAGGGGGCGGGGTGAACAGTAGCTCATTATCATTTAAAGAGACATGCACCGAAATAGGTCGCTGTGAACATTTGCAAGGTAAAAAATGTTGTTTTACACGGCCATAGATGAATTTTAAAAAAAGTATGTTGGAGATTTCATGAAGATCCTAAAAAAAAAATCATACCAACTTGTGGAAAATGGGCATCCAATGTCCCCTATAAGAGTTTTTTTATTGATCTTCAGGAACACAAATGAAAATATTTGTATTATTCTGACTTTTATGTCCATCCATTGAAAGTCCACACAACCAAAAACTTGACACATTGGAAAGTACAAAAAGTAATCCACTGTAAAATTAATCCATTTGAACCAAGCAGTTTAGTGCAAGTCTTCTGAAGATACATGACTGCTTTTGCACAGACTTTTAATGGATGGATGGATGTGATGGGAGAATATAAACAATTTTATTATTTGTATTCCTTTGGAACATGAGGGTGAGTAAATTAAGACATTTTTGGGTTAACTATTCCTTTTAATAACAGGACTAGGAAGAGAAAATTATTTTTTATGACATGAATGTGTTTAAAATTGTGACCCTGGACCACAAAACCAGTCTTAACTTAAGTAGCGTGGGTATCGTTGTAGCAATAGCCAAAAATACACTGAATTGGTCAAAATTATCGATTTTTCTTTCATGCCAAAAATCATTGGGATATTAAGTAAAGGTCATGTTCCATGAAAATATTTTGTAAATTTCCTACCGTAAATATATCAAAACTTAAGTTTTGATTAGTAATATGCATTGCTAAAAAGGTTATTTCGAACAACTTTATAGACGATTGTCTTAATATTTGGATTTTTTTGCACCCTTAGATTCTAGATTTTCAAAAAATTGACCCTTATGACTGGTTTTATGATCCAGGGTCAATTATTCATATAAACTAGCATATATAATGATTGATACACTTAAACTATGAAATAAAGTGACATCTCGAAACAAATGTTTCTGAAGCTTTTCCCACAACTAACTTCCTTATTTCAGCTGTTTTTGCAATAATGTTTTACCAACAAGTCTAAAGTTATTACTTGGGTGGGGTATGAAGTTCAGTTTATCAAGCAGAGCAATCAAAGGGGTATCACAATAACTATGAACATTTTTACTAAAGATGATCAGAAAGAGCCGTCTAAACTGTCTTTATTTTAACCAATATACAATATGCTTCTTTTTTATATAAAAAAAGTGTTTTTGTGTGTGTAAAAGTGTGTAATAAGTGTCTAAATAAAGTGTCTTTTTGGGCTCACTGTACAATATCAAGACTTCTAAATGTTTTTAAGTAGTCTGCATTTTTTTGATCAAAAATATAGTAAAAACAGTAATATTGTAAAATATTATTACAATTTAAAATAACTGCATATTACTACTCAAATTTAATTTTGATATATTTAAATATCTTAATGAAACATGATCTTTACTTAATAGCCTAATCATTTTGAACCATACAATGTTTTTTGGCTATTGCTACAAATATACCCATGCTACTTTTGACTAGTTTTGTGGTCCAGGGTCACATATGCTGATTTGGTCCTCTAAAAACTATCTATTATTATTGTCAGTATTGAAAACAGTCATGCTGGTTAATATTTTTTCTGGAAGCTGTGATAATCCCACACTTTTGAACGGTAGTGTATATGCTTCAATTACTATATAACACATGAGCTCATGCACAGGATATCCTGTTTGCCTCTGTGGGTGTTAATCAAGTAGAGTGGGAACAAATGTTCTGACACCTTTACTAAAGGCCGAAAAAAAAGTCACGCTACTGAAATGCTGTGTTTACCTTAGGGTGCTTGTGCAAGTGCTCCTGGAAGTTGCGAATACGTGCTGTCAAAATCGCCACTGTAACGCAAAGCAGGACATTTCAAGTGATTGAGTCATGTTCTGAGATTCCAGTACTGTTAAAGCAGTGACTTTGTCAACTGTTAAAAAAAGAGAACTTGCCTTTGACCTCAGTTGAGCTGCGGTCGTTCTCATCCCTTCGAACCTTGGCAATAAGCTGTTCCTCTTTCAATTGCAGTTTTTCTCTCTAAAGAAAGACATTATGACAGATAATTAAGTTGATTTAACATTTTTATAGTTCTAAGTCCATCTTGACCTAGAACTATACAAATCTTGAGCTACCATAAATGCACCACAGCTGAAGTTATTCCAACCTATAGTTATGAAATTATGAAGATATTTATGAAAGAATCAAAAGGAAATGAAACCCCATACATGATTCGCAAGCTCCAGCGTAAGCAGTTTCTTCACCACATCGTCTACCCTGCAAAGATATGACATAATTCTGCAGTAATAAGTCTGAAGAAATCATGTACTTCCCAATCCCAAATACACAATCACAGCATTTACATAAGGGTGAGTGGGTCAATGCATAAAAACACGTACGATTGTGCAAGTGGGATGGATGCATATTCATGCTTCAGCATGGATGTATGCAGGTCCTGAAGCTGACTTGGGAATTCTGGAAAGAAAATAAGCAGAGAGCCAATGAGCAACATCAAAAATTGACATCAAAAGGGCAGGCTATCAAATTAACTATATATAGACATTTCATTTTTTCTCTTACCTTGTTTCTTTCTAGAAGGCCGAGCATACTGCCTCACTGGTTGGTTTAGGAGGGTTTCATCACCTGAAACAAAAAGTCAAGTCAATATATGTATAGCCTGAAGTGCTTTAAAATGCTTAATAAAAAATAATAATGCATAAGTGAAGAATTAAGGAGAATGTTGTTTTTATTTGGTGCATGTTGTATCACTGCAGGTCTGCTTTAATAATTAAAATGATTAATATTTAAACACTTTAACCAGGAGGTGTTTAAAAGTGTATTTGATAGTCAAAAAGCTCTCCTCTGCAGCTTAAGACTATTTAACACACGTCAATGGTGACAAAGTGTCACCAAGGGTGGGGGTGCTTTGGTTGGCCACATCCTTCCCGCACACCCACTCAAGAAAAAGACACGTCAGTGACTGCCATGATAGCTCGTCAAACAAAAAGGTGTCATCATCATGAGAAGGTAAAACAAGACGAACTTGTAAAATGTTCTAACATTATTTATTACTCTTTTTTTTTTTTTGCACAAAATGGCAAACACTGGATTCGGACTTACAGTTTTACATTTACTGTAAATTTTAAGCAGTTCCTCAAATGCCTAAAATACACATTTTAAACAATTATTAACCAAACCATGAAGAAAAACAGCTCTATTTAGAGTTTATCAGCTGTGGTTTGCAAGTAAACTCTCTGTAGTTGATCTCAGCCTCTTTACTCCCTAATGGTTAAATGGTAGTATTGCAGCCAGAGATGCATTTAGCATATGAAATGTCATGTACCACCACAAAACAAGTTTTGTTAGTAGAGACCAGTGATGCGCTGGTCAATGTATAAACCACCCGAACCCGACCGACGTTTTCAACTAACCCGCCCGCAACTCGGACCGCAAAAAAAAAAGAAGAAAATATTGTACCCGACCCGCTTCCTGACCCGCATGTTAAATATTTGCGACTGACACCAGCGATTATATGCGGCTATGCGGTGGAGATGCGTTCACTGTCAAACATCATTCGGCATTAATTAGGTAATTTTGTCAAAAGAAATGTTCTTGATTACGAGAAAAATACAGATTTTGCCTTTCCTTTATACAGATTTAAATAGTTTCGTCTTCGAAGTACTCTAAATTATGTCAGTGATTCTCCGATGTTAAATATGATCAAGAATTATTTTATTTTATATAATTTATATAATTATTATATCTACAGTGTAATAAAGGTTAAGAAAAATATTAGCCTATAGCCCTAAATATAACAAGCTAATTCCTTTTTTCTTAACTTTTAACTTCTACTAAAAATTATCAAGAATATTAAATCAACTTAATAGGCTAGGTTAACAAATTTTCTTTTACAAACATAACGAATGCACTTCAAAACAAAGTTTTCATTTATAAATACAGGAATCAAGAATATGTAATAAATAATATTATTTTATATATATTAATTGTATAGCTATAATAGTTGTATCAAATGAATAAAGAAATGATAGTGCGTGCCTTGAATGTATTAAGTAGCCTAGGCTAAAGTTTAATTTCTTTCGTTTCGCTGTCTGGAAATGTAAAGAAAAAATACAGTTTTTAATTGGAATTCGTTTTTAATCCCTGGTTTTAAACAAGCATATACATGAGATAATTGATATATTATTGCTTGAATAAATGTTTAAAAATAGTGCTAGAAATTTTATAATTAAGGAAATTAAACAGACCCAGGCGTTTGGAAAAGACATGGAGAAATGTGTCTAATAATTCCAAATAGAAAGAGAAGCATTGGACATAATCAAAATATTCGAGACATTTATTAGGAATACCATTTTCTTAACAATTAAGATGCTGCATGTGTTTATCCAGTCTAATCGAAGTGTGCGTCTCTCCCTCGACTTTCCCAACAAAAATCCCACCCCCTCTCAGAAAATACATAAAACTGACATTACTGAGCTATATGCGTTTAAAATGGTACAATGGCATTCCTCAGTTCAAGGTGTTGGGAAATCGGGTATATTGTCCCGCGTCAGCATTTATTCAACAGTTCATAACGCTCACCATTCAAAAGGTAAATATTATTCAGCCAATAAAGTGTAGGTCTATGTATTTAGAAAATTGTCTAGTACTATATAAATTACAAAGGTTTAATTGGCATCTTTAGTTCAAACTACCCGACCGACCGCGACCCGAATATCATTAAAAATATTTTTGGATGACTCGTAACCGCGGGTGACCGCAGGCACCCGCTCATTTTGGATCAACCCGCACATCACTGGTAGAGACGAATATGAATATGTAACAAAAAGCTTCTCATGTGCTTTTCTTTGGATTTTACTTGTAAAACTTTACATGTGACTCTATTCAGTCGCTTACATTAAAAATATAGTCATTAATTACTCACCTTCATGTCATTCCAAACCTGTAAGACCTTTGTTCATCTTCAGAACACAAAATATTTTGATGAAACTCAACAGTTTTCTGACCTTGCATAGACAGCAACGCAACAACCACGTTCAAGGCCCAGAAAGGTAATAAGGACATTGATAAAATAGTTCATGTGACATCGGTGGACTAAAGTTGTTATTTTGGGTTCTGTTTGCACACAAAATGTATTCTCGTACCCACATAACATACGGTTAAACCGCTGATGTCACATGGACTATTTTAACAATGTTCTTACTATCTTTCCGGCCTTGAACGTGGTAGTTTTGTTGCTGTGCTGTATATGCAGGGTCAGAAAGCTTTCGGATTTCATCAAAAATATCTTATATGTGACCCTGGACCACAAAACCAGTCATAAGGTTAAATTTTACAAAACTGAGATGTATACATCATATGAAAGCTCAGTAAATAAGCTTTCTATTGATATATGGTTTGTTAGGATAGGACAATATTTGGTCGAGATACATCTATTTGAAAATCTGGAATCTGAGGGTGCAAAAAAAATCAAAATCCTGAGAAAATCACCTTTAAAGTTGTCCAAATTAGGTTCTTAACAATGCATATTACTAATCAAAAATTACATTTTGATACATTTACAGTAGGAATTTTACAAAAAATCTTCATGGAACATGATCTTTACTTAATTTCCTAATGATTTTTGGCATAAAATTAAAATCAATAATTTTGACCCATGCAATGTATTTTTGGCTATTGCTACAAACATACCCCAGCGACTTAAGACTGGTTTTGTGGTCCAGGATCACATATAAGAGAACGAAGGTCTTACGGATTTGGAGCGACATGAGGATGGGTAATCAATGACAGAATTTTCTATTTAACACTTGTAAATGTCATCAGATTTATAGTTATTGTCATCATTATTATTTTTAATATCACTGTTATAATGTTTTCATTATGTATTTATTATATTTTTTTCTAAACATTTTTTTCTTTCTCAGGAAAGTGCACTATACATTGACTAGGGCTGCCACTAACAACTATTTTATATTGATTAATCTATTGACTAATTTATTGATTAATCGATTAATCTAAATGACTAATTTCCCACATAAAATTAACAATTTTACTTAATTTTATTTATAATAAAATCAATTATTGGAGATGCGTTTGATTATTAAAATTTCATGGAACCTTAAAAATGGAATCCAGAAAAGAAAATAAATCTGCAAAACTCAATTAATTAGACAAGCTTTTTGAAAAAAGTTTAACCATTAAAACAGAGTATAAAAAAAATAAAACGGAATAAATAAAACAGATTTCACAGGGCCCTAAAATATTTTTTGTGGTAATTAAAATAGTTGTAAGTAAACAATAGCCTTTCAAATGTCTTAAAATACATATATAATAGCAATGAGGCAATAATAATTAGTTCAAATAAAGAATCAAAAGCAAGAAATCATGTTTTTATTGAACAAAACTGTTGAAATATATATATTATTTTATAGAGCTGCTGTACATTACGCATTACAACAAAGGCCTGCAGAGGGCGCCAATGGCCTGACGATGTTTTTACACTTCACTGCGAGATCTAATCCTTGTTTAAAATCGACTAAACAACATTTAAGTCAAAAATCCACTTAATGTTTAATATTTGGCCATATCTTTATTACAGAAATGGTATAGCCACGGTAATTTAATGAATATGTGGACATCAAAATGAGTAAACTTAGAATGAGGGTTCAAACTTTTATTTTGAAATCGCGATAAACACTTAGCATGAGAAAGATATTCATATTTGCATAGCTTTATAAATGATTTACCTTACAAATCTGATGAAATGGCGCATGTTGCGTTCCCGGATACGCGTTATATTAAACCCAAACTCACAATAACATGCAGAGATGGAGTTTGAGACGCTCCACACATGTAAATGATAACAGTTCCTGTGAAACAGCATACTGCGAATGGAACCGCTGTGAGACGCACCTACATAACCTACACGCATGTAAATAATTGACGCATATGTTAAACCATGGCATATATTTATTTAACTGAATCGTAGTGTTTGTGAATTCACAATTATGCTTAATTATATTTTTTGGGTTTAATATATAATGCAGCCTTGGAAAAAAGTCTAATAATCACTAATCTATATAATAATTCTATTATAGATCAGTGCTAATGATGCGTTTTACAGATTATCGTCTGTGAAATGCGCCATTTCACGGTATTTTACCGGTTAGTCGACGTGAGCCAAACATACTGAATAAAAAAGGCTGTTCAAGAGAATCAAACTGTCATCATTTACTCATCCGCATGCCATTCAAAACCTGACGTGAATGACTTTCTTGTGTAACTAAACAGTATAGCTTACCACTGACTTCCACTGTATAGACGAAAGAAAAAAAAAACATTTCTTTGTTCCACAGAGGAAAGAAAGTCATAGAGGTTTGGAACAACAACATGAGGGTGAATAAATGATGACAGAATTTTCATTTTGGAGTGGAATTGTACTACTAAAGTAGTAAAGTGTCGAAGAAGGCTAAACCATTGACCTACTTCTGATTACTAAGAAAAAGACTTTCAGGTACTAAAAAGCTGGGTAAGTGTTTTTGCTGATGCGTAAGACATCTGCTGCTGTATTTCTATGCAAATGTGAGTGAGTTACAAATTCAAATCATGAGAAAATCACCAAATTTTGGTTTCATGAATCAGCCTAATAAAGGTTTTTGGGGTGTTACTGTTAACCTATACACCCACTCCTTCATAGTTCATAAGTCTTGCGGGAACTGATAATTCAACACATTTCCCAACACACATAAGTTTTTGCCCCAAGAACAAAAAATCATGCGCAGGAACCAGAAATGTACTTGCGTCAAAGCTCAGGGCCTGTAAATGGGTTGCCAGATTGAGAGCCACAAAAAAATTGGGCCATGAGCAACACACCACAATTTTCTGCGGGACTGTCCCTGTAATAAAGATACTGATAGATGCGATACTGATAGATCTGCTAAACACCATACACTACCATTCGAAAGATTGGGGTCGGTTCGATTTATTAATGTTTTTAAAAGAGGTCTTATTTATTTGATTCTATTGTTTTCTTTTTTAATATATTTTAATTCCTGCTCAAGCCTTCAAAAAATATATTTTAATATTTCTAGAACAGAAATTATTCTTATATTTCTTTCTAAACATTTCTTGTTTAAATCACTTGTGCCGCTTATTTTTTAATACACTTAAATATGTTCAAAATATATTTACAAAAATCCTACAAACCTCAAACTTTTGAACAGTAAATTTCTACTAGTGATTTTCATAATTGGGGTGGTGTAGCTCAGTGATCAAAGATCAAGGTCAATAACCCATACGTTTCAAATCACAAAAAAAAAAAAGAATAATTCATGAGCCATCACTCCGCAACTACCCCAGTTTACTCCAGAGGGACAGTAAATGTACAGTGTGTCACTTTAAATAAGAAATCATTTGTTAAAGGACCATTAATAGTAATACCCCACAAACTTAGATCACAGTCTATAAACAGAATGGCTACTTCATAACCTGTCTAGCATCCTACACGATACAAGCTGTCTAGCGAAGGCCGTACTGTAAAGTGCTTGTAATCTTTTTTAGACAGCAGCAACTACCTAAAAAGGCAGTAAGGAACAAGTACTAGAACTAAACTAAAACAATACTCCTATAAATACACTTAGACTAGTAAATTAGTAACAACAATTTGGGGTCAAGTATTACAGGTAAACCAAAATGTGCAGTGGAAATAATTGCAGTGCTTTTCCGAAACATAAAATAATAAATTCTTAAAGCATTAGATGATGATAATATTGTTATAATATTACTGTGGGGGGATTCAAACCAAATAACTCAAATAGAAAGTTTACACCAGCCCCCATAACAAGTCTGCAACATCAAAGCAGACCCACAATCGTTACTTTTCTCACATTGCTGGGATGATAACTCACACTTAGTCATATCACTACTCACTCACTGACAAGCATCTTTTGCTTTTTTTTCTCTCAACTTGTCTTAGCTACTTTCTGTTTTAAACCTCTAGTGGTCCTTAGTCATTTTAGACCTAAAGATATTAAGAAATTGTACTTTTTTTTTACTTAAATGGAATGGTACGACACTTGATGATGTTTGAAAATGCTAAATTGTCTTAAAAATAGTCACTCGTGTTTGTTCTGGTCAAAAATGACCACCATAGAAAATGTATGGGAAATACAACCAGGGTTCATACACCTTGGTTAACTTCAAGTGAGAGCAAAGATACATTGTTACAGTTTTCATGTGTCAAACACAAGATTTTTGGGGGGTTTTATTTTTTATTCTATTTATCATATATCTGTTTTGCATAGAATACTTGGTATACTGTCTTTTAAAATTATCTGTTTTTAACTTTTGCATGGATTTGATTGAAAATTCATAGGCTTGTGTAACCAGAGCTTTTAAGATATATACTATCCACTTTGATAGATTTACAACAAGCTCTGCATCTGGCCTTGTAATCTTCTTTGAGGAGTCAAATATCTTGAAACTTGCATTTTCCAGGAATCATGTACTGTGTAATATGTAAATGCACGTAACTAACGTAAATCAAGCAGGCTAGTATGCAAAGGCCACGAAGTGTTGGTGAAATAACACATTAGCAGTCCAGAGGGAATAATATGGATTTTTTTTTATAGAAAACTTCTTGCACAAATTAAATTCAAGCACTTTCAAGGACCTCTATCTATGTATGTTTATTTTCAAAAACTTTCCAGGGCCTTGAATTTTTTTTAAGATTCACAAACTTTCAAGGATTTTAAGGACTCGTGGGAGCCCTGTAAACATACAAGAAGACAGGAGACAGAGCAAAAAAAAAAAAAAGTAACATCTAGTAGGATTACATATGATTTGACTGATTGATTTGCATCAGAAATAAACAAATGAATATTTATTTATGTTATAAATTATACAAATTTTTATATTAATTTAACAAATTATAATTAAATATATGTGACCCTGGACCACAAAACCAGTCTTAAGTCGCTGGGGTATATTTGTAGCAATAGCCAAAAATACATTGCATGGGTCAAAATTTTAGATTTTTCTTTTATGCCAAAAATCATTAAGAAATTTATATATAATAAAAGTATAAATAAAGTTCATGTTCCATGAAGATTTTTTGTAAAATTCCTTCTGTAAACATATCAAAATGTAATTTTTGATTTGTAATATGCATTGTTAAGAACCTAATTTGGACAACTTTAAAGGTGATTTTCTCAGTCTTTTTGATTTTTTTGCACCCTCAGATTTCTGATTTCAAATAGATGTATCTCAGCCAAATATTGTCCTATCCTAACAAACCATACATCAATAGAAAGCTTATTTATTCATCTTTCATATGATGTATAAAATCTCAGTTTTGACAAATTTAACCTTATGACTGGTTTTGTGGTCCAGGGTCACATATTAATTCATTATAATTTATTTCCACCGGATGGCACTAATCTGCCTCTATTCATTGGATTTGAGAGATTTTGTTTGTTTGTTTTTGGTGACCCTCGACCACAAAACCAGTTATAAGAGTCAGTCAGTTTTTTAAAATTGAGATTTATACATAATCTGAAAGCTGAATAAACAAGCTGGTGTATGGTTTGTTAGAAGAGGACAACATTGGCCGAGATACAACTACTTTCTCAAAAAAGATTGAGAAAATCATCTTTAAAGTTGTCCAAATAAAGCTCTTAGCAATGCATATTACTAATCAAATTTTATTTAAATTTTGATATATTTACGGTAGTAAATTTACAAACTATTTTCATGGAACATGATATTTACTTAATATCCTAATGATTGTGGCATAAAAGGAAATCATCAATCATTGTGACCTATACATTGTATTTTTGGCTATTGCTACAAATATACCCGTGCTACTTATGACTGGTTTTGTTGTCCAGGGTCACATTTAATATAGAAATGAGCTGGATATGACTATCCCCACAAAATGTATATAAAAGTGATGATTTGCTCAAAAAAGCTAAAATGTCTGAGCAACATTGTGCAGAGTTGATGAAAATAGCTTTTGCCAAACAACGATAAAGAACACTATTTGAATACAGACAGATATTATGGATCATAAGGAATTAGACCTAGAGCTTAAAAGTATGTGTTGACATGCCAAAACATAAAGGTCATATGACAAAACACTGATGATTTGATGCTTTTTCAGTCAGTGACCGGGCTTTTGGAGCCCACTAGAGGTTAATACTATATAACAGCACACGCTGTCCATAAAACCTCACTTCACAACAACGCTATACCAAATTTAAGCACACAACCATAATAAGAAGTCCACCTGGACTAACATAATGAAAACTCAATCTCAAAGTCAGAGAAAATGCTTACTTATGTTTGCGAATTAAATAAAACCGGTTAAGCGTTGAGATGACCTATCAATATCACACTGGCTATAACAATCTCACGTGTCTGTGAATATGTGCTTATAAGACAGCATGTTAAAGCAGTCTATTAGTCATAGAGTCAGAGCTCGGATGTCAACAAATGAATACTTACGTTTACAAATACCGGTTAACGTCCAGTTCGCATAAAATCTGCATTGAGAGACAGGTAAGACAGTTTTGCCCTGCCTCGCGCCTGAAAATACACTCCATGTCCGTAAACCCAATAACGTAGATCGAAAAACGTTTTTTAAAACCATTGTGATTATGTATAGGAATCGCCTTTAATTTGTATATAGTCTTGGAGAACGCATTTGCCCCTTCAGTTCATGTAAGTCGCCATCTTTAAACAGACAGTAGTAATCTGCGCAGAAATTTCTATGTTAGTTCAAGCAATCGAGTGACGATTGAGTCGATTATAGCCTTCGTTTCCAACAAAGACATTGCTGTGAACATTTGTGTTTACTTGGATATGTCTTGTTTTTTGCTTTATGACCTAGAAAAGGGACATAACAAAGACAGTACAGTTCTATCATTATCTGTCTGGCCTTTTGTTATTTAAAGGTCAGGACCCTTATCCTTTGAGATTTTTTTCTTAACAGATAATTAGTATCATAATTGTTTGCCTTAAAGTGATACATAACAAACCCATATGGCCTTTGTTTATCTTCAGAACACAAAATAAGATTTCTTTTTATGAACGTTTTAAGTTTTCTGACCCACAAAGATAGTAAGGACATGGTTAAAATAGTCCATCAGTGGTTCAACCGTAATGTTATGACGCTACGAAAATACTTTTTGTGCACAAAGAAAACAAAAATAACGACTTTAACTATTTATTTTCTTCAGTGTCAGTCTTCGCTGTAGAGGAGAAGAAATTGTTGAATAAAGTCGTTATTTTTAAAGGGGTCATCGGATGCCCATTTTCCACATATGATTCTTTAGGGTCTTAATTAAAAGTCTCTTATATACTTTGATTAAAAATTCTCAATAGTAGTGTAAAAAAAATACCCTTTTACCTTGTCAAAATCAGCTCTGCAAAATATCAGTTCATTTTACGCATGGGCCCTTTAAATGCAAATGAGCTCTTCTCGCCCCGCCCCTCTCTGCTGAGGGATTAGGAGCTGTAATGTTTACTTTAGCCGCATTTAGCCTCGTTTATCGGCGAAACTTGCCAACAAGCACATTATTTTGAAAGGCCATTTGCAAAGATGCATAAAAAACCCTTATACTCACTTCTGTTGTCGGTGAAGCTGCATCACGAATGATTCACACAAACATAGACGCATAGGTAGATCGGGATCGGAGCTTTCCTTTTAAAAACGAAAATATTCTGCCTCTTCAGCGGCTCAGATGTCAGGAGTAAATGACGACTGCTATGTTCATTATTACATCCAACAACAGAACACCTCAATCGCTCCATTAGAGTCTTCCCCTGCACCTGAGTCGACACAATGGCGGTCGGAGTTGGACTGTTTCACAAACTGCCAACACACATTAATGTTCAAACAACATGTAAAAGTTAGTTTAGCATCTGATGACACCTTTAAGAAAGTATTCTCATAGCTTCATAAAATTAAGGTTAAACCACTGATGTCACATGGACTACTTTAACAATGTCCTTATTACCTCTCTGGGACTTGAACATTTGAATGCATTCCATTTATGTTTTGGAGTCTCTGAAAAAAGGATGTCGAATTTTTAATGAACATATTTTTTTGACATATTGAAACATAAATCAAAAAAGTGTTTACAATCAGATTAAAAACGATCAAAGAAATGCTTAAGTGTCAAGTATGTTTTTTGAGCTATTAAAAGGGCCCTGAGGCTTCTCAGTCCTCAAACAGCACCTGTGGTTTAGCAGATCTTTCAAAAACGTGTTTGTTGTGGCACACAGCATTTGAAAATAAAGTGTTTACTAAGAGAAACTAAATAAAGGATTGCACTTAAAGCAACTTGTGTAAGCAGAGGATGGTGCATCTTTCAAGAGAACAATAGTTTATGTGTCTAGAGCATGAAAAATATCAGAAATTCAACTGAGTAATGAGATTATTAATGCACTTCTGTTTATCTGAGATCAGACGTGCAGAAGAGACTACACTTAATAGACAGCAGACACGAGACAGGAAAGAGAACTAATTTAACAGTGTAATAGTTTTAATTTTTTACTTAAATATAATAGCTCAAGGGAGACATATAATAGGGGCATATCAGCATAGCTGCCCTCTTGTGGTGTAAAATTTTGCAGTACATTAAAGGGGGCATAACACACACAGCCTCACCCAATCATATGTTAATCTTGAGTACCTATAGAGTAGTACTGCATCATTCATATCTCTAAAACGTCTTTAGTTTTTATCATAGGAAGTTTTAGTTTTTATCACAGGAAGATACAGCTCTTCTTCTTTCTCTCTTTGCCTTACAACCAAAGCCACACTTTTTTAGAGACAATCTTCCCGTGTAAGTCCCATGCAGCCGAATGAAGCACGTTGATGGGCACGCTCTTGCTCTTGTTCTGGTCGATGTGTTCCCTTCAGGACATCATGAAGGGCCATGAAGAAACCCGGAAGTGTGTATTCGGCACAGAAATACTCTTTTATACGTCCATTTTTTTTTTTTTTACTTTGGCCATGTTTAGCATGAGAATCCAACTCTTTAACAGTGTAAATAACTTATAGGAGTAGTTCACTTTCAGAACAAAAATTTATAGATAATGTACTCACCCCCTTGTCATCCAAGATGACATGTCTTTCTTTCTTCAGTCGTAAGGAAATTATGTTTTTTGAGGAAAACATTTCAGAATTTCTCTCCTTATAATGGACTTCTATGGCACCCTCGAGTTTGAACTTCCAAAATGCAGCTTCAAAGGGCTCTAAGCGATCACAGCCAAGAAAAGAAGCGTCTTATCTAGCAAAACGATCGGTTATTTGCTAAAAAAAATTACAATTGATATACTTTTTAACCTCAAATGCTCGTCTTATCTGTACTCTGTTTAGAGATTAAAAAGTATATAAATTGTAAATGTTTTTAGAAAATAACCGATCGTTTCGCTAGATAAGACCATTTTTCCTCGGCTGGGATCATTTAGAGCCCTTTGAAGCTGCATTTAAACTGCATTTTGGAAGTCCAAACTCGAGGGCACCATAGAAGTCCATTATATGGACCCCCCCTCCACACACACACACACACACACACCCCCTAAAAATCTGTACATAAAGTTCAGTTGACCTTTTATCACAAGTCAAACCATCCTGTGACTGATTTTGATGTCATGCGTTCTAGGAAGGTTAACAAAACTGTCTGGCATATCTAATCCTATATGCCTTGAGAACATTTTGGCTTTAGAGACATGATTATATAATGGCGATATTAATGACGAATGCTTTTGGAAAACTTTCCCAGAGGTTCATTCCTTGCAATGAGTGCCTCTTTTATTTGGAAAAGATGATTGTTAAAGGCTTTAAGGCCTTCAGCTGCTAATAAATATTTGTTGGGATATAGCTGACTTAAAGGAGAAGTTCACTTTCTTTCTTCAGTTGCAAAGCAATTAAAGTTTTTGAGGAAAACATTCCAGGATTTTTCTTCATATAGTGGACTTCAATGGTGGCCAACAGGCTGAAGGTCCAAATTGCAGTTTCAATGCAGCTTCAAAGGGCTCTACAAAGGGATCACAACCGAGGAATAAGGATCTTATCTAGCGAAACGATTGGTCATTTTCTTAAAAAACATAAACATTTATATACTTTTTGACCACAAATGCTCGTCTTGACCCAGACAAACGTCACGCATTACATAGTCTCGTTGGAAAGGTCACGTGTGAAGTAGGCTGAAGCACTGACCCAGTGTTTACAAAGCAAATGTGCAAAGTCAAACACCCTTTACAAAAAAGGTAAAACAACAATGTCGGACAATATTGAAGTTAGAGGAGAAAATGAGATGAAGTTTTTCACCTTTTTGAACCAAAGTACACAGACAAAGAACTAACATGACCTTTCCAACAATATTATGTAATGCGTGTGCGTCACAGAGGTAGTGCAGGACGAGCATTTGGCTAAAAAGTATTCCTTTACAACTGAACAATGAAAGATTTAAACACCTTGGATAACTGATTGGTGCGATTTTTATTCTATAAGTGAACTTCTCCTTTAAAACAGTAAAATGGTTGAAATTGAACTATGCTTTTTGACAAAAGGTTATGCAGGGCTTGTATGGTAAGAATTTACTGCTGATATTCAGTTGTTTAAAATCATGGTAATTGTAACATTTTGAGATCCCCAGTCTTAAGTAGCACAGGTATATTTGTAGCAAAAGCCAAGAATACATTTGTATGGGTCAAAATGATACATTTTTCTTTTATGCCAAGAATCATTATGTATGGATATTAAGTACAGATCACGTTCCATAAAGATATTTAGTAAATTTCCTACCATAAATATATCAACACTCAATTTTTGATTAGTAATATGCATTGCTAAGAACTTCATTTGGACAACTTTAAAGGCGATTTTCTCAGTATTCTGATTTTTTTGCACCCTCAGATTCCAGATAGCCAAATATTGTCCTAACAAACCATACATCAATGGAAAGCTTATTTATTCAGCTTTCAGATGATGTATAAATCTTATTTTCCTTATGACTGGCTTAGTGGTCCAGGGTCACATATTGCAGATTCTATATTAGTAATAACACCTGCGATAGTAAAAGTTTGCTTTAGCTATTCATTTTTATATTATTTCGTTTTCATATTTATGATTGGCACAACAGGCAACATTTTGTGTCGAATGGCACCTGTACCAACATTGGAAGCCAGTGCTCTCTCTTCAGACAAAGCGTTTTTGTCATTGCCAGCAATTTGACATTCACTGCCTGTAAGTGTTGAGCTGGAGAGAGGCAGTGTGAAAAGCAAAGGGGGCGGGGACAGACTTCACCTTGTCTTCACGACTCCCATACGGCACAGCTGTGAGTGTGTGAGCGTGTGGGGATTCGGACACGCGTGTGCCTCTCTGCATTCTCTCTGTTAATGAGAAATCTAGACTTTGTGAGGGAATGATCTCGGCGATTAATGTTTCATAATCTCTAACGGACGCATACACTTAGCATTCCATTAATTTATTTGGCAATACAATAAAATAAAATGGACAGCTCAGACAAGGAAAACAGGTCGGATGAAGAATTTGAATCCCCCGAGGAAGAAGAGGTGGACCCGAGAATTCAGGTAGACTGAGCATTTTATATTTATGTTTAAAGGCATGTCAATTTATCGAATGAGATGAAAGGAGCGAGCGAGCGTTTCAAATGCATTCGTTACATTTACAAATTGATTTCGCTGGTTGGTTCATATCACATTTTGCTTATCGGTGACATTGAATGTTAACCCCTATATTAACTCTTTGATCCTGAGGGGAATTATTTATTAATTCGCCGCAACTTGCTTTTTATTGACGGCTCGTCTGCGGCACTGAGTGCACTAATGCCCCAATTCAGTGTTGCCAGATCTCAGTGGAAAAGCGAGCCACCTGCTCTGACAAAACAAACAATACGTCTGAAAGAAGCGACCATAGGTTTTTATCGCAGTGAAAATATCAATATTCAGTTTTGTTGAATAAACTTTGTATAAAATGCATAATTTGGATAAGAATCGAAAAAAGCAAAAAAACTAAATGTTGAAACAAACTATACCCTGATAGTACAAGCACATCTTGGAGACATCTATTTGACGTCTGCATTTACATCTGCAAGACGTAGTTTTAGGAGTGTTTGCTCTATCAGATGTCAAATAGATATCTATTAGGTGTCTTTAAGATGTTTATGATTTAGAGTGTATGTAAAACTGATATCTTTCAGATGTTTGTACACAGCAGATGCTTTCCATTTTTTTTTTTTTTTTTTTAAGTTTTCTTTAACAGACATCTTGCAGATGTATGTGTGCTATCTGGGTATCTATTAGTATATAGTAACAATTGCAATTACTGGTCAATCATGCTTCATTGTAGGCTACTATGGATGTCAAGAACTAGCAATTCGCAAATAAAAAACACTAACTGAGACTATCCATTTAGCAACTTTATGATTGAATGGTGCACAGATTATAAAAAGCGTACATGGCAACACTGCATCAATTGTAGCCTTTCTGCTTAGAGTTCTCCACGGGTCCCCCGTATCTAAATATATATAGCATTGTCTCTCTTTTTCACAGTGGGATATGTTTCTATTTCAGATTTCTGACTCTGAGTTTTCTTTATAGGGAGAGCTTGAGAAGCTGAATCAGTCTACAGATGACATTAACAGATGTGAAACTGAGCTTGAGGTATGATTCCACACAATATCCAAAAGTTCATTTTTTTCCCCCCTAAGGACAAGAATGTTGCATTTTTAACTAGTTTCTTTATAATAGGAACATGTCGCATTTAAGATGTTCAAAATATATCATTTGGTAAATTGTTAATCTGTCACTAGTTTTATGTTTGGATTTTGTACCATGGCACACCAAGGAACAGAATGTGTTACTATGTCAGGCTTATGCAATAGATCAAGTGTTCTCTGGAACTTGTATCCAGTAAAAAGAGACCTTTTTGTTTCACACACTGTAAAAAGTAAACTTGATGAAAAGATGAAAGAATTTAGTTTTAATTTATGCCACAACATCAAGTGACAAGGAATATGTGATATAAGGGTCATTTAATTTTTTTAAATTAGATTTATACATTATCTAAAAGCTGAATAAAGCTTTGCATTGATGTATGGAATCTGAGGCTTACTTTAAAGTTGTCCAAACGTAGTTCTTAGCAATGCATATTACTAATCAAAAATTAAGTTTTGATATATTTATGGTAGGAAATTTACAAAATATTTTCATGAAACAGGATCTTTACTTAATATCCTAATGATTTGGGGCATAAAATTGATCATTTTGACCCATACAATGTATTGTTGCCTATTGCTACAAATATACCCATGATACTTGAGACTAGTTTTGTGGGTCAGGGTCACATATGATGTGTTATTATTTGCTGTTTTGTCCTTTTAGACACACTGTCTGCACGCAGTAAACTAGGACATGTTAAGACAAAAACACACTCAGCTGTTCAGGCTCAGTCATGTGGTCACTTTGGTCGCACTGAATTGTCCCAATGTCACTGAGCTCATTGTTTGGGCATGTCTTAATATAATAATTTAATAAGATGACTTCGCCAGTCTGTGGTCTGATTGTGAGTCAAAAACAGAGGCCGAAAGAAAAATAGTCAACTGTTTGCTGATCTTTCTTGCAGTCCAGCTTTGTTTACTTGGCTTAAACAGGACTCTTATTGTGTCTTCCACAATGAACATATGAGTAAGTTGATTCCTGTAGATTAAGTAAGTAGGGCATATGATAACTGTATGTGAAATTTAGTGAGGGAAGACAAGAGACTTGGAGGTTTTTACAGACAGTCTTTACTCCCCAAGACTTCTAAACTTAAAGGGATAGTTCACCCAAAAATTAAAATTCTGTCATTAATTACTCACCCTTATGTCATTCCAAATCCGTAAAACCTTTGTTCGTCTTCGGAACACAAATTAAGATATTTTTTATGAAATCAGTGAGCTTTCGGACCCTCCGTAGACAACAAGGGCCCTACCACGTTCAAGGTCCGAAAATGTACCAAGAACATCACCAAAACAGTCCATGTGACATCAGTGGTTTAACAACTTTATTCAACAGTTCTTTTTCTTGTGGTACTCTCCAAAATGGCACTAGGGTGATGATTTGCGTTTTGAAGATGAACAAAGGTCTTACGGATTTGGAACAACATCAAGAATTTTCTTTTTTGGGTGAACTATCCCTTTAAGACATCAAGGTAATCTTCTAGCTTCAAAGTGTGGAAATGTCAGTAGTTCATGCTGTAGAAGTTTATATCTCTGTTTATGCAGAGTTTCGTGAATCCAACTTTTCTGGTTGCTCTTAGAGTCCCATAATTGAGTTATTTGGCTCTCAACCAAATTAGTCTTGCTGTTGCGTCAGTGGCCAAGTTGCACTTCAAAGATTTAACTCTTGGTGTTTTATCTTTTCCTGGAATGTTTGTCCGTTGTAAATAATCAATCTGTGTTTTGACAAATGGAATTGAATCTCATTACTTTGCCTTGGGCAATAAATCTAAAATAATGATTGAATTACCATTATGAAAAAACTTGTTTACAACGCAAGTGGAAAGCATATTTTCTGTGGGCTTTAGACATTTTCACAGAACTTCTTGCAAATGAGATTACAGATAAACTGATTTCTCTCCCTTTTATATATAACACTTTTTAAGTGCAAAGCAGTTGAACCGAATGCCGTGACAAGTTGGAACCTTTCCAGATTTCCAAAAGAATCGATTCTTTTCATAAATTCTTAGTGTTTAAAATGATGTAGATGCATAACATTCCTTGTGTTTTCAATAACTCAATTGATTTCAGATGCTGTCAGCATAAATCAATATAGTAGTTTCCTCGAAGTTTGTCGGTGCCATCTCAACTTCAGTAGACATGATGTTTGCTAAAATTAAAGGGTTAGTTCACCCAAAAATTAAAATTAATAATAAAAAAAAGTCATTAATTACTCACCCTCATGTCGTTCCAAACCCGTAAGACCTTCGTTCATCTTCAAAACACAGTTTAAGATATCTTTGTTGAAATCCAAGAGCTTTCTGACCCTGAAAAATGTTGAATAAATTCATTATTTGTGTTTTGTTTGCACACAAAAAGTATTTTTGTAGCTTCGTAACATTAGTTGAATCTCTGATGTTACATGGACTATTTTAACAATGTCTTTACTACCTTTCTGGGCCTTCAAAGTGTCAGTTATGTTGCTGTCTATGCAGGGTCAGAAAGCACTTGGATTTCATCAAAAATATCTTAATTTGTGTTCTGAAGATAAACAGTCTTACAGGTTTGGAATGACATGAAGGTGAGTAATTAATAACAGAATTTCTTTTTTGGGTGAACTATCCCTTTAAGTGAGAATTAGATGAGGACAAGCATAACTTGATTGTAAAAATATGGAAAATTCTCATGGCAATATATCCAATATTGACAGACATGATATAAATAAATAAAATGTAAAATTAGCTAAAATGGTACCAATATATTGTGCATCCCTAATCGTAGCCATTTCATTTGATTGTTTATATTTGGTCCGTCTCTAGGATGCCAGGCAAAAGTTTCGCTCTGTGCTGGTGGAAGCCACTCTAAAGTTAGACGAGCTGGTGAAGAAGATTGGGAAAGCGGTGGAGGATTCAAAACCGTACTGGGAGGCCCGGCGGGTGGCACGGCAGGTGAGGCCAAGAAAATCAAAACAAGAACCTGATATCATCTTCCTAAAGCCAACTTCACCCACACAACGTCTGTTTTTAGTTGGCATGCCACTATTTTGTCTGTGGTGTGTTTTCTTTTATCCCTCTCTGGACATTGCTGTGCTATCATCTTGTTATCTGCTATAAGCTGGATGGCACAGTAGCATTAACTCTAGATTTGTCGCAGGTGGTTGGCTTCGTTCAGCTGGGCATAAAAGACTTTTCTTGAGAGGGAGAGAGAGGGGATGTTTAAATGCTCAAATTTCAGTTCTCTTTTTTTCAAGAGCCTGTGCTATTTTAGGAGCAGATTATCAGTTTATCTCGGTTAGTGCCTTTGCAGCTGGGGTGTTGAAGGTAGTGAGAAAAAAAGTGTGAAATATCACATTTTCTTTGACTTCCTTATGAAGGTAAAGTTCCGTGAATTTTTATACAACACTTTGTGAACTTTAATTGACTGAATCAGTTACAATTGGAGTGCTGACCTGTTCTAAAACTGGGGCAAGGTAGTTTAGAGTGTTGTGTTTTTCACTCCATGAAGGAAGAATTATAAATGGCCTATTTAATTTCTCTGACAAAGCACAGTTTTTTTAGCCAGTTTCATTGGTGAAAGAGAGCGATGTGTCCTTAGAAGTTATTGTTTTCCTCAGGCAGAAATGGCTGTTTTTATGGAAACAGTGCCATCTGGGTTGACAAGGTCCTTCATTATGAAGAATGTGGTGATGATTCATTTGAACTGGTTTAGACTGTCTTCATTCCGTTGAAGGATGTGCTTTCATAATGACAGGTTATTCTAATTTGATACACTAGATGCCTCTTTCCAAGACATTTTTGTCACACATTAAAGGATTAGTTCACTCCTTAAATGAAAATTTCCTGATAATTTACTCATCCCCAAGATGTGTATGTCTTTCTTTCTTTAGTCAAAAAGGTTTTTGTAGGGAAACATTCCAGGATTTTTCTCCATATAAGTGGACTTCAATGGGGATTAGCAAGTTGATGGTCCAAATTGCAGTTTCAATGCAGCTTCAAAGGGCCCCACATGATCCCAGCCGAGTAATAAGGGTCTTATCTAGTGAAACAGTCACTTTCTAACAACATTTTCTTTTTTTTAAACCACAAATGCTTGTCCTGCACTAGCTCAACTTCATGCATTAAACACCCAAACACCTTTTACAAAAGTTGGAGGAGAAAATGAGAAGTTTTTCGCCCAACCCTAACTTTTTGACCCGGAGTACACAGACGAAGAACTAACCATGTCTGACCTTTTCAACACGATTAAGTAATGCATAAGTTAAATTTGTACATTTGTAGTTAAAAGTATATACATTTATATTTTGGGGGGAAATGGCATATCGTTTTGCTAGATCCTCGGCTGGGATCGTGTAGAGCCCTTTGAAGTTGCATTGAAACTGCAATTTAGACCTTCAACCCACTGATCCTCATTGAAGTCCACTGTATAGAGAAAAATCCTGGAATATTTTCCTCAAAAACCTTAATTTCTTTTCGACTGAAAAAAGAAAGAAAGACATGAACACCTTGGATGACATGGTGGTGAGTAAATTATCAAGAAATTTGAATTCTAGAGTAAATTATTTCTTTAAAGATGCCATAGAATGCATTGATACAATATTTTAAATTGTTCTTTGATATCTATATAGAAGGTATATGGCATAGGAAAAGGCAAAAATTCTCCAGAAACTGTTTTACAAGTCCATTTACAACCTTAGGATTTGTCCCTAGAATGAAATGGTCTGTTATTACCTTATTTGGAAGGTTTATGAATAATAATGATGAGCTCTGCTCTGATTGGCTGTTTCACAGAGCGGCTCTCACACAGCAGGAAGGAAACACATGGAGGAAAATATATATTTAATTACGGAGCTCAAGCCGCTAATAATATGCAGAGCACGATAACTTTTTAATTTCATTTTTGAGATTGGTGATCACACATGCTTTGTGCAACGTTATACTACAGCGGCAGTACTTAGCACATTTGACAAGTTTAGATGCTTGTCAGCGGTGATCAGGATCTGCAAATCATTCGCCATCATCCGCACAGTCATCTCTCCTTACTCTGTTTATGTGGTAGGTGAAATCTTATGTACTGCAATTTAACAGACTACCGCTAGCAAGAAGCTAACCATGTCCCTTCAGTGGCTCGCTTTATTTTATTAGAATGCGTTATTTGTTTTCCGTGCCTTTCTGAGTACAGACACCAACTCATCCCTGCACTTAACAATCCCTGCACAACCTGGAACATAACATTTATTCCTGTGATCTGCAATATTCGCTATTGTCCTCAGTTTGTTTTTTCACAATAGCCTACCCGCAGAACTTCTGATGATTGGGCTATGCAAATATTGGGGGCGTAACTATTAACGATTGGGGCTATTGCGTAATAGTCGGTGTTATGTTAGGATTGACCTATTTTTCAGTGGTCTTTTGCAAACACCAGATTTCATTCTATGGCACCTTTAAGCTACACTGAAAAAAAAAAATAGGTGTAGAAGCAATTCTAAGCAATTACTCTCAATTTTATATTGTATTCATATGTATAAAATGGATATCAGGCTTGTCTATTCTAGCATGTTCAGTCCCTCATCATGTCTCTCTTTTCCCTTCTTTGTGTCTCTCTGCAGTGAACTTGACTGCAGTGGAGCTTTAACTGTTGCCTTTCTCTGCAGTTTGCTGTGTCTTTCTTTCCCCCACCCCTCTATCTCATTGACCATCTCCCCCTGAATTTCCTCCAGTATATTTAGAAATTTCCTCCAGTATATTTAGAAATTTCCTCCAGTATATTTAGAAATTTCCAGTTGCCACTTATGACGTATGTTGCCAGTTTTTGTCAAAACCATCAGTGTAAATCCCACCTCTAATTCAAATGATATCTTATTTAGAGCAATTTTTTTTTTGTTCTTGGTTTATCACTTCCCTTTTTGTCAGATTTTACACTGTGCTATATTCAGAGAATGAGGTGGTGGTTTTAGACTGCAGCATATTGTAAATCTGGTACATTCCAGTGTCTCTGAATAAAATGCATTGTCTTGTTTTTAAGAGGTCAGTCTCATGTACCATAAAGCTGTACTATAACTTTCAGAAGCTTGAGCCAAGTGTATTTTCTCATATGAATATGAAATCTGTGCTTTGAGTTTAGATTGTCCCACTTTTAAGGTTAGTGTACACTCGTCAAGTGTCCAGCAGAAAATTCATGGATCACAAGGCCTCTGCAGCAGTTGTCAGTGTCTCTCAGCTTTGAAAGCAGTTGAAGACTCTTGAGTTTAGATGGAATCAGCGATGAAGTATAATGAATGCAGGAACCGTAACATCACCACGTATGACTGGTCTGCTTATTCGAGGTTGAAAGATTTTTCAGCACTGTTCAGATATTAATAATTCAGTACACATTTCTCATTAAGAGCTCATCTGAATAATGCACGCACATATTCCTTCTATATGTACATCAGTTTTCTATCTACAGTTTAATGCTCTTCCAGAATGCTTGTATATGATTTTACAAGGATATTAACATTATTAAGCTTTAAAACGTGTTATAAGTTATACTTTTTTGTCACTTTTGATTCATTTTAACGCAATAGATTTTTAAAAACTCTTAAACGGTCTGTTTTTTTGCTGTTGTACCTTTGAGACTTTTGCAAGTGTGTAAATAACTTGCATAATGATTTGCTATCCTCGTGTTTAGCTAATCATTATATAAGCGCAATGTAGAGCGTGGAAATGAGTACTAACGCTTATGCTGTAAACATTAGACTACATGTCTACATATGACACTGAACCCTTCTGTTTTAGAAGAGCCAGAGAAATCCTTTTGCCATGTGTCCTCAGAGTGCACTTGAACACAGGGAAGGATCTTTATGTTGCCGATTTGTCATGTCCAATAATGATTTCAATGGTCTCACTCAGCACTTCAGTTTGAGAATTAGCCATTGCTCTTGTCAGATGGGCGGCACAGCTAAAACACCTGCAGCTTTGTGCGAATGTTGAACTCTCTCAGAGTGCCAATGCAGCACTTCTGCCTTCTCATAAAAATTGTTTAAATATAAATTCCTTCACTTTATGACTACCTCAGTTGCCCTAAATGTGACCTAGTGTTCTCCTAATGCCAGGATTATAGCAGTGTTTGTGCTTTTCGTGTGTGTGTGTGTGTGTGTGTGTGTGTGTGTGTACCTGGTATTCATCACGTTGTGGGGACCAAATGTCCCCACAAGGATAGGAATACCAGTAAATTTTGACCTTGTGGGGACATTTCTCAGGTCCCCATGAGGAAACAGGCTTATAAATCATGCACAATGAGTTTTTTTGAGGAAGTAAAAGTGTGCACAATCTCCTGTGAGGGCTAGGTTTAGGTGTAGGGTAGGGGTAGGGCCATAGAAAATACGGTTTGTACAGTATAAAAACCATTACGCCTATGGAATGTCCCCATAAAACATGTAAACCTGTGTGTGTGTGTGTGTACCCGGTATTCATCACGTTATGGGGACAAATGTCCCCACAAGGATAGTAATACCAGTAAATTTTGACCTTGTGGGGACATTTCTTAGAAAACGGGCTTATAAATTATGCACAGTGAGTTTTGAGGAAGTAAAAGTGTGCACAATCTCCTGTGAGGGCTAGGTTTAGGTGTAGGGTAGGTGTAGGGCGATAGAAAATACGGTTTGTACAGTATGAAAACCATTATGCCTATGGAATGTCCCCATAAAACATGTAAACCCAAAGTGTGTGTGTATGTGGGCCATTCTACAGAATTGGATTAAAGTCAAGAGTTAGAAACGTCTTGGAAAAAATGTCCTTTTCCACAATTTTTGAAAATTGTATAATATCCAAATTTCTAGTAATTTTGCAGTTAATTCTCATATTGTGTTTGCAGAAAGTTTTGGAATATTTGTCCTCTCCCCAAATTTGTCACTACTGAAACACAGCAATATATAATTTAATAAGAAGGGTTATATTGACCTATTAAGATTTAGCTTACTTCTATTTTATTCAAATTTTTCAGAGGTAAATTAATAACAATTACAATTTTAACAATATTTCAAGTCTGATTTATGAGATTCGTTATGTTTTAAATCCATTTTTTTCTTTGTAAAACACAAAAAGTAGATCATAGTGATTTCAAACTTAAGGATTCATTAGTTTGAATATACATTGAACCAAACACTATCCTAACATTCAGCATACTTTATTTTGGACAAAACATCCCATTTTGATCCCAAATGATGGGCCTATCTACTCACCATGTAGCTCTGAGCAAAAGGGACACATGAATATTTCCTGACCATAAATGTAGGGGTGTAGTTAAAAACACATTTTTTTTAAAAACATTTTCGTAAGTTGAAATTTAGTAGTTACACTGAAAAAAAATGATTCATTGAATTTCCTTTTTTTTTTTAAGATAAGAAGTTGCAATCAATTTATTTTAGCTGCATTTAAGTAAAAAAAAAAATTCAAATTAGTCAACAAACTTTGATTATTTAAATGTAGCTAAAATAAATTGATTGCAACCACTTACCAATGAATCATTTTTTTCAGTGTAGGGTTCAGGACAGCCACCTCCCAATTATAAACAATACCCAGTAAATAATAATTTTATATATATTAAGCTTATTGATATTTTAAATATTATTGTGGGTTTAGATCATATTTAGGATCTTAGTATAGATAATAAAAGGATCTTAGTAAACATCTAAGATTTTAATACTTAAATGCTTTTGTGTTTTTTGGTTGTGGGATAGTAGTTTGGACCAATTCATTAGAATGGCCCATATATGTGGAAACACACAATATTAGCATTACTATTATCCAACTGATCCTAAATCCTGCATCAAATAAACTTAATCCAGACCTTTAATTCACCTACTAACCACAATGATCCTTTCTTGGATCGAACTTTCTTGAACTCTTAATACTTTTCTAAAGCTCGGAAATCTGGTGGCAACGGTGCTAAATTCAGTTCTCTTTGCTCTGTTATGTGGGGAAAATCTGTTAGTCCCTTTATTACATAATTTTGGCAGTCAGACATTGAGTCATATTGTGCGAGTGAAATGAAACCCCTTAGATAATATTCTGCAATGTTTGGCTATAAGTCAAGAGAGGCGGTTATAAATGCCTTTATCTCATATGTGGCTTCCTATCATCTTTCCATCTCTTTTGTGATTGATTATTTTTGCCATACACATCCTCACATGGCATATGTGTTGGCAGAAAGTTAATAAACTGGAGTACACAGTGGAATGAGGGTGAAAATTGTGTCCGTTTGCAGGAGCCCTCATGACCTCTGCTGGGGAATTGGGAATTGGACTGTGTGGGTGCTTGCTTGGTTGAATGTGTGCTTTCTTGGTGGTAAACTGTTGTAATGGTGAACACCAAAGCAGATTTACTGCAGATTTACATCAGTTTATGAGTCATAACCCCTCTGTTGCCTTCAGCCTTCGATCAATCTTTACAAGTTAGAGAATTTTTCGAACACGTTTAAACTCGAAGACCCAGTGGCCCAGTGTTCGGTGAAGCAATAAAAGCATTAGTCTGCAGTAGAATGATTTCCCGGTCAGAAAGAGTCACAATGACCTTGTTTTTATGCCATGTGAAATGAGATGCATAAAAACATCACAAATTATTTTATTTTCAAGTCTCATCCAGGACGATTGGTTAAAGGATAACTATTGCCAAAATGCAACCTGGGCTGTTTTGTTTACTGTAAACTAGACAAACATATATCTAAAAGCATAATTACGACAAACGAGCCGTTTTTGAGATTGATTTTGTTTTGTTTTCAATGGCCGGTGAATGGGAATACTAGGGGCATAAATTTGAGCACATCAAAATCTATATTTTTACAACACTAAGAAGGCTCGACACACCATGAAAATTTGCTCGAAGTATCGCCTGGGTCTCTACACATGAACTCCAGCATTGAGAACATTGTTTGTGTACACAGAGTTTACTAAAAAGAAAGTTTTTGAACAACTCACTTACACTGTTTGGGTTTCCGCTCGCAGCCGTCTTGCCAGTCAAGAAGTGTCGATCTCCGAATGCGAATGAATGGACTCCATAGGACGAAATATTAGGCTTATATGAGGCTCTTTTTACAACTAGAAGGTTAATATTGTTTTTCACTTGCGACAAAACAACATATTAGCCATGCATTTATATGGAAATATGTTTTAGGAGCTATCCATCCTCGCATTCGGAGTTCGACACCTCTTGACTGGCAAGACGGCCGCGAGCGGAAACCCAAACAGTGAAAGTGAGTTGTTCAAAAACTTTTTAGTAAACGCTGTGTACACAAACAATGTTCTCAATGCTCGAGTTCATGTGTAGAGACCCAGGCGATACTTAGAGCAAAGTTTCATGGTGTGTCGAGCCGCCTTAGTGTTGTAAAAATATCGATTTTGATGCGCTCAAAGTTATGCCCTTAGTACTCCCATTCACCGGCCACTGACCACAAAACGAAATCACGGTCAATCTCAAAAATGGCTTGTTTGTCGTAATTATGCTTTTAGATATATGTTTGTCTCATTTACAGTAAAAAAAACAGCACAGGTTGCATTTTGGCAATAGTTATCCTTTAATAACATCAAAACAGCATGTCAACTGGGTCACCCTGAACCCAAAACATCCCATTTTGAGACCACCTCTGCATTATTTTTGGTCAGGCAATAAAGTCAGGGTTCGAAAGAGGATAAAGCTTTGATTTAATAGGACTTTTTCATAAACAAAGAGAGAAGTACTTTTTCTGTTGTGAACTGAAATCACATATTAACAAAATCATTTTGCGCCACTTGTTATATGTTAGCTATAGCTAATTTCAATGCCTTTCTGTGTAGTGGAACCGATTTGAAGCAGCTAGTATTAACACGCTACTCCTCAGGAAATATCTTTTGACCTCAGAGTACCTCTGAACATAATTTTAACGATTATTTTTAAATTTTTCATTTGCATGAACATGAAAGCATCCAAAGTTTTGACACCTACTGAATTCTTTATAGTGTACTGGCCATTTTTACATTTTCATGTTATTTCACAACTTACCACGCCAGCCCTTCTATCCATCTGTGTCCTTTACTGATTGGATTGGAGGTCTGTCCTGGCATCTGCAGAGATCCCCTGCTGTCAGCTCTCCGTGGCAATGCGGCAGCATCACATCAACTTTGAAGCCGGAGCTAAAAATAGCCTGTGAGCGAGTGAAGAAGGATGGAGAAAGAGGGAAAGAAAGCGTAAATGGATTGAGCTGTCTCAAATGAAGAATGAAAGACAATGATAGGACAGATAAAAAGAAAAATGTTTGCATTATCCGTGGGATTGCGATTTACAGTGTGTACCGTTTCATAGCTTTCAAGGTCTTATAGTAGAGATGTGAATCACATACATGCTCAAACTGTTTAGTTTTATTATGAAAGTCATCATATTTGCTATGACTAGCTTATATGACTTTCTTCTTTAGAACAAAGCAAGATGTTTGATAGACTATTCATGCTGTCCTTTTTTGGTTTCAAAAGGCACCTTATGCTTTATACAGGTCTGTATCAGGGGTGTTTCCTCCAAAGAGGCAAGGGAGGCAGTGCCTCCTAAAAATATTGGATGAGAAAAAAAATGTGTAGTGCAAAAATAAAAAGACACCAATATTACGAAATACAACATTAAAAAGTGTAAAACATGACTTGTTTTTCTAAAGAAACCTAGTCGAACAGCAACAGCAGCAGGTGAAGTTACAGCATGAGTCTGCATCTCTCTCATCTCCCCTGAGCCCATTGAGTTTTAACAGACCGCCTAAAGCAATTGAGAATAAATGGGGAAAAGTCATGTGAGAGGAGGCAATGCCTCCATTATGATATCCATATGATTGGAGATGACTGGTTATGATCGGCTGTGATTATTTCGTGCAATAAATCCCGCCTCTTGTTCATGCATGTTCACAAATCATTCTGAATGAAAAATATAATGGCGATAATGGAACGACTAATATAAAAAAAGTAAGAAAACAAACTGTACTTGGATATAACCACTTTGCATCAAAATAAAACACAAAATGGCATGAAAACATGATTTGTAGGAGTTTTTAGTGAGTAATAAACTTAAATTAAATCTGTGCCTGTGATCAATATTTACAGAGCTTTGATGAACAGAACATTTTAAAAATAGTTAAAAGTTAACTATTTAAAACCATAGCTGAACATAAGTTCACAAATAAAACATACTACCAGTCAAAAGTTTGGGGTCAGTAAGAGTTGTAATGTTTTTAAAGAAAGTCTCTTATGCTCATCAGTGCTGCATTTATTTAATCAAAAATATAGGAAAAAAAAACTGTAATATTGCAAAATGTTATTACAATATAAAATAATGGTTTCTATTGTAATATACTTTAATGTAATTTATTCCTGTGATGCAAAGCTGAATTTTCATCGGCCATTACTTCAGTCTTAAGTGTCACATGATCCTTCAGAAATCATTCTAATATACTGATTTATTATGATTAGAATTATATTAGAATGATCTATATTGGATTATATATTGCAACAGTTGCCCTGCAAAGTATTTTTTTCGAAATTGTAATATTTTTTTCAGGATTCTTTGATGAATAAAAAGCTCAAAAGAACAGCATTTATTCAAAATATAAATATTTTCTGACAATGTAAGTATTTGCTATCACTTTATCAATTTAACACACCCTTGGTGAATAAAAGTATTTATTTCTTAAAAAAAAAAAAAAAGAAGAAAAATTTACTGACCCCAAACTTTTGAGCGTTAGTGTATATTGTTTAAATTAATACTGCCTTGAGTTATTTTTGGAATGAATGTAAAATGCTTAACATGTGACTGGGACATTAATTTGCATTTATAGATAGATAGATTTAATGCAGAACATCAACCTTGTATGAATTACAGTATGATTTTCTCTAAATTGAGTTGATTACATGGTCTCTCTACACTGTAAATCACTTCAAAGTGTAAAACTGCCTCCTTGCCATTGGTCGGAAAACGTATCCAGTTTTGTTTGGCTAAGTAGGTTGAGTCGGTAAGAGGTTTCCGCAGGCTTTTTCTGTCAGTGGGAGTAATGTGGAGATTAAAGTTAAAAAGTGAAGGAATAGAAAAGGATTATGTTTGCACGGCTTTAGCATAGCTGGCTTTAATTCACCATAAAGGAAGTTCAAGAGTGGCTTTAAAATGTCACCATAAAGGAGATTCTGTGCATGAGTACAGTTTCTCCATCTCTAGCACTAAATGCTTCACAGATTATTGACATTGTTGATTACAAACGCACTGCACTGTGTTTGTTTACCCGTAAGACCTTCGTTCATCTTCAGAACACAAATTAAGATATTTTTGATGAAGTCTGATCACTGCATAGACAGCAATGCAACTACCATGTTCATGGCCCGGTAGTCACATCAATTAAAATGGTCCATGTGACATCAGTGGTTCAACCGTAATGTTATAAAGCTACAAGAAGCAGCAGTGTTTTTGATAGAAATGGTCAGGCATTGAGCCTCATGATCTCCAGCCAGCTGGTAATCTGAGCAGGGGGGTTACAATCTGTCAGCACTGTCCTGCTCAAAGTTTAATCATGACAGAGCGCTGGTTGCTGTCTTTATCATTAGACACGCGAGGTTGATGCTACTGCCCTTTACCTGTTCCACAGACTCAGCTGGAAGCACAGAGATCCACACAAGACTTCCAGAGGGCAACAGAGGTACTGCGGGCGGCCAAAGAGACCATCGCCCTGGCTGAACAGAGGCTGTTGGAGGATGATAAGCGGCAATTTGACTCTGCCTGGCAGGAGATGCTTAACCATGCAACACAGCGAGTGAGTGATGCTAAGGTGTGGGATGGTAGATCGAGGTGTACAAGAAAATACTAAAAAAATGCATGTTTTGGTTTGTAGGTGATGGAGGCCGAGCAGATAAAAACACGCAGTGAGCTACTGCACAAGGAGACTGCTGCGAAATACACCGCTGCCATGACTCGAATGAAACAGCTGGAGAAAAAGCTCAAACGCACCATCAATAAGTCTAAGTATGCACCAATTATTTAGTAAACACACAAGCATATAATAAAACCATTTGTGACCCTGGACAACAAAACCAGTCATAAGGGTCAATTTTTTTTTTAATTGAGATGTATACATCAAAATAAATAAGCTTTCCATTGATGTATGGTTTGTTAGGGTAGGACAATATTTGGCTGAGATACAACTATTTGAATATCTGGAATCTGAGAACGTAAAAAAAAATCAAATTATTGAGAAAATCACCTTTAAAGTTGTCCAAATGACATTCTTAGCAATGCATATTATTAAAATGTCTTCATTGAACATGATCTTTACCTAATATACTAATGATTTTTGGCATAAAAGAAAAATTTTATCATTTTGACCCATACAGTGTATTTTTGGCTACTGCTAATATACCCGTGCTACTTAAGGTTTTGTGGTCCAGAGTCAAATTTAAGCTTGTAATAGTCTTTGCACCTGAAAAAATTTAAATTTACATCTTCCAATTTGAGTAGGTAGTTTTTGTCCGTAATTAGCTTATGTTGCGAGTCAAGCGTCCGTGAGACTAGGCTCATGTTAAACCTGTGAATATCTGAGGGGAGCTTTAGCTAAGGGTGGGTTTCTCACCATTGATAGTGACTCAACAGGATCATAGAGGAGCTCAACCCTTCTTATCTTCTCACTCAGCATTTGCCTAATGTGTCAGCATATGTGAACAGTTGCCATGGTGATATGTACGATGCTATTTATAGGTCTTTACAGTAGCTCTAATCGCTTTTTCTCGTCCCTCTCTCTCTCTTTCAGGCCCTACTTTGAAATGAAGGCAAAGTATTACTTGCAGCTTGAGGTAAGTTGTACTTTCTGAGAATGTCTTGAATTAAGTTTGTTTCTCCACCCTGATGGCAAATAGTTTTTATCTTATTTTAAAGGGTTAGATCAACCAAAAATGAAAATTCTGTCATTAATTACTCGCCTTCATGTCGTACCAAACCCATAAGAGCTTTGTTCATCTTCAGAACACAAATTAAGATGTTTTCAATCTATTAGGCCACGTTTCCATATACTTTTTTTCAATGTTAGCTCAATGTTTTCTGCGCTTCCCTCTTAAGCAACTGAAGAAGAATGTGGATGACCTCCAGGCCAAGCTAACGCAGGCTAAAGGGGAATATAAGTCAGCTCTGAGAAACCTGGAGATGATCTCTGATGAGATCCATGAGCGCAGACGTTCCTGTGGCATAGGCCCGCGGGAGAGAGGTGTGGGTGCAGAAGGTGACGGTGTCATTGGTGAAGACTTGTCTGGCTTCAAAATGGAGTCTGATGGAATCTCAAGTGAGTCCTAGTTATCTTGCGCTTGAATTTTCATTCAAGCAGAGCTACATACATTTGAGGTCAAAAGTTTACATACTTGCGGAATCTGCAAAATGTTAATTTTTTTACCAAAATAAGAGGGATTGTACACAATTCATGTTATTTTTATTTACTACTGACCTGAATAAGATATTTAAAGACATTTACATATAGTCCACAAGAGAAAATAAGTTACATTTATAAAAATGACCCCGTTCAAAAGTTTACATACACTTGATTCTTAATACTGTGTTGTTTTTTGTTTAGTGATAGTTGTTCATGAGTCCCTTGTTTGTCCTGAACAGTTAAACTGCCCGCTGTTCTTCAGAAAAATCCTTCAGGTCCCACAAATTCTTTTGGTTTTTCAGCATTTTTGTGTATTTGAACCCTTTCCAAATGATTATGATTTTGAGATCCATCTTTTCACACGGAGGACAACTGAGGGACTCATATGCAACTATTACAGAAGGTTCAAATGCTCACTGATGCTTCAGAAGGAAAAACCATTCATTAAGAGTCAGGCGATGAAAACTTTTTGAATTTTAAGATCAGGTAAATGTAATTTTTTTTATTTTTTTCAGGGAAACATGTAAGTATCTTCTGTAAAATATCTTCGGGCAGTACTAAATAAAAAAAATATGATATTTAGGCAAAATAAGAAAAATGCACACAACTTCATTCTGTTCAAAAGTTTACACCCCTGGCTCTTAATGCATAATTTTTCCTTCTGGAGCATCATTGAGTGTTTAAACCTGCTGTAATAGTTGCATATGAGTCCCTCAGTTGTCCTCAGTGTGAAAAGATGGATCTCATTGTTGGAAAGGGTTCAAATAAACAAAAATGCTGAAAAAAACAAAGAAATTGTGTAAACTTTTGACCTCAATTGTATGTAGTAACTCTCCACATAACATATATGGTCTGTCTGTCTATCTATAATATATAGATACACAGAATTATCTGAGTCCTCAATTAGTTCAATCAAAAAATATTTGCCCACCGAATAATGTTTTAGTGTCCTCTCTGTCTTCCTGCAGTGGCATCTGGGTCCTACGAGGATGAAAACTGCAGCACCAGTGCTATGTCCGAGGAAGACTCTGAGACTCAGTCCAACAGTAGCTTCAGTTCTGGGCCAAACAGCCCTCTAGACCTGCCCTGTCCTTTCTCCTCCTCATTCTCTTCTTCTTCTGGCTCTCCGACCTCCACCTCCCCCACCCCATCCTCTCGGCCCTGCAGTCTGGACCTGCCCAGCACCGTCTCTTTGTCTGATTTCAGCCTAATGTCTCCCATCCTCGGCCCACGCAGCGAATGCAGCGGTGCCTCCTCCCCCGAGTGCGACCTAGAGAGGGGTAAGATATTCTTAGTTTGCATTGGGACCCAAATAACATTGCACTTGCACATGAGGGATTGTATTTAGACCTGCTCTTGTTTCTCCTGCGAGACGATGTCATTTTTCTTGGTTTCCTGCCTGCTTGCACCTGTGGCCTCTATAGGGGTTCATTTATCACACTGATGGATAGCTAGGTGGCGTTTCAGTGCGAAAAAGCACAACAAATTTATTTGGTAAAATTTGCTGTTTTTAAAGTCCATTTGTGACCCTGGACCACAACACCTGTCATAAGAGTAAATTTTTTGAAATTGAGATTTATACATCATCTGAAAGCTAAATAAATGTATGTTTGTTAGGACAGGAAAATAATTGGCTGAGATACAGCTGTTTGAGAATCAGGAATCTGAGGTAGCAAAAAAATCGAAATATTGAGAAAATCACCTTTAAAGTCGTCCAAATAAAGTTCTCAGCAATGCATATTACTAATCAAAAATTACATTGTAATATATTTACGGTAGGCAGTTTATCTTCATGGAACATGATCTTTACTTAATATCCTAATGATTTTTGGCATTAAAAAAAAAAAAAAAAAAAAAATATATATATATATATTAGTGGTGGGCCGTTATCGGCGTTAACGTGCTGCGTTAACGTGAAACTCTTATCGCGCGATAAAAAAAAATATCGCCGTTAATCTATTCTCAAATTTGGGTTGGGAGCTGGGTCTAAACTACGCAAGCTATGATGACTTTCACCTTGATAGTTTAACGCGGATGTATACCGAAGACTGTAGAATACGGTCGCGCGTTTAAGTCTCCTCCGCCAAAACACAGACGGGATCACGTCCTCCTCCATTCATGAAAACAGAATCTACTATAGCGAAATGCCACGTAAATTCGTCGTTTTTTGGATTCATAAATCAAATGCTGGTCTGTCACTTAATTCAAATCGCGATATGGACTAGTGTATGTGAAAACTGAAATGCAAAAAGACCGTTTTAATATGAATCCGATATGTTCCGTTTGCCTAGCTGTATGTATGCATTGCAGAGACGAGCTTTTACTACACGCATACTGAAACACACGTGACGCTCCCGGTAATTTTTGGCATTTTCATCTCACATGAACAGATAAACTCAATCTCCCAAACTGCTGTGAGTGTCACTTTACTGTTTCATTTGAGAAAACTAGCATCATATCATACTGTATGACACAGAAACTTCACGGCAACCTGTCAAAATAAAAGTACGGTGTAACATGTAATGGGCTGGGTAGGTGTTGACGTTAAAAAAAAACACAATCTAATAGGGAGAAAAAATAATTTCAGTGTTAGTTAGTTAGTAAACACAAGTACATCTAATTGAACATAATTTATTTTCATCAACAAATTATCATAGAACAGCTTTATGAGCTTTATGATCCATTCTCAAAGACTTTAAGTCATTATTTGGGTAGCACACATATTCTGAATGCCTTCAGCAGAATTCAAATTAGCCATTTTAATCTAGATTAATCTAGATTAATTCCAAAATTTAATCTAGATTAATCTAGATTAAAAAAATTAATCTATGCCCACCCCTAATATATATATATATATATATATATATATAATTTTGACCCATACCATCTATTTTTTTTTTTTTTTGGCAATTGCTACAAATTATACCCATGCTTCTTAAGACTGGTTTTGTGGTCCAGGGTCACATTTAACACATAAATTTATATAAATATCTAGAAAAATAATTAAATATTACATTAGAATATTTATTTTAAAATTTAGATTATATAAAGATCACATTTTGTGCAATAATTAAAACAGATTATATTATTACACAATGTAAAAAAAATTAAATGTATAATGAATTTATTCTAAAAATGTACATATAATATATATATATTTAGTGGTGGGCCGTTATCGGCGTTAACGTGCTGCGTTAACGTGAGACTCATATCGCGCGATAAAAAAAATATCGCCGTTAATCTATTCTCAAAGTTGGGTTGGGAGCTGGGTCTAAACTACGCAAGATATGATGACTTTCACCTTGATATTTTAGCGCGGATGACGGATATCTAGTTGAATTGCAATGTAGGGGGCGAGAACGAGTCTTCAACTTCTGTGAAATTACCACATCAAATGAGACGTGCAGACATGGATGCAGTTATGAAGCCGCTTCAGGGCAGGTGCGTGCGTTGCTAGACCCTTTTTACTGGGGCACGTGCCTCAGTGAAAATCTGCTGTGCCCCAGTAAAATCTCAAGTTTGAGTTATAATTTACTTTGATAATCCCGAAATAAAGACATTATACTATATGCAACAACTGAATTGACGCTTCTAAAAGCAACGCAGTTTTTTGTAAGATGCACGCAGATAGGCTATCCATACCCGCGCGCCTGTATATTTTACTGGAACGCGCACGTCGTACAGCCTTTTGCGCAGAAGTACTTGGTTACACAAGTTTGTATAGTTAATTGTGTTTTAAATGCAATTGTCAAGCAGTTTGTAATGCATTTTGGAAACAGGAGATGAGCGCCTGGTCTAATGCGCCACCTGGCTTGAGAAACCCGTTCTCAAAGACTTACTTTTAGTCATTATTTGGGTAGCACACATATTCTGAATGCTTTCAGAAGAATTCAAATTAGCCATTTTAATCTAGATTAATCTAGATTAATTTCAAGATTTAATCTAGATTAATCTAGATTAAAAAAATTAATCTATGCCCACCACTAATATATATATATATATATATATATATATATAGATATATATATATAGATATAGATATAGATTGCATAAATATATACAATATAAAATATTGCATTATAAAATACTATAATACAACATTTTATTGTAGTAAGCATTACATTAAAACATTGCATTATATTTTATAATATAGTGAACTATTTTTGTATTATGGTATATATTTGTGTAATTTATTTAAAAAGTACTAAAAATGTAAAAATCAAAACATTTCTATAATATACACATACACTACCATTAGAAAGCTAGGGATCTGTATGATTTTAATGTTTTTAAAAGACGTCTCTTATGCTTTTGATCAAAAATACAGGGAAAAAATATTATTATGAAATATTATTACAAAAATAAAATAACAGTTTTCTATTTTAATATACTTTAAAATATAATTTATTTCTGTGATGCAAAACAGAATTTTCATCATCCGTTACTCCAGTCTTCAGTGTGACCCGATCCTTCAGAAATCATTCTAATATGCTGATTTATTATCAATGTTGGAAACCGTTGTGCTGCTTAATATTTTTTAGGAACCTGTGATACTTCTTTCTTTGACGAATAAAAAGTTAAAAAGAACAGCATTTATTCAAAATAGAAATATTTTCTAACAATATAAGTCTTTACTATCACTTTTATTCAGCAAGGATGTGTTATATTGATAAAAAGGATTAATTTTTTTCCAACAAAGAAAGAAAAAAATGTACTGACCCCAAACTTTGAACCGTGGTGTACATTGTTACAGAACATTTTTATTTGAAATAAATGCTTTTCCTTTTAACATTTTATTCATCAAATAATTCTAAAAAAAAAAAATCACTGATTCTAAAAAAAAATAAATCGACATATTAGAATGATTTCTGAAGGGTCATGTGACACTGAAGACTGGAGTAATGATGCTGAAAATTCAGCTTTGCATCACAAAAATAAATTCTATTTTAAAGTATATTAAAATAGAAAACCACTATTTTAAATTGCAATAATATTTCACAATATTCCCATTTTCTCTGTATTTTTAATCAAATAACTGCAGCCTTGCTGAGCAGAAAAGATTTAAAAAATCAGAGAAAAAACTTTCTAATCCCAAATCTTGAACAGCAGTGTATATTGTTTGCATTTTCTATTTTGCTCCGTGTGGTTGATTAATTGCCTTGTGTACAGGTGAGCGAGCAGAAGGTGCCGAGGCCGTGCTGGACAACGTTCTCAATAACAATAACAGCATCAGCAACACCAAAACAACCTTTGGCCTGGATAGCCGTTTCCGCCTGCTGTCTCTAAAACTTAGCCGAAATGAAAGCAGAAAAAACGTGGCTCAGCACCCCTCCCCAGCCACAATCCTACTCGATGGGATGTGACCGCAATGCCTGCTACGCCAACGTATCTGATGCATTCATCCACATTCCGTGCGAGAGGCACTGGCAGCCACCCGTCCTCCACTTCACCAGTGTGTCATCCCAGCCCATTCCTCTCACTGTCTAGAATGTTCCGCCAACTTTCAGACTGAACATTCACTCGATCTCACGAGTGTAAGAAAAACAACCCGTGACACAATGCGCTGAGGAGACAAATCTGCCATTTGGAAGGGCATAGAACTGAGTTTAGAAGCTTTGAAAAGATGACAAACATCTGTGTAAACCACAATTAACGTTCCAGTTAAGATCTAAGGCTGGCGTTAGCACTTGTCAATTAAGGAGCACTTGTCTTTTTACTTATAAAATGCATTAGAGATTCATTGTGCTCTAGATTTATGCCACTGGTTGTCTTTAATGTATTTGTAAGCGTGTCATGGAACATATACAGAGTCATTTGTGTGGCAGTACCATGTTACTGAGTTCTTGTATATGTAGGACATCTGCGCATGATCTCACTTCAGCCTGATGCTCAACAGACTCACCTGCATGTCCTTCACAAAGATTTCCATCTTCAAAAAGGAACTTGTGCGCTGTAACAGTGACTCACAAGGAAGTGAAGCCAACCACCTGCATCGCAGGTCACCTCCTCAATGTCATCCGGAGACCTGCCGCAGCTACAGGCTGATCCGTACTGGTCACTTTCACCTTCCTTCACAAGCCAAATCCACCGCATGCCGCCCAATTCTCTCTGTCTGTGTAAAGAACAATCATTGTTTTCAATGTTAATAGAAAAAGCAATAGATTTAGATTCACAATGTCTTTGTGGAGGGCAGTGTTTCGGAAAGTAGCATATAATGCTGGATCTACTGTACTTGCACTGTGAGGGGGGCAGAAGGCTTATGGGAATGATTGGATGGGTCTCGGTGGGGGATCTTGCTGCACTGATGAAGGGGACAGTTACTGAATACCATTCAGCTTTGGCGGTGAGACAGATGGCACAGCTTCAGGTCTAGACAGTAGGCTGTGTGACCTTGTGTGTTTTTTTTTTTTGTTTTTTTTTGTGGCCTTTTCGAACATTCTCCTCCAGTTTGTTTTGTTAGTTCTTCGGTTGTTATCGTTTTGAGAACCGACGGTGAGGAAAGAAACCTGGTAGCAGTATTTAAGTGGTCTATGGCGTTTAGTCTGTTGTTTACAAAGCTTGTGTAATTGTTTTCAGACTGAAATAAAATGACACCTGAAATGATACCTGATGCATTATTATTTCAATATTGTGCATAATGTTTGTTTCGTCACATTGAGTTGTGAATAGTCTTTAACGCAAAAGTACGCCTATGGGTGAAGCTTCCGGTTAAATAAGAGAAGAATAACAACGTGCAGTAAACTGTAAAACAGTTTGCACTACAAACCACTGTGCTTATAATTAAGACAATGCATTAAAACAATATGGCAAGACACTAATTTGACACTAACTAAAACAGCTTAAAAAGAGCTGGACGCTGATGAGACTGGAAGCTACACCCATAATATTTATAAATGGCTGCGGCCACTCTTACGGGAAGAAAAGGTAGTATTCAAAATGGCGGAATATCGAGTAGTTAATTTACATCACAGAAAATTACTGTTACTACTACTGTTAAAAAAAAACAAGAGGATTCATACAAAATGCATGTTATTTTTTTTAATTAGTACTGACCCGAAAAAGATATTTTACATAAAAGATGTTCACATATAGTCCACAAGAGAAAGTAATAGATGAATTTAGAAAAATGACCCCGTTCAAAAGTTTACATACACTTGATTCTTAATTCTTACCTAAATGATCCACAGCGGTGTTTTTTTTTTTTTTTTAATTGATAGTGGTTCATGAGTCCCTTGTTTGTCTTGAACAGTTAAATTGCCCACTGTTTTTCAGAAAAATCCTTCAGGTCCCACAAATTCTTGGGTTTTTCAGCATTTTTGTGTATTTGAACCCTTTCCAACCTCGACTGTATGAGGACAAATGAGGGACTCGTATGCAACTATTACAGAAGGTTCAAACGCTCACTGATGCTTTAGAGAAGGAAACGTGATGCATTAAGAGCATAATTGAATTGAAGATAAGGGTAAATTTACCTTACTTTGTCTTCTGGGAAACATGCAAGTATCGCCGGCTCTTAATGCATCATGTTTTCTTCTGGAACATTAGTGAGTGTTTGAACTTTCTGTAATAGTTGCATATGAGTCCCTCAGTTGTCCTCAGTGTCAAAAGCTGGATCTCAAAATCATACAGTCATTGTTGGAAAGGGTTCAAATACACAAAAATGCTTAAAAAACAAATAATTTGTGAGACCTGGAGGATTTTTCTGAAGAACAGCAAGCAGTTTAACTGCTAAGGACAAACAAAAGGGCTCATGAACAACTATCACTAAACAAAAAGAGCTGTGAATTATTAAGGTAACAACACGTACCGTATTAAGAAATCAAGCCTAAAGTAAACTTTTGAACGGGGTAATTTTTAAGAATTCAACTATTATTTCAGTAACTTATTCAGGTCAGTACTAAATAAAAAAAATACATGCATTTTGTATGATCCCTCTTAGCTTTGTTAAAATAATGAACGTTTTGTCTAACGTGCGTCTAAACTTTTGAGCTCAACTGTACGTTACATCTTACCTCACATTACAAAACAAAAGCGTCACGTCGAAATTCCCCCTCTCTGAGACGACCAGCCATGCTGTGGAGATTTTGCATACGCTTTACTGTTCAAACGTTTTGGTCGTTTAACATTTGAACATAAAAGAGCTGTCAAATATTTAATATTTAGCTACATACATCTTACCTCACATTACAAAACAGAAGCGTTGCGTCGAAATTCCCGCTCCCTGAGACGACCCGCCATGCTGTGATTTTGCATACGCTCTACTATTCAAAGTTTGACTTAGGTAATAAACATACATTTATTAATTTATTTAATATGTTTTGAAATTTAATTTATTCCTTTGATGGCAATGCTGAATTTTCAGCAGCCATTTTTCCATTCTTCAGTTTAAAAGAACAGCATTTATTTAAAATAGAAATCTTTTGTAACATTATAAATATCCTTACTTTCACTTTTGATCAATCAAATGCATCCTTGCTCAATAGAAGCATTACTTAACTAAAAAAAAGTAATGGGAATACACATACAGCCAAAATATAAACCAAGCATCTGCCATATAGATTAATGTAAATGTGGAAATTAACTAAGTACAACAAATGCTGAAAAAGTATATGGTAATATCCATTGTTAGTTATCTAATAAAAAACAGTATTGTAAAATAATTAGTGAGGTAAAAAAAAATTATAATGTCTGTACACCTTCATTTTAATCTCAAATAAATACATCAAAGCAACTTCAAGTAATCCCCATTACAGAGCATCACCTTAAGTCAGAATTTATGATTATTATGTTCTGTAAACGTACAGTACTCTGTTGTGCTGGTAGACAGTGACTCAAACAAAGCAAGCTGACATTTGATGCATTGCACATGATGGGGAAAAAAGCTAAAACAAAACAAACCAAAAAATAAAATAAAAACCCACAATGCTTTAGATAGATGCATATCTCTTTCCGTTGTTCTTTTTATACATTTTGATAAAAGTGCACTCATTCTGTGCCCACTGAAGAGAGAAGCCCTGCAACTTGGAAGTCTTTCTACCTGGACATCAGCAAACAGACCAGAGGAAGAGCCCTTAGTATACAGACACAGAAATAGATCCCTCTGATCTATCATCAGACATCATTAATATACATCCCTGTTTTATTGCAGTCTCCTGAGTGGAAAAACAGTCATTTCAGGTCGAGTGTACACACACACCATCGTCATCTTTGAATGCAACTTTGGACTGCAGAACTTAGAGGAGTGTGTTTTTGGCTGATTGAACACACTTCCTCCAAGCATGGCACTGCAACGGCACAGGAGTCAGAGCAGTCGTACACTATCTATCACACGCTAACATGACAAATATGGCACTATGTCAGGTACCATCTGTGGGTGGTGCTTATTTATTTTGGTAAATGAGCGTATCCATGCTGTAGTGAGCAATGAGTGCTGTCTAGAGCATATTCAGTGTCTCATAGTTGCAGAACAATGTGGTGGGCCGATGATCTGGGACGGTTATTGCAGCTGAGAAACCCGCAGTGGAGCGGCACTGCTAAAGTCCAGGAAGAACGGACCTTCCTGTTTGGGCAGGAAGGTAGTGGGTATGACATTGTAAATCCCGGCAGGCATGTTCTCCACTTCCATATAACAGAAACCGCATCTGAAGATAAAAAGAGTACATTTGTTTGTATAAGGTAGATTAAAATGTTACACACACTTAAATCTTTGATACGGAAGCCACCACTGAATTTGTAAAAAAAATGTTATTGCAACTATTTTTCTTAGTTTTTTTCTTAGAATTGCTTGATACAAACTTGCAATTCTGATTTATTTTCTCAGAGCTTTAAGATATAAACTCACGATTGCGAGTTATAAAGTCAGAATCTTTGATATAAACTCACAATTGCAAGTTATAAATCTCAAGAAATAGTCAGAATTGCAAGGTTTTTTTTAGAATCACAAATTTTCTCGCAAATGTGAGTTTGTATTACAATTCTGACTTTTTTTCCCTTGCAATTCAGACTTTTTCTCAGAATTGTGCTATATAAATTAGAATTGCGAGTTTTTCAGATTAATTTTTTTCACAAATGTCAGTTTGTATTCAGACTTTTTTCCTCACAATTGCAAGTTTTATCTCGCAATTCTGACTTTTTTTTCTCAGAATTGTGATAGAAACTCACAATTATGAGTTAGAAAGTCAAAATGGCAAGATATAAAAAGAAGTTTGTATCGCAATTCTGATTATTCAGTTGCGAGTTTGTATCTCGCAAGACTTTTTTCTCAGAATTCTGAGATATAAACTCGCAATTGAGAGTTATAAAGTCCAATTTTAAGGGGGAAAAAGTTCTCTGAATTGCGAGTTTATATCTCACAATTCTTTTTTTCTTGCAATTCTGACTTTTTTTCTTAGAATTTTGATAGAAATTTGCAATTACAAGTCAAAATGGTGAGATATACTCACAATTGTGAGAAAAAGTCAGAATTGTCATATAAAAGCGCAATTCTGACTATTTTTCTTGCATTACAAGTTTATATCTTTGAATTCTGACTATCTCGCCATTTTGACTTTATAACTCATAATTGCAAGTTTCTATCACAATTCTGGCTTTTTTTCTTGTGAGTTGTAAAGTCAGAATTTCGATATAAACTCACAACTAAGAGAAATAAAGTCAGAATTATGATTTTTCAGATTTTCTCAATTCAATTCAATTTTCTCACGAATATGAGTTTGTGAGTTTTCAATTCTGACTTTTTTTTTACCATAAAATTGCAAGTTTATATCTCGCAATTCTGACTTTTTTCTTGCAATTCTAACTTTTTTTTCAGAATTATGATATAAACTCAGTTGCAAGAAAAAGTCAGAATTTAAGAAGTTTGTATCGCAATTCTGATTATTATTCTCTGATTATATCTCGCAATTCTGACTTTTTTCTCATGTTTATATGAGATATAAACTAGAGAGTAAACTGTAAAAAAACTGCGAGAAAAAGTGAGAATTGTCAGATAAAAACTCGCAATTCTGACTATTTTTCTTGCATTGCAAGTTTATATCTCTCGCCATTTTGACTATAACTCATAATTGCGAGTTTCTATCACAATTCTGAGAAAAAAGTCAGAATTGCGAGAAAAATAATCAGAATTGCAGAATTACAAACTTCTTAAATTCTGACCTTTTCTTGCAATTGTGAGTTTATATCTTGCCATTTCGACTTTATATCTTGCAATTCTGACTTTTTTCTCAGAATTCTGACTTTTTTCTTAGAATTGTGATAGAAATGTGCAATTACGAGTTCTAAAGTCAAAATGGTGAGATATAAACTCACAATTGCGAGAAAAATTCTGACTTTTTCTTGCATTGCTAGTTTATATCTCGCAATTCTGACTTTCTCGCAATTGTGAGTTTATATCTCGCCATTTTGACTTTAGAACTCATAATTGCGAGTTTCTATAACAATTCTGGGTTTTTCCTTGCAATTCTGACTTTTTCTCAGAATTGTGCTATATAATCTCGCAATTGCGAGTTGTAAAGTCAGAATTCCTATATTAACTCACAATTGCGAGAAATAAAGTCAGAATTGTGAGTTTTTCAGATTTACAAATTTGAGTTTGTACTGCAATTCTGACTTTTTTCCTCGCAACTAACTTTTTTCAGAATTGTGATTGAATCTCACAATTATGAGTTAGAAAGTCAAAATGGCAAGATATGAAACTCACAAAAATGCGAGTTTTATCGCAATTCTAATTATTTTTCTTGCAACTGCGAGTTTATATCTCACAATTCTTAATTTTTTTTTAGAATTGTCAGATATAAACTGATATAAAGTCAATTTTGAGGAGGAAAAAGACTGATATGTTCTCAGAATTCTGATTTAGTAACTCACAATTTTGAGAAAAAAAAGTCAGCATTGTGAGTTTATATCTCACAATTCTGACTTTTTTAGAATTGTGAGATAAAAGTCACAATTAACTTTAAAAAAATTTTATTAAGTTGCAGAAACGGGCTTCCATACTTTAAACTACTGCAGACCATCAACAAAGGTAACAACCATGCTGCTTCTATCAGGATGAGACCATGAAACCATATAAACCATGAAATATATTTTTCTCAAACATATTTTGCAGTCATCTGACTATTGTATAAATGATCAACTTTCTCTGACCTAGATTTCTTTGTGAGAAAAGGTTGTGCGTTTCAAGCATTTGCATGCTTATGCTAAAGTGGAACACGGGCCAGCTGACTGTTAGTTAACTAAAATAAAATATACAAGGTTGTGTTCAGAATAGCATGCTGATGCTACCATATTATTTTTGCTATTTTTGCAGTCTTATATGGGTCTTGGAAAATATATGTGCTACTGTTAAAAGTTGGACTGAGTACTTTTATTGAGCAAGGATTTTTTTTTAAACGTTCTATTAATCAAAAATCCTCAACTTGTCCTCAATTCCTAAAACAAGCTTAACTTGTGGTTCATTTGTCACATTGCAAAATAGAAGGTCAAGTATAACCAGCCACAATTATTTATATTTTCTGGAATAATTAAAAAATAAAACAGAAAATGTTGCAACACAAAACTGATTTAAAAAGGCCAAATAACCATTTTTATTTTACAGGTAACTAGGTTCTAATAACAGAATTAAACCCTGAGATTATGATATTTAGCATACTGCAGATAGAGAATTATATAAGTGTGCAATCATTTACATAATAATTTTAAAAGCATACTGTAGTAGGCTGTATTTGAGTGCAATGTGCAATAAGCAATACACTAGCATCCCATCCCAAACACAGCCAATGCGTCTCATATGGAAGAATGGAAGTTGACGCAGGGTTTTCAAAGAGTATTTCTTTACCGGTAATCCCCGCTCCCTCTCTTTTGAGTGCCTGATGATCCAGAATCCCCTGTAGCGGAAACAGTCACCACCTCAAAGCCCACGCTGTACTGCCTGCAGAGAGAAAGCCAAACTCATTTATATTCACAGGCATCACGCTACATCATACATCCTCACACTCTCCAGCGAAAAGAGAAAGAGAGAAAGACAGAAGGGATCTGAATGTGTGTAGGTGTTTCTTCCGTAATGTAGTACAGGATGGCCCTACCCACGTCATGTCAAGGGAAATCCAACAACCCATGAAATCCCACCCTCTTCTAATGGCCAAAAGATGACTGATATTTAGGTGTCAAAGTCTTTTCTGCTCACCAAGCCTGCATTTATTTGATCCAAAGTACAGCAAAAATGTACCATTTTTAAAAATGTGATTTCATCCTGTGATCAAAGCTACATTTTCAGCATCACTACTCTAGTCTTCAGTGTCACATGATCCTTCAGAAATCATTCTAATATGATGATTTGCTATTCAAGAAAGATTATTATAATGGCTATTATTATCAACATTACAGTTGAGTACATCAACAGTTTAGTACATTTTTTCAGGAGTCTTTGATGAATAGAAAGATCCAAAGATCAGCATTTATCTGAAATAAAAAGCATTTGTAACATTATACACTGTACCATTCAAAAGCTTGGAGTCAGTATAATTTTTGGGGTATTACAGAAAAAATACTTTGATTTAGAACAGATGCTGTAAATTGATCAAAAGTGATAGTAAAAGACATTTATAATGTTACAAAAGATTTCCATTTCAGATAAATGCTGTTCTTCTGAACTTTCTATTTATCAAAGAAACCAGAAAAAATCTACTCAGCTGTTTTCAACATAATAACACTAAAAACTATTTTTAACGCAAATCAGAAAATTAGAAGGATTTTAGAAGGATCGTGTGACTGGAGTAATGATGCTGAAAATTCAGCTTTGAAATCACTGGAAAAATTACATTTTCAAAATAAATTCAAATAGAAAACAGGTATTTTAAATAGTAAATGTGATTGTTTTTGCTGTACTTTGAATCAAATAAATGCAGGCTTGGTGAACAGAAGTGGCCTCTTTAAAAAACATTAAAAGTCTTACTGTTCAAAAACTTTTGACTGGTAGTGTATATGCTTACTACAATTGTTTTAGTACTCCTATTGTAACCGTTGAAATCTGAAGCATTCTGACCTGGAGCCACGGAGTTCGATTAGCAGAGGGCCTGCTTTGTCCATGTTGAACTGGTATATGGGGTTGTTCTTGAAGGTATCTTTGTAGTTTCCACAGCCTCCTGCACTGGCCCCCTTCCACTGGCCATTTATCTACATATAGAGAGAGGTGTTAAACCGTCTGGAAATAGGTTCCAACAAAAACACCCATTAAGAATACTATAAACAGAGGTGTTAACTCACTCTTTTGGTGTGGGTGAAGGGTGTTGGGATTTTGGAGAAATTAAACTTGCATACCGAGTACACCTGAAAATGGCATATTCATGGCAATGGTTAATAGGGTTTAATTTCTATGAAAATAAAATCCATCACACTTGACTGTGTAATACCCTTAGTGTGTAGTTGATGGTGTTTTGTTTCTCATACTGAGAGACCACCAGGGTGAAGGTGTGAGTTCCAGGACTAGTCAGTTTGAACTTGGTTAGGTAGTGAGGACTGTTGATCCTGATGCCATCAATGTAGGGAGGAGGTTCAGCTTCAGAAAAAAAAGGACCGAGCACATACATTAAATTATAAACTATAAAGAATAATGATATATTCAAGTAAATATATTTTATTTCTCAAATGATGTGCTCGCTTACCTGGATAATAGACTTTCTTTCCATTGGTCTTGTAAACTACTAAAGTAATAAACTCCCGGTTTTGAGCGAAGTCATCCTTGAGAGTGAATATGAAAGTAGGAAAATTGTAAGAACTCACTGTAATACAATGATTGTAATGCATTGCACTGTAATCTGTGGCAGTACCTTGTCAGTGATGTGTCTGGTGAGCAGTACCCATACTGCAGCACCCCCTTGAGGACACTGCACCTCCAGCTTGAATTGAGGATTATTAGCCAAACTGTAGACATCCTTCACCGGACCCTGTTTGCCATCCCAGCTACTGCAATAGCATAATTCACATATGTTTTCTAATTATCTATAATAATCAGACCTCATAGACATCTATATAGATGTAATCACAATGAGACGGACCTGTGAATACATGAGGATTCTTTAAACAGTGCAGGATTCCAGCTCAAATAGATGACGTCGTAATACTGGCACAAGTCTTCCCAGATGATCCAAAATACACCTTAAAGAACAACAAACATGTCAATAACAACTTCTTTTACAATATGTGACCCTGGACCACATAACCAGTTAGAAACAATACATTGTTTCCAACAATACATTGTTTCAGCTTTCATTTGATGTATTAATCTCAAAATGGACCCTTATGACTGTTTTTGTGGTCCAGGGTCACATTTATGTCTTCTGTCATTCCTAGTTTAGCACTGACTTACCATTGTCAAACTTTTGTGCAGTTTTGGGGTCAAAATTGAGGTATTTGAGAAGATCTGGTGTCCAGTTCTTTTCGTCACGCTCGCAATATCGCCCTTTCCACCTGAGGTGGCTCCACGGGTTCTTCAGCTGAAGGAAGCGTTTGCCCTGAGAGAACAAGCAGGAGCTCATGATGATGTTGTTGTCATAGTCATGAGTCCTCACTAAGCAAGAGTTTAACACACCTTGTGTTCCCTGATGTCTAGGACAGCGTAGGCATGTGTGGGCACTAAACCCCACTTTTCCCCCTCCTCCTCAGTCATGACCCCTGTTGCGGTGGTGATGAGAACATCTCCTCTGTGAAACCTGCCAGAATAGATTACCAACACACAAGTATTGTAATGTTAACTAAAACAGAAACCATTAAAGGGGTCATGAACTAAGAAATTCCCTTGATCTATTGATATATAAGAGGTCATTGTACTATAAATAATCCTGTAAGTTTCAGAACTCTAAACTTTTTCATTAGTCTAAAAAGTTTATAGTGAAGCCAATCTTCCAAAACGTCAGGTTGTGGAATGTGTCACTTTATGACATAATAGTGTGACTAAACACCACTTCCACAGAAGCAGATCAACGCCTGCTTACATCACTGTCTGTTTAGCCCCGCCCACCGATTCACACATGTAGTGTAAATAACGAGAGAGGCAAACGCAGGTCTATGCAGAAACCAAAGACACTGTGCAGTACCAAATTGTGGGAAAAAAAGTCTTTGCATGGCCTTCCTTCTAATCCTAACATTAGGAAAGAGTGGGTGAACTTGGTCCTTCGTTCACTTTATTTTACTGAGGTTTGGTTTACAAACAAGGCACAATTCGACGTAAGATTTTCAAAAAGACTGAAACTAAAAGATGATGTGCCAAAAATATTGGAACTGACATGTTGCAACACACAAGTCTTAGTATATGTTCTCATTATGTGCACTGCAAAAATTGCTTTTCTTACTTAGATTTTTTTTGGCTTTTTTCCAGTCAAAATATCTAAATTCTTAAATCAAGAAGGATATTCTTGAAAGTAACAATTATTGTCTAGTTTTCAGAAAAAACAAGTCAAATTAAATTAAATTTAGCTTGAAACAAGACAATGGGGTAAGAAAAATGATCTTGTTTTCTGTTTAAAATAAGATATTTTTGCTTACCCGATTGGCAGATTATTTAGCTTGTTTTAAGCAAAAACGCACTTAATTTTTACTTGTTTTTTCTGAAAACATAATAATTGTTACTCGTCTGGAAAATCCTTCTTGATTTAAGAATTTTTAGATATTTTGGCTGGAAACAAGACAAAAATATTAATTTTTAAATAAATAAATTTAAATGAAATACAAAAAAAGTAATAAAAATTACAAAGCAGAATTAAAACGAAACTAACAATATAACAATGGAAAAAAATACAAATATTACTAAATACTATAATGTTATATGAATAATATATAAATAAAACTCTGAATTTATTTATGCCCAGAATCAAGATAGGCAAGTGCAATAAGACCAGTAAAGTATTGAAGTAGCTACATACTAAAGCAAAAGAAATCGATACACACCAGTGGACTGTGTCTGTACTGTGAATGTTTGCTTACCTCTGGTATAGCATGCGGAAAGTGTCATCTTTGTTAAAGGACTGATTGTCTGAGTGCATAGCGATACGCTCTGGGATCCAGCCAGTGAGAGCGTGCAAGTCAATATTCTACAAAGATAAAACATGAAAGTGTCACCAAACACTATCACTGACAATAATGCAGAATATAATCCCAAATGGTTGTGTTGCCTAAATTCACTTGTAGCATTTAAATCCCGTTTTAAATCCAATGCATTCAATTCAGTTAAAATCAGTGTTGTTAATGTGATAAATTAATTCATTTGTAATTTAATTTCACAATATTGTATATTATAGTAAAAATTATTAAATTTATATTTCTGATCAGCAAGGTTGCATTAAATTGTTCAAAAGTAACAGTAACGACTTTCACATTGTAACAAAAGATTTATTTCAAATAAACTCTGTTCTCTTGAACTTTCTATTGATCAAAGAATCGTTAATTTTATGGGTTGTTCAGTCACCCTCAGCATAACATAAAAATCAGCCAGAATTGTAATACATGTGCATCCCTTCATATTTATTTTGTACAACTGACATTAAAGACGATTGACATTTCTGTACAATTAATATTAAATATGATAGTTCACCCAAAAATGAAAATTCTGTCATTAATTACACACCCTCAAGTCATTCCAATCATGTGTTCATCTTCTACAAATTAAGGGAAACGTAATAAGGACATTGTTAAAATAGTCCATGTGCATCAGTGGTTGAACTGTAATTTTTTGAAGCTACAAGAATGCTTTTTGTGCAAAGAATGCGCCATAGTACTAGTAGTAACAAGCTGTCCTGTGAGAAAACAAATCACTGCATAAAGTCATTATTTTTGTTTTCTTTGCACACAAAAAGTATTCTCGTAGCTTAGAAAGTGGTTGAACCACTGATGTCAGATGGATTATTTTAATAATGTCCTTACTACCTTTCTGTGCTCTGTCTAATCAGGGTCAGAAAGCTCTCGGGTTTCATCAAAAATATCTTAATTTGTGTTCCAAAGATGAATGGGTTTGGAACAACATAAGAATGAGTAATTAATGACAGAATTTCATTTTGGGGTGAACTATCTCTTTAAACTTGGTGAACAAAAATGTTGTTTAGAGCAGCATTTGAGTCTGAAGTGCCACTCACAGAGTTGGAGCCTGGGAAATCGTATCCTCCCATGACCTTCATGTAGGCCTTCTCGATGAGCGACACCCAGAGTTCATTGCGATTACTGGAGTAAGAGCAAAGCAGCTCGCCATTGCGATCCACCGGGAGGAAGTCGTCAATAATCACCTGACAGAGAGAAACACACCTGAACTATAACAAAACAATCCTGAACCTGTTCATCTTCAAACAATGAAGACGACAATAGAAAAACCGTGGTTTATTTGAGGAGGTGGGGCTTGGAGAGGTTGCGTACCTTTCTAGGGACGCCGTTAATGTGCAGTTTGACCATGTACTTCCCACAAGGGTTATACTCTGGCTCTCCTTTCCTGTTCTGTGGGTAGATGATGCTACAAACAAACATTCAAATAAACATTTATCATTGTGGGAACTCCAATTCACTTCTATAATTCTTATATAATTATTATTCATTTCAATTATAGTAAAGTGAAGATGCTTGTTCAGGAATGTTTTACATTCCAGCCTGAGGACACCTGACACTCTAAAGCTTGATTCAGTCCATGAAGCATGCAAAAAGCAGCCAGCTTCATAATCCAAGGGTTAGACATGAGTCAAACTATTAGCGTAAACAGTGAGGCCTAAGCACCTAAGTACCTTGTGATTAACTTTTTGTTGTAGCGCCGCTCATATGCTGCGCTGATGGCCAATGAGGCAACGAAGGAACAGTCTGACACAACCGTCTGTAAACATGAACAAACAAAAGAACATTACATCAGCGATGAACAAACAACAGAGCTTTCTAAATGGCAAAATTGCTTTAAACAATAGTCATCAAATTATATCAACATTTATGTAAATAAATATCAAATTTAGCATAAAAATGCATAAAGTGTGACCTGCTTGATGCTGAAGCTGGACACGGTGTAGATCATGGTGGGGTTATTGCAGATGTCATCCGGTCGAACCCAGCGTGAGAATATGGCTTTCTGCTTCGGTGACAGAGCCAGTTTACCACATTTGTCCCTATGTAAAAAATAAAAATAAAAATAAAAATAAAAAATAGTCATTTGACACAAATGCTACATTTCAGTGTTAGGACTACTGCTTTTAAACACACTACTGATCAAAAGTTTGGCATAGGTACGATTTTCTTTATTATTGTTTTTGAAAGAAGTCTCATATGCTCACCAAGGCTGCATTTATTTGATTAGAAATACAGTAAAAACAGTAATATTGTAAAATATTATTACAAGTTAAAATACTGGATTCTATTTCAACATATATTAAAACGTAATTTATTCATGTGATGCAAAGCTGAATTTTCAACAGCAGTTACATGATCCTTCAGAAATCATTCTAATGTGCGGATTTGGTGCTCATAAAACTGTTTATTATTATCTATGTTGAAAGTGTGTGTGCTGCTCATTATTTTTGTGGAAAATGTGATTCTTTGATTAATAGAAGGTTTTAAAAAATGCATTTATTTAAAATAGAAATCTTTTTCTAAACACATTAAAGTGACAATAGGGGCAGCAAATTAATGTGTCTTTGCTGAATAGAAGTAATCATTTCTTTAAAACAATAATACTCTAACCCCAAACTTTGGAAAGGTAGTGTGAGTTAAAGTAAAATACAGCTGTTGCAGGGTACAAAAATTCTAGTGAAATGTCAGAGAAACAGCTGCACTTGTATGAAGTACACAATCACATCAAATACTCACGAGAATGGAACAGGAAAAGCAAAACGTTCCCTCAGGTCAACACTCATGAATGGAACATATTCTATTCCATTTATCTTGGAGGTCTTTCTACAAAAGACAACAAAAAAATAAAAAAATAAAATAAGTAAGAATATAATTTCATAAGATTATATTTAGAGCAAAAAAAAATTTTCTTTATGCATTATGAAGAAATATTTCTGGAAAATACAAATAAAAAATCCACAAAACCCATAACAAAATTATATAATATTTTGTTATAATTAAAATTAAAAATGTATTATTTTGAATGCCACATTATACAACATTATAAATGTACTGTACAAAAAGTAAAAGATATTCATTTTTAACTTTACATAAGAGATTTACAAAAATTTACAAAACCCATATTAAAATTATAGAATATTTTGTCTTAATAAAATTACAATTAAAAATGTAAAAATAATTATTTTAAATGCCACAAGTCAATTTAGGCATCACAACATTATACATTTACAGCACAAAAAAAACAGCTATTAATTTTGAGCTTTACAAAAGAGATTTATACAAATTAACAAACCCATATTAAAATGATATAATATTAATAAAATGTAAAATTAATTATATTAAATGCCATAAATAAAATTAGTCATCACACCATTATAAATGTACAGCACAAAAAAAAAAAAAAAAAATATATATATATATTAATTTTAAGATTTACAAAACAGATTTACAAAAATGTACAAAACCCATATTAAAATTATATAATATTGTTAAACATTATACATTAAAAAAAGAATTATTTTAAATGCCACAAGCCAATTTAGGCATCACAAGAATATAAATGTACAACATGAAGAAAACTGATATTTATTTTGAGATTTAAAAAAAAGAAGAAGATACATTTAACATTAGAATAAAATGATCACTTTTGTAAGATTAATTGTAATGATTGTTAGATGCCAGGTTAAGGTGATCAAAATGTAAACAGGGGAACTGAGAATGCACAATTAGATATCAGACATCATCCTTGCTTTGCGCTTACCTGAGCACCTCGATCTCCTCCGCTGTATAGCGTTGTCCCTGTGGCTCACTGGACTGCACTGCTCGGACCGGCTGCGTTTTGTCCTGGAGGGAGAAGTCTGGCCCTAGCGGAAAGAACTGCCTCACCTGAGCAGGGCCTCTGGATGCTGAGGAGACAGACTTGTCCTGGTTTGCTTGTTTACTAAGAGAGTCTTTCAGTCCCTCTGCCCTGAAAAAGGAAAATGAGAGGAAAAGATTATGCATTATGGGTAAAATGTGCATTGTACTGATTGTGCAATATTCAATTTTCAAAAGTGTTGGTAATGGTAATCATCAATATGCCACAACTGCTGTTGATACTGCTGTTGATTATGTGGTATTTCATTTCTAATACACTGGAGTAGTAGTATCTTAGTATTAGAGTAAACAGTGAAGCACCTGTCCAGAGCCTGCCGAGCAAGCTGCTTCAGTTTCCCCTGTAGTGCTTGATCTGACGTCTCATTGGACTGTGTGGGAGAGAGAAAGAGTTCAAAGATTACAGGGCTTGGCTTAGTTTCTGGTTACAGAGAAGCCCATATAACCGGCAGTAAGAGATATGAAACCAGAACAACCAACTTAACACCACCACCTGTTCCAAAGACTGACAATTTATTACTTCAGAACTGCTGCAAGCGGCCACATATATAGTTAGTTATATCGTTCTTTATATACACTACTGTTTATAAATTTGGTGTTAGTATGACTTTTGTATGTTTTTGAAAGCTGCATTTTTACCATCATTACTCCATTCTAATATTCTGATTTGCTGTTTAAAAACATTTATTATTATTATTATTATTATTATGTTACAAACAGCAGAGTAGAATTCTGTCATGTTTCTTTGATGAATAGAAAGTCTAGAAGAACAGCGTTTGAAATAGACATCTTTTGTAACATAAATGTCTTTGTAATCACTTTTAATCAATTTAAAACTTCCTTTCTAAATAAAGGTATTTATCCCCCCCCCCAAAAAAAGAAAATAATACTTATATATTTATTGATAATGATAATAACAACAACATTATTATTAATAATAATAATAATAAATAATACCAAATCAATAATAATAATAATAATACCAAATCAGCATATTAGAATGATTTCTGAAGGATCATGTGACACTAAAGAGTGGAGTAATAAAGATGAAAATGTAGCTTTGATCACAGGAATAAATTACTTTTTAAAATATAATCAAATAGAAAACATTATTTTAAAAAAACTGCTTTGCTGTATTTTGGATCAAATAAATGCAGGCTTAGTGAGAAGAGAAAACTTCTTTATAAACATTAAAAATCTTACTGTCCAAAAACCTTTGACTAGTAGTGTACTTGAAACTGAAATTTTTGTAACAGTGCAAACGTTTATTAATTTAACGTGTCCTTGCTAAATAAAACAAAAGAAAATAAACAAATCTTTTTGATTTTATTGTCCTTTTTTGAGAATTTTGAACAAAAGTGTATCATTTCCCCTTACATAAGGACTCACCGCTTGAATACACAACTCCACAGCCTGTGTATAGAGCTCAATAGCCTCATCTGCATTCTCCTTCTCATCCTCTTCAAAAGCCTGTGTCACCAGGAAGTACGCCCTCTCCAGATCCAGTTGATGCTTACTCTTCAGAGGGTCAGTGCTCTGTGCTTGAACTAATCACAGGGATTCAGTCAATGAAATGAACGGCTCTAACACAGACCTTTTAAAGCATTAGTTCACACAAAAATCATGCCTTCATTTACTCAACCTGAAAAAAAATCATTTCCAATGAATGGAGACTTTCAAAGCTTGCAAGCTTTGAAAAGTATGCAAAAGCACAATAAAAGTTGTCCATAATACTTGTGTACTATATTCTAAATCTTCTTAAGTCATAAGGTGCCTTAATGTGCAGAAAATAAATATATTTATGTTCTTATTCACTGAAAATCTTGACATCTGCCTTAGTTACACTACCAGTCAAAAGTTTTTGGACAGTAAGATTTTAATGTTTTTTTTAAAGTCTCTTCTGCTCACCAGGCCTGCATTTATTTGATCCAAAATACAGCAAAAGCGTATTTTGAAGTTTTTTTACTATTTAAAACAAGTGATTACTATTTTAATATGTTTTAAAATGTAATTTAATACTGTGATCAAAGCAAAATTTTCAGCATCATTACTCCAGTGTAAGTTTTATTATTATTATTATTATTATTATTATTATTACTACTACTATTATTATCAATATTTCATTTGGGTATATTTATCAATTATCAATTGGGTAATTTTATTCAGGATTCTTTGATTAATAGACAGATCTACAGATTAACATTTATCTGAAATAAAAAACATTATACACTATACCATTTGGTCAGTGTATTTAGGGGGGAGTATAGAAATTAACACTTTTATTTAGCAAGGACGCTTGACCAAAAATCAAAAGTAACGATAAACACATTTATTATGTTACAAAAGATTTCTATTTCTGATAAATGCTGTTCTTCTGAACTTTCTATTCATCAAAGAAACCTAGAAAAATCTACTCAGCTGTTTTCAACATAATAATAATAATAAATATTTTTTTAGCATGAAATCAAAATATGAGAATAATTTCTGAAGGATCAAGTGACTGGAGTAATGATGCCAAATATTCAGCTTTGAAATCACAGAAATAAATTACATTTAAAAATATATTCAAAAAGAAAACAGTTATTTTAAATAGTACAAATATTTCAAAATGTTACTGTTTTTGCTGTACTCTGGATCAAATAAATGCAGGCTTGGTGAGCCCTGAGCAGAAGAGACTTCTTTAAAAAATATTCAAAATCTTACTGTCCAAAAACTTTTGACTGGTAGTGTATGTCCAATTTTTTTTATAAAAAGTGTTGCCTGTTTTTAGACATTTTCATTAAGAGAAACAGGGTATGTTGATATATTAAATTAAATTTAATTAATTTATGATCCAAAATTCTCATTTAGTAAGGTCTACAAAGAAAAAGTAGTCATTGAAGGGGAAAATAAATTTGATTTTAGCAGCGGTTAATAGCTCACTGAAATGAAGATTGTAAGTGAATAAAAATTATATTCTAGTCTGTTCCTCACACAAAGCTACATTTTAGAATATTTCAGAATATAAAGTACTATCTATTTTGAAGCTTGAGAGCTTCAGTATCCAATCTTTTTTTGTGTTCCAAGGGAGAAATTCATACAATTTTGCGATGTCCTAAAGATGAGTAATTAATGAGAGAACATTATTGTAAACTACTCAACTGTAATGCTGTTCTCAAATTACATAACACAAGAGAACGAGGAAGAGAATTAAATTAACTGTGAACTAGAAAATCTGACAGCATTTGTTGGTGATTCCCAAATGCTGTGTTACTCACACCACTTTCAAATGAGGTATGACCTATGTAAGCTTTCTAAAGGTTGGGCCGCGGAAAATATGAGCAAAATTTCCTCCATCTACGACAACGAGGAGGTTTCACTTTCGCTGACCACAAAGAGCGGCAGAAAAAATTCTGCCCTAAAGAAAACTTCATAAATCATAATAGATATGTTCATGTAAACTAACCGGCATTGAGTAGGGTCTGTACTCTGTCCAGATACTCGTTCACCTTGTCTTGAATGTTCTCTAGTTTGGATCCAGCCATGCCAGCATAGATGAGAGCCTGGGCAGCCTCCTGTTCAGAACCCAAAAGAAAATATGTGATTTGATATGAATTCAACTCAAATATACATTAATTTGAATGTGAAAGTTGTTTATTGCCATAACATGGAACAAGCTGATAATTCCATTGAAGGATAAAACCTTTCAAGGCAATTTAAGGTAAATAAGCTCTAAATGTCAAACAGGAGAATCTTACCTTATAGAAGAAAACAGCTTCATTGTATTTCCCCTTCTGGTCATGAAGTACAGCTGATTTGGCAAATTTAATAGCATCGAGTTCAAGAGCCGCAAAATCCATGATTGACGTTTACTGCCTGATAACCGAGTTCAGTTTAACGGGTGTATGGCAAATCATTTTAACCTGTTCTTCATCACAGACAGCAGCTCCTCCGAGGATTTGCGTTTCTTTCTTGAGTTGTTCTCGTTACGTGAACTTCCCGTCCGCGAACTCCGAAATAAAATGAGGCAAGACTGAAAAATACTGATTTCAATGAGGTTTTAAACTTAGTTACTCTAAATAAGGCGAGAACCCACAACGATTTAACTTGCTATGATGACATCAAAACAAATCCTCAAGCCCGCAGTACTTCCGGATGCGGTGGGCGTGTCCTGATGTTGTCACGACGCGTCATTGCTTGCAGAGCTGATGCCATCCGAGTCATTTCCGCGAATCGGTTCCTTCAAATATCATTTCAAAGAACCGGTTCAAAAACAACTTAGTGGTTCCTATTTCATTCATTACGTGGTGCCCGACACCCTTACTTCTAATATTACAAGTTTTGTTTGTTTGTTGTAGCACATTTAAAAACAACCATAGGTTGACCAAAGTGCTGTCCAAACCAATAATGACTGATTGCAGAACAGCAGAACCATACGTCACAGCAGTCACACGGCAGCAGCGCCACGGCAGCAGGCTCAGACGGTAGTGGGCGGAGTCTCCTGCTGCAGCCCAATCAGGTCCCACAAAATATCCGTCCTAAATAGTATTCGAAAATAGAATTGGTATGTCCTAAAAAGTATTCCAAAGATTTCCGGACGGTCTACTACAATTTACCTTTAGAATTCGAAGTACGGATTAATGCGCACTCTAACGGCTATTATATTGCCCACAACACATTGCGTGTTGAACGAGGATTTGATTAGAACTACAAATACGCATAAAAAGTGTAAAAAACTACAAACATGGCGTATATGCGCGACCAACGGATGGGTAGAAAAATGGGGTTTAAGTTATAAATAATCAGTGTGTAACCTTATAAAAAAATATTTATTTAATGTTATTCGCGTTATATTTCATGTGCAGCAACATAATGAACTTTTATAATGGCAGAAACAAATGATGAGAGTCTGCTGGCCAAAGAGCCCTTCATGTTTCACTTTGAATTTAAGGATGATATGGACATTTCCTTAATGAGTGTGTGAACAAATCATGCCTCTGGATTAATTGCATGTTTAAAGAGTTTTGATTTATTTTAGGTTTAAACTAATTTAGTTAGGCGAGTAATGTGTGGTTATTATTGTTGTTAAATGTGTGCCTTCTGTGCTATATGTTTTGTTTGATTTTGTAATATTTTTTGGAAAATCCAGTTTATGATGGGTATAGTGTATAGTACATGGTATTATGTACAATGAAAAATTGGTTAATACTGAAATGATTATGTAAAAAATATAGTTTAACTAAATAAAAACATTCTATTGCTCAAGTTTTGTTTTGTTTTTTGTTTGAGCTTTGTACTCAGTTTATACTGTTTAAAAATATATTGAAAAATATAAGTTGATCATTATTTTCACCCACTTTCGATCTCAGATGGAGACTCCGCCCACTACCGTCTGAGCCTGCTGCCGTGGCGCTGCTGCCGTGTGACTGCTGTGACGTATGGTTCTGCTGTTCTGCAATCGGCCCTATCTCGTCCAAGGGTTAAGACAAAAAAAATCAGAAGATCTACTAACATCTACTAAATTCAATAATACTAAGCCACATAATATGTTTAAGGAAATAAAAATGACCTGAATTTACACACTCTTATGTCATCCAAGGTGTTCATGTCTTTCTTTCTTTAGTCGAAAAGAAATTAAGGTTTTTGAGAAAAAACAGTCCAGATTTTTTCTCCATATAGTAGACTTCCATGGTGGCTAACTGGTTGAAGGTCCAAATTGCAGTTTTAATGTAGCCTTAAAGGAACACTCCACTTTTTTTGGAAATATGAGTTTCAATATTTGTCCTATTTAAAACTTGACTCTTCAGTAGTTATATCGTGTACTAAGACCAGCGGTAAAAGTAAAGCTGCGATTTTCTAGGCCGATAACATTAGGAACTACACTCCCATTCCGGCGTAATAGTAAAGGAAGTTTGCTGCCGTAATATGGCCGAAGCAGGCGCAGTAATATCACGCAGTGCTTGAAATTAGTTCCCAGCTAGGTTAGCATTTGCACATGTGCTGTGTGATATTACTGCGCCTGCTTCAGCCATGTTACGGCAAACTTCCTTGACTATTACGCTGGAATGGGAGTGTAGTTCCTAATCTTATCGGCCTAGAAATTCGCAGCTTTACATTTTCTGCCGGTCTTAGTACACAATATAACTACAGAAGAGTCAAGTTTTAAATAGGAAAAATATTGAAACTCGTTGGTCATTTTTGAACGCGATGCTATTGGTCTAATAGGATTCAATGATCTATGCTAAGCTATGCTAAAAGTGATATCGCCAGAACAGGAGAACGGTTGAGTGGATTTCAAAACGGTAAAACTCAACTTATTAACTCGGGGGGAGATGGAGAATGAGCCTATTTCCAAAAAAAGTGTAGTGTTCCTTTAAAGGCTGATCCCAGCCGAGGAATAAGGGTCTTATCTAGCAAAATGTATATGTCATTCCTGTTATACAGTGACTTTTCTGTCTCTATGATTGACTTACTCATATTTTCTCTAAAATGAGTCACATATTTATAAGAAATGGCTCAAATTATATATTTAGGTCTTATTAATCACTTATAGAGATAATAGACATTGTATTTTACACAGCTTTTATTGATATAGGCATTCAATTTTATCATGTCCTTAGGGCAGAGTAATCAACTTACATAAGAAATATAATACCACGAAATTATAAAAACCTAATATTTTTAAATAATGTTATAGACTAGGCTAAACCGCATCTAATCATACATATAAATAATGTGAAACTGTAGTTATTTTTTCTTTTAGTTCATTTACCATGTCCCTAAAGTCACCTTCCACCCTTTTAGTATAGTTTCTCTCCTTCCAAAATAGACTGCAATTCCATCAAGGCCATATATAATGTGTTTACAAACAATTCTTTGAATTGCCTTTACACAGACTTTACATTCCTGAATACATGCATACAAAGTTCTTAATGCATTTATATGGTTAGATTTAAGTGGGAGATACTGAACATCACCAGCATTTAAATGGACAGACTGAACCCAGATGCAATATATCAATATATTAAAGGAGCAGTGGAAGAGGTATTTTGACCAATAAGGGCAATAAGGTACTCATCTGCATTTTGGTTCCCAGGCAATAAATCCACTGATCCAGAAATATGAAGTGGAGTATAAACTGCTCTGTCTGCTGCACCTGCTGTGTCAAGTGTTTTAAATTTGCAAGTTTGTAGCAACAGGTTGTCCAGGAAAAGTAGTAAATAAAACAGATTTATGGTCAGAAAAACCAGTGTTGCAAATTTTGATATCTGAAATAGAAAGACCAAGAGTGAAAACCTAATCCAAAGTATGTCTCTGAATATGTATTGGACCTTTTACCCACTGAGTAAAATGTTGTGAGTCAGTAAGGTTATAAAAGTCCCTAAAAGTGTCTTACTGGTGCAACAAAAATGAATGTTAAAATCACCCCATGCAGTAGTAGGATTTTTATCAAACTTTGTTAGCCTACTACACTACCCAAAAAGCCTGCAAACTCATTTAGAAACATAATATTTGATTGTGGAGGTCTATAGATGATTACAAACAGTACATGAGCGACAGCCACTTCATTCTGAAACATTTGTGACTCAAAGCTGCCATATTTAACTCATGTGACAGAGTGATGTATGAGTTTGGGACTACATTTCCCATAAGTCTGTGCATACTTTAAATAGACATAGTAGAGCAGTATGATCTTGCCTCTTTCATTCTTTGATGTTGCAAACAAACATGCCCAAATATCAGGTAAATGTTTTTTTGTTTTTTGTTTTTGTTTTTGATTAATTCATTTCAGTGAGGAGAGATATTTCTGTTTAAGCAAACAGATTGATGCCAAGTTGTTTTAGACCGTGCATGGTTAAAATAATCTTGTCATGATCTGGGCTGTGGGGCCTCCCTCAGCCACTTGGGGTCGCTGTTTTCCCTTCCCTACACTGCACTTCCTGATGGCATTCACCTGTCTTTGTCATTAACACTGATTCACTCACAGCTGTTCACTATCTGGACTCTGTATAAGAACACTCAGGCTGTATCCGAAATCGCCCCCTATACCCTATTTGGGCACTATTTGAGGGGACAGCCATTTTAAGTGGTATTCGAAACCATAGTGGACGTTCCCGAGTACACTCATTCAATCCCACAATGCACCGGAAAAACGAGTGTACAACCGATGTACCCTCAACAGCTAGAGATAACCCATAATGCACTGTGAGAGTCGCGCGCCGACTGAATTCCCGCGTCTCGCCAGACGATGGCGCCAGCAGCTGAATCATCATCCATCTGTTCATTTTACAACGCGCTTGTCCACTGCGTAATACAGCGTACAACACAGGTACAAATTCGTTGTAAATTGATTATTAAATTGTTTGACCAGGGTTTATACGTAAACTCCTTGACATAGTTCAAGATAAATCCTTTAATCTTACTACTCGAACCTTATGTTTTAAATTATTGTTAAAGCAATACTTTGCAAAAGCGGCAGTCCTTCCGGTGCAATTAGTGTCCGAGTTCACTCGCTGGTTTTCATTCACTCCTTCAAGTGAACTGTACGAGTGGACTAATGTAGGGAGTAGTGAATAGGGTATAGGGGGCGATTTCGGATACAGCCTCACTCTTCATTCCGTTTTCAGGTCTGCATTGTCTTGTGTCTTTGATGTACTTTTGTGTTCATGATATCCCTGGCCTTTGATCTTGTTCTCAGTTTTGTTATTTTGTGTTCTAGTTATTAGTTTTGTGCCGTGTTGGCCTTTTGTCTTGGTTTGTTTATTTGTTTAATTAAAAACCCTTTTCACCTGCATTTGGACCCATCTCTCATCTCCTTCAACGTGACAAATCTGTGTTGTGAAGTCATCTTCATTTAATTAAACGTGGACATGAATTATTTTCATTTAAATTTTATTAGGATCTCCCTAGACAGAGACAGAGCACAGTCATTTTGAACCGAAATTTAATTCATAGGCTACTTTCAATAAACAAAACTAAAAACATGTTTGACAGAAAATAGTTGTTGGTTCAATGAGTTTCTGACCACTTTACTCCGATTTGAACAAAACGTTCAGTCCAATTCATTTTGTAAATCCACTGAAAAGATCAGACTCGAACGATTCATTTACGAATTGGACATCGCCATGATTCGTGTAGCAGAGTGTGGGAAAACCCACCACTTCCACCAGCAGAAATGAATAAAATGCGTTGGAATTATTTGTGAAATTCATAAAACTTCCCCTATGTCTGGAAAATTACGCTCATGTTGCAGCTGTTTAAAAACATCTGTACACAAGCATGCATGAGTTAACCATTTAGTTTAATTATGCCCTATAAAACTGGATGTGTAAAATGTGTGTACAGTCTTTATTTCTCAACATCAAACGAAACAAAATTTGGATGAAAATGTTTTTGAACATACCACAATAACAACTAGCATGATTCCATAAAAAACACATCTAGCCTATCTATCTATTTATTTTGTTAAATACGGCCAACAGAAAGCTTAAAGTCAGTGAAAGTGTTTAAGAAGCATTAGAAGCTGGCAATGATGGGTGATTTAGACCCTGCTTATACCTGGTTTCACTGTGTTGAACTATTCCACCTGTGGACACAAATCTACACACACACACACACACACACACACACACACACACACACACACACACACACACACACACACACACACACACACACACACACACACACACACATCCATAAACAAACACATCTCATGCTGTGTAATTTTAACCTTAAGCTTTTGATATGAAGGAGCTGTTGACCATAAAATGTTGTTTTATAGTAATGGACTTGTAAACTATGGCCTCTAGGGTTACAAGATATGTTAAATAATCTGTCTGGACTTTGTTATCCGGTTGTTGATACTCAATGTGGCTTTCATGATTTTATGAGAAATAAACAAGGAAAACATTATTTGACTTTAGTGTTTATGGTAAAGAAGAACTGAATAAAATCAAAAATTCAACTCGAACACATACTGTTAAAGATTATCTCTTGATTTTTAAATACTGAATGAGTCAAACTGCTGCAAGCCACGGCATATACACACATCCACAACAGATGGACTCACTTAGTCTTTAATCTCCTGTAGTCTCTTAAAGATAAGACATTAGATGACTATTACAGCTGGACATTAAAGTCTATAGTCTATTAAATGCAGACTGTAAAAAGTGACTTTGCTGAGAATATAAACACGTCAGTGAGAAAAAAATGGTTTGTTTACATTTTTCTTCTGACTAAGAGGCATAACAATGATTTGACGTTTAAACATGTCAAAACATTTTTTTTTTTTTAAAGGGCTTGCTTTAAAATAAAAATGAGATTGACTTCTCATCTGTGCATTTAGTGGGAAATTTAAATGGTGTTTTTGTCTGTGTCTCCTAATTAAAAATTGCTGGAAAACAAAAAGCTATATTTAACAGTGTGAGAAAGATCAAATCGCTAGAATTTGTTTGCACTATATAAATCACGGCTTGATGGTTAGGCATGAAAATCACTTGGCAACCCACTGGGCGATTTTCTCAGTAAAAACTATAGCAAATAGTTATCAAGAGTGACTGAGAGAGGGAGGGATATCTCCAGCCAGTGCCTCCACTAATCTTGAAAAGCTTGCAGCCCCATATGGTAGACATCTTGGATGAATTCTGGTAACATACACTCTCTGGGTGGCCTTCAAATGTGCTAGAAAGACTCAGAATACACAAAATACATTTAACAAAAAAGAAAATCAAAGTGGACACCTGAAGAGTTTCTACAAAAAATAAGAAATAAGATATGAAATAAGAAATGTTTCTTAAACACAAAATCAACATATTAAATGATTTCTGAAGGATCATGTGACACTTAAGACTAAAGTAATTACTGCTTAAAAAACCTACAGGAATTTACAGAAATAAATTACATTTCTATGTACATTCTTGGCCTTATACCTCTTCCACCTGTACTATTTATACCCTTTGTGTTGTTGTTTTGGCCTTATTGTAAATCTGAAATCTGTAAATCTCTTTGTTCTAAAACTAGCTCTCTGACCCTTTTTTTTCTCTTTTCAAATTACGACTCTTCTTTGCACTTTTCCAGATTGGTGGTCTCTTCATGCTGCTTAGTTTGGGCCAAGTTTGGACTGTGGTTACGTTATGTTTAACTTTATAACCACTATCATTTGATTGAGATGAGGCGAATAAAGCCACAAAATTTTGTAAACAACAACAACAAAAGAATTCCATGTTGAAATGCTTTGTTTTGATTAAAAGCCACTTCATTCTCCTTTTGACAGACTTCACAATCAAGCCTGGAGAACGCAAGAAACACTTTATAAATCAGTGTTGACCCAACCCTTTGAAGACTATGAGAAATCCAAAAAGGAAATCATGTGTTTTTTCTTCTGTCACAAATTTGACTCCTTAAATGCCAGAGAGTTAAACAGATAAGGTGTACAGGAAAAACTCCTTTATTTTATTTTATTTTTTAAACCATGCATCAAAACGGATTTATCGTTCAAACCACAAAATGTTACTGCATTATTTAAAACCCAAAGCCAAGATCAACAACTGCTGCAATCAGAGAACATTCAGTGCTACAGGAATTGTTCCTTATATAGCAATATTGATTTTAACATGACTTTGAATAAGGTTAAATGTCGCAGTTGAGTTTCAAGATGCAAGTATTTTTAGAAAGGAAGTAAGGTTTCGAGTTTATCCCTAATCTTTTTTTTTTATTATTATTATTAAAGCTCTTAATCATGATGGATTTCATGCTTTATTAGAACTGCAGACAGAAGAGACTAAAGTCCTTAGTCTATTCAATATCAACTGGAAACGCAAATAAAGGGAAGTTTCCTTTTTCAGTGTTTATCCCCTAAGTTAAGCAATAAACAAAGTCATTTCCGCAGTGGATGATTGCTGTAATTAAGTGAACTTAATCAAAGAAGCTTAAACGTCTCCCAGCCATCTCTCACTAGAATTAGTTGCAACCTTTAGGCTTTGTTACATGCAATATTTTCTCTCTAGTGTATCAAACACTACTACTTCTATAATTTTAGTTTAATTTTCTACATCACTTTCTGTTATTCTTTCTAAAATTTGAGAAAATAGAAACTGCAGATGTTCAGCAAACTTGGTTCTGCATCTCATCAAAACATCACAACTCACTTTATCCATATTTGGCTTAATGAGGAAATTGGAACATCTGAAGCGGAAAATTGCTGATGTGTGTTATCACCTTGGCATGACAGAGAAGTTCCAACAATGATTTCAGCCAAGTGTTTTGTGTCAAAAATATTGGTGAAATATTGTCTCAAAGATAATGTATTGTTTTATTTATTAGATTAAATAAACAATCCCACTTATTAAAGTAACATGCAGTCTTAATTCATAATAGAGCATATGGAATATTGACAAACACTACCAGTTAACAGTTTTGAACAGTAAGATTTTTAATGTTTTTTAAAGAATTCTCTTCTGTTCACCAAACCTGTATTTACTTGATCCAAAATACAGAAAACAGTAATCTTGTAAAATATTTTTACTATTTAAAATATCTAAGAAATTGTAAAAATGTATACTTTTATTTAGCAAGGATGCTTAAGTTGATCAAACATGATGATAAAGACATTTACAATGTTACAAAAGATTTCTATTTCAGATAAATGCTGTTCTTCTATTCAAAGAACCTGAAAAAATTCTACTCAGCTGTTTTTAACATAATAATACATTTTTATGATAGCAAATCAAAATAGTAATGATAAGCATTGATTTCTTGTCGGCGGCGAAAGCCAAAAAAAAAAAGAATGATTTCTGAAGGATCATGTGACTGGAGTAATGATGCTAAAAATTCAGCTTTGAAATCACAGTAATAAATTACATTTGAAAATATATTTAAATAGAAAGCAGTTATTTTAAATAGTAAAAATATTTCAAAATTGTAGTGTTTTGCCGTACTTTGGATCAAATAAATGCAGGTTTGGTGAGCAGAAGAGACTTCTTTAAAAAAAAAAAAACATTAAAAAACTTTTGAAATGGTTGTGTATGTTTAATTTTTTTTAATTGTGGAAAGGTTGTTTCACCAAAAAATAAAAAATATGTAATTTACTCACTGTCTTGTTGTTGTTACAAACCTATATGGCTTTCTTTCTTCTGAGGAATATAAAAGAAGTTTTTTGAGAAATGTCTGTTTTTTATGTTTATGGATTACCAAAATATTTACCAAAATTTGGTTATGTGTCCCACAGAAAAAAGAACGGAACTATGCCTTTAGAATTACTTCATATATTAAAGCTAATCTTGCTATAATCATTTTACAGCATAATTTGACTTAGTGTAAATCAAAACCATACTTGAGGGCCAGATGGTGCATTAGCAAAATTCTGAGGAATCACAGCGAGTTGCTGGCCACAGTGAATCATCTCTCACTGTTCTTTTGGCTATGATGGGATGTTATTATACAAGGCAGTCTCAGTTGTGTGAGGAAAAGTAAATAAATGCAACAGAACAGTGGACAAGATTCAACTGGCTAAAGAGACATTCATTTTAATATTTCCCCTGCCACTTGCTGCTCTCTAAACATTAAAGTATTGAAACAGATGATAGTGGAAAAAATGTTTTGCAAGTACTTCAAAAGAAATTGTGTGATTTGGTAGTTAAATTAGCAAAAAACTAACAGTTCCTTCACCACTGAACCACACTCTTAAAAATAAAGGTGCTTCTCAATGCCATAGAAGAACAATTTTTGTCCATTAAGAAACTTTAACATCTGAGGAACCTTTTTGTAAAACCTTTTGTGGTGAAAGAGTGTTCTTCAGATTATAAAAAGGTAAGAAAGAGATGGTTCTTTAAAGAACCTTTGACTAAATGGTTCTTTGTGGAACCAAAAATGGTTCTTCTATGGCATCGCTGTGAAGAACCTTTTAAAGCACCTTTATTTTTAAGAGTGTAAAAGACCAGCTGTGCTGTGCATTAGTCACTCGGTGACTTCACAGGCACGTTTTTTTAGGTGCTCCCTAATTGGTTACAGACAAGCTTTGAAGAAACCATTACATCATGTCTGAAAAGTTAGAAAAGTGGTTCTGAAGCACAAGAAATTGTAAGTCTGCAAAAATCCTAAATGTTAATAATAAAATATAACAGATAAAGTTCTGGACTATGAAATATATAGTACATTGACAAAGTCAACAAAAGCAGGTAGAGCTTTTTGGTATTTGGCTCTGAATCAAGATTGAATCTAGATTAAAGAAACATCTCTTAAACAACACATCTTACAGTCATATCCTGTAAAATGACATTTTTATATGAGATCATTTTGGGGGGATCAACCAGGGGAGGATGGGCCTCATGTGAATCTGATTCTCTTTGAAGTTTCCTCACTACACATTTTTTTTTTTTTTTTTTTGCTTTGACACAGCCACATGTGGCTGCTCAGTAGGATGGTACTTTCTTTATTTAACGCTGTATTTCCTATTTATTGGGTCCTAATTACATTGTATCATTGAAACATTTTCTGAGCAGCTGCCATGTATTGTGAAAAGCGCTATACAAGTAAACTTGAACTGAACTGGAACACAGGACAGTAAAATAAATAGACTTAAATATTTTAAAAGGGAGGAGAACACACTTTCCATCTCATTTGCTGACAATATTTTAGCACAAATGGATATCTCCTTTGGTAAAGGCTTGCTTAATTATGCAATGAAACCAACATGTTATTATTAAGTTAAAAGAAAAGCTATTCATTTGTGACAAGAATAAACATAGTCCACACATAGTCCACAATTTGTTTTGCACAATGAACTATTAGCAGCCAGGAGAATGACATCAAAATAATAATAAATAAAAAAAAACACAAATAGTTAGAAACTGAACATTCAAACTCTAAAGGTAAGTCTGGTGGACATTCTCTACAAAACTTCTAAATCCTGAAAATCTATAAATACATTACAAATTGCATTAGCAACAGCAGCCAATACAACATCCAAAGCAATCCCTCAGTTGGGCCATTACAAAAGTTTAAACAGTGTTTAAACAAGACTTTGAAGAAAAAATGTAATTTGTAGTATTATGCCAAGGAACCTTGCAGAAATAGTTGTTGCTGCTGTAACATCAACTGTGTTGTTTCAGTACAATTAACTACACATTCTAGTCCAAGGATGTTTGAAAGGACTGTTATCCATCTGCTGCCAAGTAACTTTTGGCAGCAAACTCTGAAAAGAGAGAACTGCTCAGTGCCAGACTTTGAGTGATTAACATTCTCCAATCAGACTCATTTGGAGTATGAAGTCATTCTTTAAATTATGGGCTAAAGCCAACAAGACAAACGAGAAAGTTTAAGAGTTACTAAGCCAAATGTTGGGCTTTGCCTGAGTTAGGGACTTTGTAAGCTGATAAGGGAGTTCGAGGCTAAATTTCCAGGAATTGCTCAGCAAGCAATGGCTGAAAAAGAAAGACAGACCATGAATAACAGTGAACAACAAAGCTACACTGACAGGACACAAGGGAGGGCAGAAAAAAACTACTGTAAGATAAACGAGCAATGTGCACTGCGTTCTTTTCATAGAATTTAAAGGGAGAGTTCACCCAAAAAATGTAGATGTGATGTTTATCTGCTTACCCCAGGGCAAGATGTTAGATGACTATGTTTCTTCAGAAGAACCCAAACTAAGATTTTTATCTCAAACCGTTGCAGTCTGTCAATCATATAATGGCAGTCAATGGGATCCATGGCTTTGAGAGTCAAAAAAACACACAGACAAAACTAAATGAAACCCTGTGGCTTGTGACAATACATTGAGGTCTTAAAACACGAAACAATTAGTCTGTGAAAGAACCTGAACAGTATTTATATAATTTATTTTTTACCTCTGATCCACCGCAATGTTCAACTGTCCTGAGCGCATTCACAACAGCCGGCACAGTGCAGATTGTTGCAACCGATTAAAAACGAAAAGATTACATTTTTATCCGGGAGTGTTGACTTTTTGCCGATTCCCAACTTTTGAAACAGATTGACTGAAATTATGGTTGCTGGCTGTTGGGAACGCGCTCAGGACAGCTGGACATTGTGGTGGATCAGAGGTAAAAAATTATTTCAATACTGTTCAGTTTCTTGCACAGAGCAATCGTTTGATGTCTTAAGACCTCAATGTATTGTCATGAGCCGCAGGGTTTAATTTGGTTTTATCTATGTATGTTTTTTTGACTCTAAAAGCCATGGAGACCATTGAATGCCATTGAATGACTGACAGACTGCAACGGTTTGAGTTAAAAATCTTTGTTTGTGTTCTACTGAAGAAACAAAGTCACCTACATCTTGGATGCTCTGGGGGTTAGCAGATAACATAAAATTTTCATTTTTTGGTTGTACTATCCCTTTAATTATTATGACATCTTATTCATTTTGTCCTTGACAATCTTGCCTCATGCCATACAGAGAAACTCTTTTCTGGAAGCCAAAAGTAATTTGTTTTGAGTGATGTGTTTATGAGCTGTATGGCTGGCAGCCTGTTAAAGTTTGATATTAAACACATTTGTTGAAGATATTATTTTAAATTTCAATTACTGTAACTGGCACTACGGCTAACTTAGAAGCATTTCTAGGACAGTCTGCCTCACATGTTTCCATCTCTGTGTGAGAGCCACAATTCCCTTTTATGAGACAAGGAAATCCGCTGTCAAACATGAGGTCTATTTTACAACTGCTACAGCCATATGTAATAAATAATATAAAGTCTTTTACAGCTGCTGAACTTAGGTTTTTAAGATGAGTCTGGTGATTTTACATTGAACAACAATAATTACATCAAATGCCTCATTTTTGTTATACTACATAGTGATCTCAAAAAAGATGAATGCTGTGAAAACTGTCTGTTGGTTTGTCCAGATGGTTTTTTTCATGCCACAAAAGCAACAAAATAAAACTGTAAATCAAAGAACAATGCTTACGAGACAATGAGCTTAAAACATCTTGAATAAAACAATCCTGCCAGACAGCATTTTTTATTTTTTGGTCAATGAGATCATGTCTAAGTATCTTATCAATAGAATGTCTATTTTAAAACAAATTATTCTCAGTTAGTACATCCTTAATGTTATTGTTAAATAAATGAGTCAAAATCTGCTAATATTGGAAGTGATTTTTCACTATGAACTCTTCACCAGCGAGATATGAACTCAGAATTGCGACTTTATTTCTCAGAATTGCAACTTTATTTATAGAGATAGATATAAGGTCGCAATTCTGAAAAATATAGTCACAATTGTGAGTTAAGTCAGAATTGTGAGATCAGTCTTTTTTTCCATCAAAATTTGTTTATATCATGCAATTCTGACAGTTTTCTCAGAATTGTGTGATATAAATGCAAAATTGTGAGAAAAAAATCTGAATTGCGAGATACAAACTTTATATCACACAATTCTGAGAAAAACATATTTTAAAAACAAATTATTTTCAGTTCATACATCATTCATTTTTATTGTTTTTAGTACAATAAACTGTTTAAATGTATAAAATATTTAATGAGTCGAAAAGGAAATCCTAAATGAGTCAAAATATGCTAAGATTATAATCGTAATAATGGAACACGTTTTAAAAAGTGATTTTTTACTATTATTTACAACAGGATCTGCATTTTCATAGGTTTAAATAAAATGATTGACAGACAGAAAGTGTCTTCTGACTGGCTTAAATAAAGCCTCTTTTCATATTATTGTTTACAGATATGTTAGTATTATCTTTTGGTGAGTAGATTTTCTGCATGTTGTTAAATTTAAAAAAAATTGTCAATAAAGTGTCATTTATTGATTTTCACTGTACTACTGTACACTCACTTACAGCATTGCCTACAACATTATATGATTTCTTGATTGTGATTGGTTGACAGACATTTTAAAAGTTGATTAATAACTGCTCAACTTTGGTATCCATTCAAGTCTTGCAACACTAAAGAGAAACGAACCCAGAACTTTAACTAGACTAATTAGAGAGGTCCCTGCAACACACTTATACTTCATTTTGCAATCATGTTTGGGTTTATGTAAATGAGTGTTCATATGGCAATAATTAGCTGGTGGTCTGGGTGTTGGTTATCTCACATTTGTTTCTATTTTTTTCCATTGCAGTAAATTTACGTTGTGGTTATAAAGCCAGGTGCACACCCACAGAAATATGCAATCCACTTGACATAAACAAATCATTTTAACGCCAGCTATATGACTTACACATGACCACTGGCACATTTATGAGAGAAGTTAGTACACATACACATATGCTACACACTACAGACATGAACACATCACCCTTTATTACACACTCTAAAAAATGCTGGGTTAAAAACTGGGTTGTTTTGACCCAGCGGTTGATTTAAATGTTTAACCCAACCTTCTGGGTAGTTTCATTTAACTCAAATATTGCTTAAAAATTACTATAGTTCTTGCTTAAAATGAGCCCAAATAGTTTGGAAATCAACATCTATTAATAATTTTAATAAATGAATATTTATTAATAAGTTGAATAAATCATAATTAAATAATACACTTTTTTTTTTAATTGCTTGTTAATAAATATTCACCTTTTCGTTATTGCTGATGCCTCTAGTAATTATGTGCCTGATTTTAAATTTACAAACTATTTTGGGTTTATTTGAAGCAGTAATTAAGTTAAATAATACTGCCCAGAAGGCTGGGTTAAAGATATAACCTGTGTCAAAACTACCCAAACTCCTACTGGGTTGTATTTAACCCAGCATTTTTTGAAGTGTATGGAAGCCGTTTCCGCTACTGAATTTTTTTTTTTTTTTAAAAGGTTATTGCGACTTTTTATCTCAAAATTCTGACTTTTATTCTTAGAATTTTGTGATACAAATTCACAATTCTGACTTTTTTCTCCAAATTGTAAGATAAAAATTTGCAATTGTGAGTTATAAAGTCAGAATTGTGAGATACAAACTCACAATTATGAGAAATACAGCAATTCTGAGAGATAATGTCAGAACTGCGAGATATAAAGTCAGAATTGTGAGAAATAAAAAAAGCAATTCTGAGAGACAAAGTCAGAACTGTGAAAAATATAGTCTCGCAATTCTAAAAAAAATAATGTTGCAATTCTGAGAAATAAAGTAGCAATGCTGAGAGATAATGTCTTTATAACGAGTTTATATCTGCAATTCTGACTTTATAACTTGCAATTGCGAGTTTATATCTCACAATTCTGAGAAAAAGTCAGAATTGCAAGATGTAAACTCACAATTCTACTCATTAAACTGCACCTTTTTTTTTCCAGACTTCCTTAGAATTTCCCTAGAATCCATCATGGAGAAACATCTGCCCAGCAGCACAGCCGTTATTGGAACACTCTGACATGAATGGATTTATAAAAGACACATCCAAGTCTCAGCTCTTTTTTTTTTGGTCCTAGAATGGCAATTCTTTCCAAAGACACCTAGAAATTGTTTACTTCAAGGTATATAACAGAAGAAAAAACAAAATAGCATGCATATTAATGGTAAATACTCTATAACAGTTCTTAAGTCATACATTTGATAAGCACTTGGCTTCATAATGGGTTTGTAATGATATGAAGACTAAACCCATAGACCAAACCACAAACAATATCCCATAGGCATTAGCCAAAACAAATCTAAACAAAGTCTTCTTGCCTGGCCAGTTCTGCATAATGTTCCCCATTCTGTTTAGCTTTGTCTGACACATCTATTGAGAACCTAAATCCTGATGCTGACAAGTCAGTCAACATTTGTTTTTGTTTTTTTTTTACTGTGAATGTCCATGGTGAATACATTTAGCAATCAGTATAATTAGCTATATTTGTTATAGTCTACACAGCGTGCTTTCATATAGCTAAAACGACAGCTTAAGTTAATTACATTTTGCATACAAAGTTAAAAATCCAAGAATATATGGCAGAGAAAACAAAATGTCAGCCAAACAGGAACCTTGCTAGTTTTAAAGAATTTCTGAAGAACTTCTCTTGAATTTAGGAGAAACTACTGATTAGTATTGCCAGTGTTCAAATGAATAGTTCAGCCAAAAATGAAAATGTACACATTCTCTGGCCATCCAAGATGTAGATGAGTTTGTTTATTCAGCCAAACAAATCTGGAGAAATTTAGGATTACACTAGTTGTTCACAAGTAGATTCTCTGCAGTGAATGGGTGCCGCCAGAATGAGAGTCTAAACAGTTGATAAAACATCACAATAATCCACAAATAATCCACACGACTCCAGTCCATCAATTAATGTTATGTGGAGTAGAAAGCTGTGTGTTTGTAAAAAAACAAATCCATCATTAAGATATTTGAACTTTAAACCTTCCCTTCTGGACAAACTTGAGTCTGTATTCTACAATAATGCTACCTCCAGTGAAAAAGTCCATCCTCTGTTGTCCTCTTTACATTGAAATACACATTTTTGTTCAAAACTGTTTTGGATGATTTTACTTATAAAGGTGCTTGATCTGGGCATATTTTTCTCCTTATTCAGACTAAACAAAGTAAAAATGTCTTGATGGATTTGTCGGTTACAAACACAGCTTTTTGATGTTAATTGATTGATTTATTGAGTCGTGTATAATTTGTGTAGTATTGTAATGTTTTTATCAGCTGTTTGAACTCTCATTCTGACAGCACCCATTCACTGCTGAGCAAGTGATGTGATGCTAAATTGTTGTAATGAAGAAACAAATGCTTCTACATTTTGGATGGTCTGAGGATTTTCAGCATTTTTTATGTTTGGGTGAGTTATTCCTTTAATAAAAAAGTAAATGGGTCTGAAACAGCAAGCTGTAATGGTATGTGGACTATGTGTGGGAGTTGTCTCTTCTCACCTTACAGAAGAGCACATGTTCTGAGTTAAGATAGCTGTTTTAGCACAAGGGATAGTAAAGTGGGTATGCAAACATTTATTTAGATATTTAGTGCTTTAGGTTTACTAGAGCATTTACATCAACTGCTAATGCAATGTCAAATGCAAGTTTGGCCAAATTACAATTTAAATCAGTCAGGTTTTTTTGACAGCTTTGACATCCATGAACGTTTTTTAATCTTGTCACACCAGGGTTTAACTCTACATTGGTTCATGACAACTTCCAGGGCTTGGTTTGTGAGTTGACTAAAGCCAGCACAGCTTGAGGTGAAGGCCCTTGAGTGGCTGTCAGGGATTGTTCCCAAGATATATGGCTCAAGTCGGGGAGTGTGAGAAGCGAAGACTGTGTTTTCATTTAACTATGTGGTCACTGGTGACTAGATCATCCATTCATTATTGTGTCACCAGATATTTTAATAATTTTGCACATCTGTTTTATAATGTGCTAAACAAGTAACATGCAAGACAAGATTTTGTTACCGTTTAAGAGAATTATACCAGCAATGATCTTAAATATTCTTAACAGTCTTCTTTAAACTCTTGTTTTTCATTACACAGAAATTTGTGCATTAATCTAAATGCAGCTGGATCTGAACATTCAACAGCTCTGGAGACACATGGGTTCAAGCCAAAAATAAGCATTATATAATAGTACACTCTAAAAAATGCTGGGTTCAAAACAACAATTTCTGTTATTTAGCATCCCTGCGCTGGGTAAATATTGGACAGAACACATGCTGGGTTATTTTGACAGCTTGTTGGGTTTTATATATTAACCAATTTTCTGAGTTGTTTTTGACATAGGCTAGTGCTGGGTCAGACCTTAGCTGCGACTTATATTTAAACAAAAGACAGAAAATGTGAGACTACAGACGATTTTCTGTTTATACAGTGAAAATTTGAAAGGAATACATTGTAATTCAAACCTTAATTTCATTTAGAATGTTTCCCGTCAGTCAGTCAGGACAAAACAAAATGACTGCCAAAAAATGTAACCGGTTTTATCCGGTTTGGCACATACTACCCAACATTAGGTTACACTGGTCATTTTACTGGGCTATTTGCCCATGTGCTGGGTAGTTTCGTTCGTTTCGCATGATGGAAACGCCTTTTGCCTTGTTCATTATAATACTGAATTTAATTGATTTGATGTTAAAATATGTTCTCTAATCTAAGTACAGTTTTTTGGAGTCAGTCACGTCATTTTTTAGCTAGACGTGAAAGGCGAGGCCGCGGTCTGAGGTTTATAATTCCCCTGGGAACAGCAGCCCAGATTTCGCCGACACACCAGCACGAGAATTAGCAGTGATTACAGTGAACGGTTGAATACACTTTTAATTTTTTATTTTAATTTTTTCAAAAATGCTTAAGCGACTTTAAGGGTGCTTTCAAAGCTGTAGATCGATTTCTCTGTTCCAAAACAGGAATTTAAAATTATTACAATGTTGCATTTTATTCTTGGTGCGGTTGGCTTTCACAAGGCAAAGTTTCTGAACTGACCAAATATGTTAGTGTTAACGCGCGAGTAAACTGTCCGCTCATTGGTCAAAATTCCACAGGTTATTTTCTAGGATTCTGCTCAACTGTCATCCGTTAGGATAAAACAACACAGTTTTGCGTGTTTATTGTTGCAGTTTTTGTAGCTGTGGTTATATAAATTTATAATTTTGTGCAGGAGTCCAGGATTTGTAGGGAAAGCATTTTTTAAATGCATCTACTACAATGACAGCAATAAGAATGACATTATGAAATGAAAAGGCGCGCTTTGATTTTGAATAGTAAAGACGTGTCCACACACAGACATTCACGGGTTAATTTTAAGAGGTATTAGCAACAACAACAAAAAAAAAAAAAAAAAAAAAAAAAGCTACTGCTTTTCCCAGAACTGTAATTGCCCTTTATACATTGTGATATAGCCCGGTTCGTTGGTCCGAAACAAAGTGCCAGGTGTGAAAGCACCCTAAATGTATGCAATATTGTAAACTATGTGGTATTCACCCAAATAAATTTAATTTCTCTTATATTTTTGCCCATGGGTGTTCTTGCTTAATAATAAAAGTGAATTGATTATTGATTGTTGATTATTGCTGTTGTGATTTTTCATTTCCAGCCCATTTTAAGAAATATAATCATTTTTAAACAATAGTTGACTTAAATAAAACAACCCAGCATGTGTTCTTTCCAATATTTACCCAGAACAAGTTTGCCAAATAACCCATTTTTTTTTTAACCCAGCATTTTGGTGTGTGAGGGGGTTCATTATTTCTACCCAGCACCTGGGTAAAACATTAAAAATAACCCAATAAAGTGACCCAATAGGCTGAACCCAGCATTTGGGTTAAAAAATAACCCAGCATTTTTTAGAGTGCATAAAAACTAGCACTTGGGTAAAAATATTAAAAATAACACAATAAAATGACCCAAAAAGCTTAACCCAGGATTTAGGTAAAAAAAGTAACCCTGTATTTTTAGAGTGCAGAAAAATGACCAAGCACCTGGGTAAATTTAAAAATGACCCAACAGGTTGAACCCAGTATCTGGGTTAAAAATAATAATAATAAGCCAGCATTTTCAGAGTGCATATATCTTATATATATTGTAATATTATTTGTGAAATGAAATGTGAATATTAGAAGTTTAAAGTTGTAAATGTAATGAGCCCTATAAAAACAAATATTATTTATATACAATCTTCCAAATACACTACTAAACTATATTCAGAAACATAGACATTAAATTTATGAAAAGAATGGAGAAACGGCGGGGGAGGGGGTTCATTGAGGAGTGGTCACACACCGTCTATGCACAGACACGCTCCTGCAGTGGGATTGTCGTCTCGCGCTCCGACAGATGTACAGTAAGTGCACGCGCTTTATTCATTAGTTGCTGAAAATGATTGCAGTTTTTTGTTATAATAGGTGTTGAGGGGTTGTCGTGGGTCCTAAGTGTTTGGAGAAGACTAAGCATAGCTAGAAATATTTGAGTTGAAAGTATATTTGGAAACTGGTTTATTTCAAAGTAAAGCTGTCTCTGTTTGCATTTTATTTTAAAACGGTGTTTAAAAATATGTTCAATTATTTTCAGTACTTAGGGTTATATACTTTATTACAATGATGATGATAACGATCTTTTTAACAGTTAAATGTCTCCCCACATAGCTGCAAATAATTATGCACGTTTTCTGACAAACTATATTAATTTGTTTTTATTTGTCAATAGCACATATTTCGTTATATTAGTCTATTGTAGATTTTTTTTTAATTAGTGGCCGGATTTGAGGTCTCTTACAAGTGTGCAAAACTTTATTTATGAAAAGTGGTATAGATAGGGGGAAATAGTATATTTAAATGGTAAAAACATACTTTAATATATTATTAAAATTACTTTTACACAGCAACTATTCTATGGTCATCACTGAAGAAAGCTTTTGCAACCAGATGGTGTAGTTACGAGTGTTTACCAGTAGGTAAACAAGGCTAACTGAGCTTATCAGACTTTAGTCGTCATTCATTATCTCAAAATACTATTAAAATTAAATATAACACTGGAGCAAATTAATTGCAAATAAAAGCACTACTGAAAGCTGCTGAGAAGTAGGCAAAAGTTGTTGTGGGTGGATATGCATATTGTAAGTATTTGTTTATTTGTAAAACATCCTCATTCCATGCTTGCAAGAATATGGTATATTTGTTGCTTGTTCTGAGTGTTCTGAGATACGCCAATCCATTAGCAGGAATTTCCTTCAGTCATGCATAACAGTGTCGCCAATCAGATAGAGGCCTGGTCTGATTTGGAAATGAGGGGGAAATGAAGTGTTGTTGCAACAGTTCCTGAGGCACACCACTTAAGCTCCTCGTCGAAATATATTCATATTTACAGCGATTAAATTGCACATAAAACAATTGTGAAAGAGCAGTTTTAGAATATTTGGCAAACTAACAGAACAGAAATCTTATCTAGACAAAAAATCGGAATGGTATGACAACGCCTTTAAGTCTGAAGGTCATTGAGGTCTTTTCCAGCTGAAATATTTTGTCAGTTTTAAGAGGGATGCGGTAACTACTCTGTTTTGAGAGATTGTTAGGCTTGTTAGTCTAAGTGGTGACTCGAATGAATTGTAATTTACATGTTCAGACAGGTTTCTACAATGCTAGTTAGGTCATTTCATGTATGTAGGCCAAAATTTGCTCCGGGTTTACGGATTTTAAAAGCCAACATAATTGCACATCTGGAAATCCAGTTAGAGCTGATCAGATCCATATGTTCCATGCTGTCATCATGCTTGACCATACACAAAACATGGTATGCAGCTGTGTTATAGACATGGTCAGGGTGTAAAATAAATGGGAATAACTAGAAGAGAGCATCAAAGGCGTTTGTTTACCTTCCAGGATATGTTGTGCATTGCCACATGGTGTCTGTCAGCACTTGAACGTTTGCCATTGTGGAATACACTTGTAGCTGAGGTTCAGACTGCACCATAAGGAAGGCAACTGGTTGTAAAATTGGAGTCAGATCTAGTGCATGGGCTTAGAAATATACTCTATACTGTCATCCATTTATATTTGTCTACTATAATGTATTAGCATAATATTCCTCTCTCTCTTATCGCTTGTGTGTCGATGTTTATTTGCTACATTCCAGTGGTGGCATGCATGCCAAAGATTTTTGATGCCTGGGCGGCATGTTACCAAATCTCCAAAATCAATTTCTGACTTAAAAACAGTAAATGATTTAATGTTGTCCTATTAATATTTGTGTCAAACACTGACCTCTGAAATCACAAGGCAGGAAACTAGCATGAAATAATCATGCATGCAAAGATTTGCCTCAGTGAAGTGACATGTCATGGCCTCTGGTTTTGGTTTTCTCAATCAGTCAAGTCTCTCTTCACAGTTTAATTACTTCCATGTGCATATCATTTGATCCACCTTTCCTGTTACTCCTAAACACATGGGCGCCACAAGAGTTTTTCACTCAGTTGATTCTGGCTTAAAGGTTTAAAACTGTCTTTGTTTTGGATATTATTTGTTTTTTTTGGTCCAAATCTCTTTTATCAAAACTCTTGACATTGGCTGCGTCCTAATGTGCACACTATCCATCCTAAATTCTATGTTGTAGTAGTAATTCTCAATACTATTTAGGGCATATAGTGTGGATAGTATGCAGGGACTCTTGATATAGAACGAGGTGGGCCGACCATTTTCTTTCAACGTGCACTGTGGTTTAGTGTGGGGGAAGAATAAAATCCTGGTTACCAAAGTTTGCCGAGAATTCAAGCAGTTCAATGACAGAATGATAATGGAATCTAAAAATGTGCAGATTTTATTTTGCTGGTTTAATAAAAAAAAATTTATATTTTCTGCCATTCAAAAGTTTTTTACTGAAAGAAATGAATAGTTTCATTTAACACAAATAATATTACAAAATATTCTACAGCACATCTAAGGATGTCACTTTATTAATTTGGTAATAAAGTAATCAGATAATTTTTCTGATGATTATTCGATTAATTGGATTTTTGTAGTAATAAAAATAGACCTAAGCAAACCATAGCCTTTAAAATTACTTCAAATACATATTAGGGCTGTGCAATTAATCGCAATCGCAAAAAAATCGCGATTTAAGCACATGCGATTTCTAAACCGCGATTTTATCTATCCCCCCAACGGCACCCCCGCCCCCCTTGAACGTCAAGTTCATTTTATTTTCGATATAGCGCCAGATCACAATAGAAGTCATTTAAGGTGATCTTTCCTATAGAACAGGTATATACATAGTTCTTTTATTAAAGAAACTAAATTGCATTATGTTATTTATCTTATTTACAATACATGTCATTTCTGTCTCTTCATGTTCGCGTGATTACAATGTCTCCTCCGCGAAAACACGGACTGGATCGCGGACTCCATTCATAAAAACGGAATCTACTGTAGCGCGGAATGCCACGTAATTCGTCGATTTTTGAATTAATAAATCAAAAGTTGGTCTGTCACTTAATTCAAAACGCGATATTGACTAGTGTCTGTGAAAACTGAAATGCAAAAAGACCGTTTTAATATGAATCCTGCATGTTCCGTTTGCCTCTGTATGTTTGAATGGCAGAGATGCGTATTTCTTTCTTTACTACAGTGGTTCTCAATCCTGGTCCTGGAGGACCCCTGCTCTGCACATTTTGCATGTCTCTCTTATTTAACACACCTGATTGAGATCTTCAGCTTGTTAGTTCAGTTCATGGATCTCTCTCCTAATGAGCTGATGATCTCAACCAGGTGTGTTAAATAAGGGAGACATGCAAAATGTGCAGAGCAGGGGTCCCCCAGGACCAGGATTGAGAACCACTGCTTTACTACATGCATACATGCATGCATACTGAAGCACACGTGACGCTCCCGCTAATTTTTGGCATTTGCATCTCACATGAACAGATACACTCAATCTCCAAAGCTGCTGTGAGTTTCACTTTTACCCTTTCATTTGAGAAAACTAGCATCATATCTGTACACACAGAAACTTCACGGCAACCTGTCAAAATAAAAGCACGGTTTAACATGAAGCAGAACAATATTAGTCTTGTATTACATTTGTACAGTATAATGTAGGTTTTTATATATTCCTATTGAAATAATTTACATAAAACAATATATATGATAAAAAAAATTATATTACAACAAGATAACCACTTAATTATTATTTAAACGTTTTAAACTGAATATAATTTTTCTTCCATGATTGATTTTAACAGTAAACTTCTGTTTGTTTGCCAAAAATTAAAAGGGTTTATTTTTCATTTGATTAAAAATAAATAAATGTTTATGCTTTTTGATTATCAGAAAAATTAAAACACATTAAAAAAAAAAAAAAAAAAGCGCAAAAGATTGTAGAGCCCTCAAAATGTTAAAATAGAGAGTTTTGGACTTATTTTTCCACTGAAATGAATGTTTTCGTTATTACACAAAGTAGGCTAAAGTACCGGGGGAAAAAGTAACATGGCTAATTTATTTTATGTTGTCTGTTTTAAAGACAATTTTACTACATTTTTGTTTATTAAACTTAATACTATGTTATTTAATTGTGAAATGTTTTGTTATGCACTTAATGTGCACTGAATACATTTAGAATGTATGTATGTAGCTGTCACACCCCCGGACTTTCTATTTGGTTTCTCCCAGTTTTCCCCGCAGTTCTGAATGTTTTTGGTTTCCCCCTCATCGTCGACACCTGTGTTTGTAATTAGTCTGTGTATTTAAGGTGTGTGTTTTCCCCTGTACTCTTGTTGGTCTTTAATGTTATTCCTGATGTTTCTACTCCGTGTTCCTGTGTCTGCCTGTTCCCATTTGGATTTATTAAATGTACGTCTTTAAATACGTCGTTGTTCGTTTGTTCCTGCCTACAGCGTGACAGTAGCTTGTTTGAAAAAGCAAAAAAAAAAAATTAAATAAATAAATAAATCGCAAATAAAATCGCAATCGCAATATTCGTTCAAAAAATCGCAATATGATTATTTTGTCCATATTGCACAGCCCTAAGACATATATACACTAGCAATAATGCAATAATAATTAGTTCTGGCGCCAATAGCCTTGTGGGCAGCGCGCCGTCGCGCTCCGGGTGTCCCATGTTCGAATCCCGACTCGAGGACCTTTCCCGATCCTGCCCCCTGTCTCTCTCCCACTTTGCTTCCTGTCATGTCTGATCGTCCTATCATAATAAAGGCAAAAATGCCAAAAACTAAATCTTTAAAAAAAAAAATTATAATAATAATTAGTTATAATAAAGTATCAAAAGCAAGTAATCATATGGTTTTATTGAACAAAACTGTTAAAATATATAATGTATTACAACTATAGAGCTAATGTACATTACGCATTATAACAAATGCCTGCAGAGGGCGCCAACGGCCTGACGATTGTCACACTTTACTGCGGGATCTAATCCTTGTTTAATACTGACTCAACATTTAATTCAAATGTCCACTTAATCTTTAATATATGTTCATTTATTTATGATAGAAAACCTACAGCCACTGTGATTTTTTTTGAATATGTGGACATCAAAATGTGTAAATTCAGAGTGAGAAACTTTTATTTTGAAATTGCGATGAGCATATAATGGTGTATTCTCCTGTGTTTGCTTATATATCTCCTGTGTTTGTTTATAAATGATTTACAGATCCGATGAAATTGCGCGTGTTGTGTTCCCAGATGAACGATAATACCCAAACTCACAACAACATGCAGTGATGGAGTTTTAGACGCTCCAGTCCACACATGTAAATGATAACGGTTTGAGTAGCAGCATTTAAAGGTGCACTGATCTGAAGTGCCTTGAAACTAGTGATGTGTCGTTCGCGAACGAGCCGGCTCTAAGAGCCGATTCTTTGTCGCGAACGAGAAGAGCCGACTCCCGTTGGGGAGAGCCGAATCTTCTGCCGTAAGTAGGGGCGGGGCTTCATTTGGGAACACCATGCGGCTAATCACATGGGAGGACCCTTATGGATCGTACCATTATGTGAGGAAAGAAGCGATAGCGAGTGTAGTGGTTGGGGAGAGTGGGGACAGTTGCAACACTGTTTGCATTTCCTTTAGTTTCTCAGAGACTGTTTGTATTAGAAAGCCGAAATTTTAATACAATAAAGCCACATCTGTCAGCTACTCACCCATATTGCTGCAACATGCGTACATATGATAATATACGTACAATTTACACTTAAAGGTTGTATCAGCGATTTCTAGCCTAAAACATAAAGTGTCGATTTCAGCTTACCTTTCATCACGATCCGCTCGCTGCCTGCCCCATAAATTGTCTGTGAAAAAACCGCGTCTCTCTGGTCAGCCTAGGGTCCGAGATATGCCAAAAAAAACAATCGGCGCTATCAACACACCACAGATAACCAAACAGTGTTCCAACCAATCAGCGTCAGGGGTTTGGTGTTGTGGACTTTCCTACTGGTGCAGGGATGTGAGGGAGGCGGAGCGAAAGTCCACAACACCAAACCCCTGACGCTGATTGGTTGGAACAATGTTTGTTTTTGTGGGGAAAGGTTGGTAGTGCCGATTGTTTTTTTGGCATATCTCGGACCCTAGGCTGACCAGAGAGACGCGGTTTTTTCACAGACAATTTATGGGGCAGGCAGCGAGCGGATCCTGAAGAAAGGTAAGCTGAAATTGACACTTATGTTTTAGGCTAGAAATCGCTGATACAACCTTTAAATAGACAAAGTGAAATGTTGCAACTGTCCCCACAATAAAAAACCAAAGAATAGTAAATGAAAAACATTCTTGAGTAACAAGTACATTTTTTACCTATTTACTTAAAAAAGGAGAGATAACTAACTATTAAAGGGGTTAATTTCTATTATCGTTATAAAATTACAATTATGTAATGTAATGGCAAGCTTTTAAATCAATTTTGTGGTAAAGGGACAGCATGTTGGGATGGTTGCAACAGTGTGTTGCAACTGTCCCTACAGTGATAGCCATGATAAAAATTGTTATATTAGCTTGAGACAATATCATTGAAACATTAAATGCGAGTCCATTGGGAGAAAGTGAAAAAAATGAGTGAAAAACGAAAAAGCAGCAGCATCTGGCTGCATTTCAGTGATGTTGATTGAAATTAAAATTCAATTCAAATTCAATTAAATTCAATGATTTTTAATGAAAATAAGGAATTAAAAAGTTGCTTACCAATACACGAAACATTCACAACTGAAAAATTGGGCTAAAATAGAAGGGAGAGTGATACTAGAGTGATACTAAATAAAGAGCCATTTGGGAGCCGTAAGAGCCGGCTCTTTTAAGGGAGCCGAGCCAAAAGAGCCGAATCTTTGAAAAGAGCCGAACGTCCCATCACTACTTGAAACACGCATTATTCTATGTGGTGACGAAATTTTAACTGAAACAGGAAAACAGCTCGAGACATATCGCACAGCCCCGCCTACTTTTTTAAAAAAGCCAATAGCGTTCCATTTATATCTGCTTGGGTCATAGCTGTTGAGCTCGGTAAAAGCCGTGTTTGACAGCTTATGACAGCCACAGTCTAATAGATTACCCCCTAGATTCAATATGAAACTCTTACTAAAACAAAATAGTGATCATAATCATGCTGAGGCTGTGTAGTTTAATACATGCCGACTTGCACATATGATCTTCTCCGTGCTATCGCGCCTCTGGACCAAAACCAAAGTCTGGAGTAGACTGTGACTGACACAACGCAAAACTAGACTGCATTTGCCCCAATGGAAAGCAAACACTGTCTAAATTGTTCCCTATCACCTACATTGTGCACTACATGCTATCCACCATGCAGAAAACACTAACACTGTGAACAAGTGACCGATCTCAGCCACAGCTTCAGCATCTATTTATAGTGTAGGGGGCGGGACGCTATAATTATAGAGAGCATTTGATTGGATTGAACGTTTGAAGAGAAGCTGAAGTGCAGCGTGATGTCATCAAATTCATTGATTCATATTTGGCGGAAGTGAGAGACTGTAATGGTATGTTCACACCAAAAGCGAAACAAGTATGCGCATCACGTCACTCGCTTTTACTCACAGGATGTTTTTCCCGTCACTCGTGTGAATAACAAGAAGACACGATCAACCATGGCGGAGATAAATACGAGCGCTGCTTTGAACCTGTTGTGGAAGTCCTAAATATGCTGGAAAGCCAAACGCCGACTTGTCTGGATTTACAGCACCTTCCAGATATGCCTAATTTTACAGTATATACACTGACATTATTATTATTATTTATTGATTGCAGCATCTCTGTAGCCATGCTAATAAAATACGACTACCACTACAACTGAATTTAATTCTGTCTATACTCCAGATACCTATATCATAAATTTCAGGCTATAATATGCTCTCTTCCATTTTCTGATTCAATTGGCTTGCGTGAGAACTAGTAATGCAAATTTTCTGCTCCAGTTGAAATTTTTGAACTTGCGCAGAAGACGCGATTGAGGCAAATATCGCGTGATTGAGGCAAATATTGTCACGCATTTCGCATCATTCGGGTCACCCGGCGCAAATTCGCCTCTATTCACGTCTTTGCATTGACTTTGTATGTAATCGAGTCACGCAAATAATTACATTCGCATTTGGTGTGAATGCACCAGAAGTTTTGAATGCTCATATCTTGTAAACGCTAATTTTGTCATTGTTTTGGAACACCCTAGCTTATAGATAACTTTAAGGCTAACAATGTCATACTAAAAGCCCTAAATACTAAAAACTTTAATTTTCATTTCATGGGGACTTTAACCGACTGTTTAGAATGGAGCCGTCTGAGATGCACATATGTAACTCACACGCATGTAAATTATTAAAGCGCACATATTAAATTAATATGAGTTCTTATTAGCATTATGCTTTATTATGATTTTTTAATAGGTTTAATGCGCCAAATAAATAGGTGGAATGCGCCACTTCTGGTATTGTACAAAATGCAGTTGAGGATTTTTTTAAATCGAATACTCGAATAGAGTCGAGGAATCGTTGCAGTGCTCAAATTGGAATTGTGACAGCCCTAAGCAAAACTGTCTTCAACATTGATAATATTAAATATTTCTTGAGCAGAAAATCAGCATATTATGATTTCTGAAAAAGTCTGTTGAAAGATATATATATATATTTTTTTTATTAAAAACGTTAATCTGTTGGAAATGCTTTATACTGAGAGAGTCTTTCAAGAACAGCAGAGACCACATCAAAGCAACTGCACCATCCGGCTCAACTGTGCAGCTCATAAATGAATTAAACAGGCTGTGCGACGCTGAAAGATTACTGAAGGAAGTTGTTTGAGATGCACATGCAAATAACTTCAGCTGAAACTAACAACAAAGTAAAAAAAAGTACATATAATATTAATCATTCTTTGCTGTTTATACTCCATGTGCCTAAGTTTTCCTACTCCTTGTATAGGAAGTAATAGTAATGTGAAACACAAGACATAAAAGCCTGTCAATGGTTGTATTTGGCCTGGAGTCGATTAGCATCTTAATGAAAGAGCTGTGTTAGAAAGAATTTTGTAATAGAGCAAGTTGTTCTGTTAGATTGCCTGAAACAGATATAGGCTCCATGTGTCTCTCATGTGTGATTTTATTATAGAAGACATTTTATTAAGCATGAGAGCAGAGGAGCAGAATACAGATTAGATGTGATTTCCGTTGAGCTCCTACTTTGGGACGACGGGCACATGTGTAACCCTCTATGCATGATGTTTATCTCTCAAAAACATTAGAGAAGCAGACAGACACAGATGTGTCCGTTGCCTCATGGAAGGGAAAGTAGAATGTGACTGAATTTGATTCATGAAAATTAACAACACATTTTTTTTTGATTTATGACTTTTTTCTCTCTCCCGTGCCGACCAGCCTAATATAGTTAAGCAATGGTGTGAGATAAAGAAATATTTCACCCAAAGTAAAAACCAGATAAAAATCAACAAAGATGGACATGGGTTTGTTTCTTCATTGGAACGGATTTGGAGAAATTTAGCATTAATGGCTCACCAATGGATCCTCTGTTGTGAATGGGTGCCATCAGAATGTTTTTTCTTCATTCCTCCATTCATTCCATCCTCTGTTGTCCTCTCACGTCCAAATTCATTGACATATTTGCTTAGAACCATTTTGGAAAAGGAGTTTGATTTGTGCATATTTCTCTCCTGATTCAGACATTTTCACTGGATAAAGCAATATTATGGATAAAGGATTTATATCTTAACAACAGTTCAAAGTTAAAAACATCTAAATATGGATTTGTTTCTTACAAACATGCAGCTTTTAACTTTACAAGATGTTCATTGATAAACTGGAGTCTGGTGGGTTACTTGTGGATTATTGTGATGTTTTTATCAGCTGTATGAACTCTCATTCTGACGGCACCCATTCACTTCAGAGGATCCATTGGTGAGCAAGTGATGCTAAATTTCTCCAAATCTGTTACGATGAAGAAATTAACTCATCTGAGGGTGGATACATTTTCAGCAAATTTTCATTTTTGGGTATTCCTTTAAAGGCAGAAATATGTGTTATTTGACTGATGGCAGACATGGGGCAATGTTTGCATCCTGTTAGCAAATGATCAATTTGGATGTCTTCACAAAAAGAATAGATTTGATCTAAACATTTACATCATTTTGCATGTATTTTTCTTCACAAGACAATATCTTAGCAACTGAAAACATTACATGGGACTATGGGAAGTCTAGCATTTATTTATGTGGTGGTTGGGTCCTGTCTTTGAGAGGTTGTGTTTTTCATGCCAGGAACAGATTGGTATTCCTTTTTTCTCACCACATAAAAGAGTTCAGCTCTTGGGCTGTGAGAGCTTGAGGGTTCAGACAGGCCCTCAATTGACCTTAAATTTCACAGCTGGTCTGTGAGTGAAACATGCTCTATGTTGTCATTCCAACACAAACATTTCTTAACAGGAAAAAATAAACACTTTTGTTTGTGTCACTGCAGTAGATCATTTACCAGGACATTGTTATGTTTTTAGTTCATTTGGGTATAGCAGACAAACAGATGGGCTGATTCATTTAAGCACATTTACATAATTGCCATATTTTTAGACATTTTTATTTGAACATCAATGTTTGTGGGATTTGTTTAGTTAGAAATTGTGGTTTTGTGATTCATTTTTTGTCTTAATTCATAATAATAAGTATAATCATTATTTATTATTAATTGTATTGTTCCTTGTTTTAAAATATGTATTTTATGAAATAATTATATGTCTGTTGTATTTATTTGACTTCAAATGCATGCTTAGGGGTCAAGTTAGGTTTAGTATTAGGTGATACTAAATGTATTAAAATTGTGTGCATTGCAAATGTAAATGATTTCTGTTTTTTCTTTTTTTTTTCTTTTGTTAAGGTCTTCGGGACGCATTCAGACAATGGGGAAGGCACGGGCATTTCATTCTGGTTTAATCATCATATCATGTTTCCTTGTAAGCACTGCACAGCAAACAGGTAAACACATTTTTTAGACAAATCCTTGCCATGACCAATTTTCTGACTATGAATAATTTATTGAATAGTATATGTACTTTTATTTAAACATGGTCAAACGCCCACAGAAAATCATTTAAATGTTATTGATGCTGAATGTTATGTGTATTTAGTGATTTGACCAACTATTTTTAATTAATTAATTGTGTTCATGTAATAGTTTGTGTTGTAATTTTTTGATCAAAGTTTTATTCAGCAAGGATAATGTGACTGAAGACTGAAGTAATGATGCTGAAAATTCAGCTTTGCATCACAGGAATAAATTACATTTTAAAAATACAGTTGAGGTCAGAAGTTTACATACACCTTACAGAATCTGCAAAATGTTAATTATTTTATAAAAATAAGAGGAATCGTACAAAATGCATGTTACTTTTTTATTTAGTACTGACCTTAATAAGGTATTTCACATAAAATACATTTACATATAGTCCACAAAAGAAAATAATAGTTGAATTTATAAAAATGAACCTGTTTAAAAGTTTACATACACTTGATTCTTAATACTGTGTGGTTACCTGATTCATCTTTTCACACTGAGGGACTCATGCAACTATTACAGAAGGTTCAAACGCTCACTGATGCATTAAGAGGGGGTGAAAACCTTTTAAATTTGAAGATCAGTGTAAATGTAACTTATTTTGTTTTCTGGGAAACAAGTATCTTCTCTAGCTTCTGAAGGGCAGTAGTAAATGAAAAGAAAAGACATAATGAATATATGTACATATGAAAAATAAGAAAAATGTACACATCTTCATCCTGTTCAAAAGTTTACACCCCTGGCTCTTAATGCCAAAATATTTTTTTTTCCTTTTGGAGCATCAGTGAGCTATTAAACCTTCTGTAATAGTTGCATATGACTCCCTCAGTTGTCCTCAGTGTGAAAAGATGGATCTCAAAATCATACAGTCATTGTTGGAAAGGGTTCAAATACACAAAAAAGCTGAAAAAAGAATTTGTGGGACCTGAAGGATTTTTCTAAAGAACAGCGGACAGTTCAACTGTTCAGGACAAACAAGGGACTCATGAACAACTATCACTAAACAAAAAAACACAGCTGTGGATCATTCAGGTAACAACACAGCTTTAAAAATCAAGTGTATGTAAACTTTTGAACGGGGTCATTTTTATGAATTCAACTATTATTTTCTCTTGTGTACTATATGTAAACGTATTTTATGTGAAAATTTTTATTCACGTCATTACTAAATGAAAAATAACATGCATTCCCCATTGTAAAATAATTAACATTTTGCAGATTTTGCAATGTTTATGCAAACTTTTGACCTCAACTGTACATATTAAAATAGAAAGCAGCTATTTTAAAGTTTAAATAATATTTCACATTTTTACTGTTTTTAGTGTATTTTTGATCAAATAAATGCTTCAAGTAACTGACTTGATGACATAAGAGACTTAACATTAAAAAATCCTTCCAGCCTCCAAATTTTGAACAGCATTTGTGTATATGTTTATATGTCTTCATTCTTACGTGTTGTCTATTATACTCTCATTGATAGGCTGCCTGGATGAAAAACCACCCTATGACATTGTATTCCTTGTGGATAGTTCTAGCAGCATCGGTACTCGAGACTTCCGGGAGGTTAAGACGTTCATGCGCAGTTTCGTGGATGGTTTGGATATTGACACGAAAAAAGTACAAGTTGGCCTTGCTCAGTTCAGCACCGATCCCCACAAAGAGTTTCTGTTAGGGGACTATGCAAACAAAGTGGATCTGTTTAAGAAAATCGATAACCTTCCATACCGAACAGGAGGCACGTACATGGGAAAAGCCATGAAGTTTCTTAAGGACAGCTATTTCACAAGTGTGGGTGGAAGCCGTATCAATGAAAAAGTGCCTCAAATTGTTGTGGTGGTCACAGACGGGGACTCAGCCGATGATATAAAGGGACCTGCTGGAGAGCTGCGGCAGAAGGGTATTATCATCTTTGCCATTGGCGTTGGTCCAACCAATATGACGGAGTTAAAGGCTATCGCCAACAGCCCACCTGAACGTTTTGTGGTTAATATTGACAATTACCAAGCACTGCAAGGACTGACAACCACCATGAAGGAGACAGTGTGTATCTTGATGAGGGATCAGGGGAAAGGTAAATTAAGTTTTAAAAGCTTTGTTTATAAGTCAACAAGCCTGCATACAATCCAATCACAAGTAGTCAAGCGCAAGAAGTTTGTGCTGTTTTGTGAATATTCATGTATTTATATGTGCAAATATATAAAATAATGTCAAGTTTTCATTTTGTGTCTATTTCAGCCATTGCTCCAAAGTTTGTTGATGTATTTATCCTGGTGGATAGTTCTGCCCAGGGGGAAACGCAGCAGATAAGGGATCTTCTCAACCAACTGGCTGTGCAGCTCAAAGTGGGTGATGGATCTCATAAGATCGCACTGGCTCAGTTTGGTGAAAATGTCGTCAAGGAGTTCCTGTTCAATGACTACAAAGTAACAGCAAAAGCCAGAGAGTTCATAAATCGGTTCGAGCCCAGGCCCAACGGAGAGCGAAAATTAGGGCTAGCCATAGATTATGTTCGTACTCACTTTCTCAACACAGCATCTGGCAGCAGAATTGCTAAAGGCTACAAGCAGTATCTGTTGGTGCTGAGAGCAGGGAACTCTTTCGACTCCACTCTGAGGGCCATACGAACAATGAAGAATGAAGATGTAACCATTATTGATATCAGATTGGAAGCAAATTTACGCTATCTGTCTCCTACGCTACGCACTTTTCAAGTTGAACAGAATATCATTGATGATGTTGCTGCAGAGATCTCGAAAAGAGTTCAGGAAAAAGACATTTTCAATGTTACAGGAGGTTAGTTTGCCTTTATTTGAACTACAAACAATACAGACATAACAGCATATTATCAATTATATGTTGTTTAAGGTGCACTAAGTAAGTTTAGACAACAGTTCTTTCTAGTCCTCAAATCTGATTGGCTGAGACGAGTGTGATATTCTAGTGATATTGGAACTCTAACCATTTTTACTGTTTGTATCACTCTGCTTATGGCATTTATATAAACACTCGCTGTGAGATAAAGTGTTTATATAACAGTTCAACGGCATGAGTGTGTAAATACATAAGAAACAACAACGGAGTGTCTTAAAAACTCTCTTTTGTGCAAAACTACCTCCTTCCGCCACAGATTTGAATCTCAGTTTGACAGTTTAACAGCTGAGCCCAAGCCTCCATTACTAATACGAAAACACCTCTTCAGAATTCATTAAAAGCTTATTGTATTACTGCAGTAAAAGTTCATTGTATTATGTGTAGTAGAGTAGATTACCTGCATTTGATACAGCATTCATTCTTCAGCTCAATCTCATATTCACAATAATACATTAGTTTGAATGTTCGCTAAGGAAAACGTTATCTTTGTCGTAACATTAATATCCTTTCATCTGTTAAGGGTGATTTCTGATTACAGTGCTGCTCAGTGCATTTGTTGGCTGTGTCAAGCTGTTGTTGAAACCAAGAAATAATTTCTATTTTTAACAGCAATCATTTTTCAATACAAAAGTCTTTACTGCTGACTCATCTAATGGCGGGACAATGTAGCTAAAATCACGAACACACACTGATTCTCAACACTAAATGCTTTTATTAAATACTACTATTATACTTATATTCAATAGTATTTATTGAATAATAATATTTAATAGACAACAACAACAGCCATCATAAAAGTTGCTGAACAATTAAGTCAAAAGTATACAGGCAATGCTCTGATAGACACCATTGAAGGTACATACACATGATGAAATTTTACCAAAACTATTTGCTCTGGAACAAATAATAGATTAATGAGACCAAAGAGTGCCCATTATATTTTTACCCAAAACGAATTATATCTCATGTTGAACCACTATAGAGACATCAGAGCCAGCAGCAAATTTCAGAAGCAAATTTCACAGCCGCTGACCTCTTGGAACTCGCCCTCTCCGAAAACATTGATTAAAATTTTCAAATGGATGTTATCTTTATTAACTGCATGTTTGAACTATAAACAAGTACATTTTCACAAAAACGCTTGTTGGAGTTCTGTTGGACTCTAATTGCACTCTTATTAGCCAATCAGATTCAAGGACCAGAAAGAGCTGTTGTATAAACTCTAATATACAAATATAATTTTAATGTTATGTATAATTTTGTGAAAATATCTATTTTTTTTCTGTTACTGTTACATTTTACCACAGTGTTTTCCTCCTGTTAACCTAAAATAATGTGTTCTTATTGTCTTTGAACAGATTGCAAATCAGCCCAAGTGGCAGATATTGTGTTCATTGTGGATGAATCGGGTAGCATCACCAGAAGCAACTTTGAGCTAATGAAACGTTTCCTCCACCGCACAATTAGTGGCCTCGAGGTGAACTCTGACAGTGTGCGGGTGGGAATGGTTCTTTACAATGACAGACCCAGTGCTGAATTCTACTTGGACACTTTCGTTAATAAGAATGATATTCTGAACTATATTAAAATCATACCATACAGAGGCGGGGGAACCTCAACTGGTGAGGCCCTGAAGTTTGCCAAGAACTATCTCTTTACTAAGACAAGGGGCAGCAGGAAAGCTCTCGGTGTGAAGCAGATTGCTGTTGTCATCACTGATGGCAAGTCTGAAGATGATGTCACTGCCCCAGCTGCTGAACTGAGGCGCTTAGGGGTCACCGTATATGCCCTCGGGGTGAAGAATGCTAGTGTGGAGGAGCTCAAAAGAATAGGATCTTACCCTGACAGGGAGTTTGTGTTCAATGTGGACAGTTTTCAGATGCTTACGTCGCTGGAGAAAAGCCTCAGAAAGAGCCTTTGTAAGGTTGTGGTCGATAGAGGTTTTGACAAGAACAATAGATTCAACCTAAAACAAGGTAACAAACAACAAACATCACTTTCTACGCTGTTGAGGAATGACATACTAAATAAAAATAATACACTTAACTTAAAGGGATAGTTCACCCAGAAATGAAAATTCTGTCATTAATTACTCACCCTCATAAAGAGAGCAGGAACTGGCGTTATGGCGTAGAACATTCATCTCACGCATGCATCATGGTACTCACGAGACTGAGACATGAAAGAGAAGAAATAGTTGAATAAAGTCATTATTTTTGTTTTCTTTGCACACAAAATTTATTCTCATAGCTCCATAACATTACAATTGAACCACAGATGTCATATGGACTATTTCAATAATGTCCTTACTACTTTTCTGGGCCTTGAATGTGGTAGTTGCATTGCTGTTTACGGAGGTTCAGAAAGCCCTCAGATTTGATCAAAAATATCTTAATTTGTGTTCTGAAGATGTATGAAGGTCTTGCGGGTTTGGAACGGCCTGAAGGTGAGTAATTAATGACAGAATTTTAATTTTTTGGTAATTTTTTGGTGAACTATCCCTTTACTTCAATTCCAGAAAAATTCCAGATAATTTACTCAACCTCTCTTTCTTCAGTCAATAAGAAATTATGTTTCTTGAGGAAAACATTTCAGGATTTCTCTCCATATAATGGAGTTTAATGGTGCCCCCAAGTTTGAACCTCCAAAATGCAGTTTAAATGCAGCTTCAAAGGGCTTTAAACGATCCCAGTCGAGGAAGAAGGGTCTTATCTAGCAAGAAGATTGGTCATTTTCCAAACAAACTGAAAATTTATATATTTTTAACCTCAAACACTCGTCTTGTCTATGTCTGCATGAACTCAAAGAACAAAGAAAAAACAGAGATATAGGATGATTTTGAATTTGAAGAAGAAAAGAATTTTCCAACATACCCTAACTGTTTAAAAAAGTATGTAAATTGTCAATTTGTTTTGAAAGTGACCGATCGTTTCGCTAAATAAGACCCTTCTTCCTCAGCTCTTTTAGAGCCATCTGAAGATGCATTTAAACTGCATTTTGGAAGTTCAAACTTGTGGGCCCCATTGAAGTCCACTATATGGAGACATTCTGAAAATGTTTTCCTCAAGGGTCATAATTTCTTTACGACTAAAGAAAGAAAGACATAAACGTCTTGGATGACAAAGGGGTGAGTAAAGTATCTACAAATTTATGTTCTGGAAGTGAACTAATCCTTTAAAGAGCTTGTGCTGAATATGTTATGCTTTAATTTAGTACGTTAAAATATCTTCCGGTTTCTGATTATAATTTCTTGTAACGTTTACTTGTTAATTTAATCCTCACTTTTAGGATGTGTAAACACAGAGGAAGCTGATATTTATTTCCTGTTGGACAACTCCGTCAGCACTCGTACTGACTTCGAAGATGTGAAGAAATTTATTCTAGGCTTCCTGCAATTATTCAACGTTGGTCCCAATCGAGTTCGTGTGGGAGTTGTGAAAGTCGACCGTGTTCCGACTCTACAGTTTAGCCTGACGGAGCACAAAAATAGAGTCTCTTTAGAAGCAGCTGTGAACAAAATCATTCAGCCCTATGGAGGCACAGAAACAGGCAAAGCACTAAGTTATGTGGCCAATCTTTTTAATCAGGCCAGAGCATCCCGTCCCGTTACGGTGCAGGAGATTCTCATTGTCATTACTGATAAGGACTCACAAGTTGAGGTGAGCGATCCAGCGGAGGAACTGAGGATTCAAGGTGTTTCAGTCTATGCTATTGGAGTAAGGAATGCCAACGAGAATGAGCTCTTGAAGATGACGGCTGACGCAACCAAGCAGTTCTATGTGAGCAGCTATGATGGTCTGAATGCCCTCAAAAGCGAAATTATCACAGATATCTGCTCACAAGAGGGTAAGGCTAATCAATAATTGGTTGCATTTTTTTTTGGTAAAATTTTTATTTTAAATATGTTACATATTTACAGATTTTTTTTACTTTCTTTAGCCTGCAAGAACCAAGTGGCAGATATCATGTTTTTGATTGACGGATCTTCTAGCATTTATAGCCTAGACTTTATATCAATGAAGAAGTTTATTACCAAAGTTGTAAATGGTACCATCATTGGAGAAGATAGTGTCCATATTGGGGTGGTCCAGTTCAGCAATAATCCAAGGGAGCAGTTTCCGCTGAATAGGTTCTACAGCCAAAATGAAGTGGAGGAAGCAATCAATGACATTTCTCAACTAACTGGAGACACATACACAGGAAAAGCGCTCTCATTCATTTCAAAGTATTTTGACAAATCCAAAGGCGGTCGGCCTGATGTTCCACAGTTTCTCGTAGTTATCACAGATGGGGAAGCTCATGATGCTGTCGCTGTACCCGCCAAGGCCATCAGAGACAAGGGTGTGACCATCTTCTCAATAGGTGTGGGCAGTGTTAACACCACACAGCTCTGGGAGATCAGTGGAACTCGGGATAAAGTGTACTTGGAGAGGGATTTTGATGCACTTCTGTCCATTGACAAAAACCTACAATTCAAGCTCTGCAGCGCTGATACAGGTGAATCATAAACATTCTTAAAATGTTCCTGTTTGCCATGCATGTCTGTTGAAAAGATCCACTTTGTGGTTTGGATGTTGTTTATTTAGGGGTTTGGCAAAATTTCTCTCTTTCATTTCATTAGTTGAATTGTAATTTGAATTGGACTGACAGAAATTTGAATTTACTGATTTGTAATTTTGAGAAATTCATCAGATATCTGGTAAATTTTAATTTATCAAAAATAAAGACGTATATACACATTAAGAATAGGGGTGGACAATATACCGGTACACATGACTAAACGGTAGAGATTTTTGACTGTTGTCTCTTTCACGGTTACAAGTTAATTGTCTTATTTTTGCAGCTTTATAGGTCTTGAAAGGGTAAATGCACACACTTGTAAGGATCAAAATGCCTGTCTTTGCAAGTATGTAAATACAGTAATTTAGGTCTTGAGTGAAAGCAAACTGCTGAGAAAGAAAACACTTGTAACAGTATATTGGATCCGAGTACCTCTTAAAGTGACAGCAGTCTAATATACCTGCTGTGTCATGATCGGGGCTGTGGGTTTTCCCTCAGCCACCTGAGGTCGCTGTTTGCACTGCACTCTGATTCATCACGTCTGTTTTGTCATTACCACTGATTCACACACAGCTGTTCACAATCTGGACTCTGTATAAGAACACTCACACTTCATTCCGTTTTCAGGTCTGCATTGTCTTATGTCTCCTGTTTTGTCTGTTCACTCTGCGTTCCTGAATTCCTGGCTCAAGATCATGTTCCCTGTTTAGTTTATTTAGTGTTTCAGTTTGTTTCATTTGTGCCGTGTTGGCCTTTTGTTTTGTTTATTTTCTGTTAATAAAATACTTACCTGCATCTGGACCCAGACCCCCTTGGCTGTAACGTGACAGAATGCAGACCTCACTGATGGGTCCAGCGGGGAGTAATTTTTTTTCTGAGGAGGCGGAGGCAGCGTCGGCCACCCGCTTTGAGACCATCTACGCCTGTTTGGCGGCGATGGAGGCCATTAACGCTGAGGCGGAGCGGAAGCGCCCCTACTATAGGGCCAGGGCGGAGGCGTTTTTTCGGGAGAGGGCGACCGCTCTCTCTGTGCCGGACGCGGCGGTGACCGCTCTCTCTGTGCCGGACGCGGCGTTGACCGCTCTCTCTGTGCCGGACGCGGCGTTGACCGCTCTCTCTGTTCCGGACGCGGCGGTGACCGCTCTCTCTGCTCCGGACGCGGCGGTGACCGCTCTCTCTGTGCCGGACGCGGCGTTGACCGCTCTCTCTGTTCCGGACGCGGCGGTGACCGCTCTCTCTGTTCCGGACGCGGCGGTGACCGCTCTCTCTGCTCCGGACGCGGCGGTGACCGCTCTCTCTGCTCCGGACGCGGCGGTGACCGCTCTCTCTGCTCCGGACGCGGCGGTGACCGCTCTCTCTGCTCCGGACGCGGCGGTGACCGCTCTCTCTGCGCCGGACGCGGCGGTGACCGCTCTCTCTGCGCCGGACGCGGCGTCGACCGCTCTCTCTGCGCCGGACGCGGCGGTGACCGCGCTATCTGTTCCGGACGCGGCGGTGACCGCGCTATCTGTTCCGGACGCGGCGGTGACCGCGCTCTCTGCTACGGACGCGCCGGTGACCGCTCTCTCTGCTCCTGACGCGGCGGTGACCGCTCTCTCTGCTCCGGACGCGGCGGTGACCGCTCTCTCTGCTCCGGACGCGGCGGTGACCGCTCTCTCTGCTCCGGACGCGGCGGTGACCGCTGAAGTTCCTCTGGCGGCGAGGCCAGCTCACGTTCCACTGGCAGCGAGGCCAGCTCACGTTCCTCTGGCGGCGGTGTCCGCTCACGTCCCTCCGCTGCACGGGCCTGGCCCGCCATCCCTCCCCCTTATGCACCTTCCACCGTTCCTCCTCCCTCCAGAAATTTTGTTTTGGGAACGTCTGGTAGCCGTTCCCTAGAGAGGGGGTACTGTCATGATCGGGGCTGTGGGTTTTCCCTCAGCCACCTGAGGTCGCTGTTTGCACTGCACTCTGATTCATCACGTCTGTTTTGTCATTACCACTGATTCACACACAGCTGTTCACAATCTGGACTCTGTATAAGAACACTCACACTTCATTCCGTTTTCAGGTCTGCATTGTCTTATGTCTCCTGTTTTGTCTGTTCACTCTGCGTTCCTGAATTCCTGGCTCAAGATCATGTTCCCTGTTTAGTTTATTTAGTGTTTCAGTTTGTTTCATTTGTGCCGTGTTGGCCTTTTGTTTTGTTTATTTTCTGTTAATAAAATACTTACCTGCATCTGGACCCAGACCCCCTTGGCTGTAACGTGACATGCTGTCTGTCATTCATGTTAATCGAACAACAAAGAGAGAAAAATGTCTTACTGCTCTTGACTAAATCACTTTTGTAAATTTAATAAGAAGAAATATATATTTAATTTACAGAGTAAACAACATGCAATATTTTAATACATTTGATTACTCTATACAATGTGTGTAGCATTTCTTATTTATTTGTTCTACTGTAGTTATTGTTATTTAATCACTGACTGTTTACTTATCTTCAGTGAGCTTTAGTTTTTTTATTGAGGCTAGTATTAGTTTTTTTTGTGATATTAACACTGGTGATAAGAATTATGAATTTTTATGATATCAGAGGCCTTATTTAAAGCAAAAATAACTATATCGTGATATACAGTTGAATGCAGAATCTGCAAAATGGTAATTATTTCACCAAAATAAGAGGGATCATTCAAAATGCATGTTATTTTTGCTTTTGTACTGACCTAAATAAGATATTTTACCTAAAAGATGTTTCCATATAGTCCAGAAGAGTAAATATTTCTTAAATTTATTAACACTTGATTCTTAATACTGTGTTGTTCTTACCTGAATGATCCACAGCTGTGGTTTTTTGTTTTGTTTAGTGATAGTTGTTCGTGAGTCACTTGTCTGTCCTGAACTGTCCACTGTTTTTAAGAAAAATCGTTCAGGTCCCACAAATTCTTTGGTTTTTCATCATTTTTGTGTATTTGAACCCTTTCCAACAATGACTGTATGATTTTGAGATCCATCTTTTTACACTGAGGACAACTGAGGGACTCATATGCAACTATTACAGAAGCTTCAAACACTCACTGATGCTTCAGAAGGAAACACAATGCAAAGCCGGGGGTGTAAACTTTTGAACAGAATGAAGATGTGTACATTTTTCTTATTTTTTATTTAGTGCTGCACTTCAGACGCTACAGAAGATACTTACATGTTCCCAGAAGACAAAAAGAGTTAAATTTACCCTGATCTTCAATTTCAAGACGTTTTCAACCATAGGCTGAAGCATCAGTGACCAGGCAAAAATTTACTCCAGCCTGGTTATTTATGCTGGTTTAAGCTAGTACATGCTTTTTTTAATGGAATATTAATGAAACTTTTTCTCATTTTACTTGTAGGTTGTCCAGGCACGCAACTGGCTGATGTGATCTTCCTAGTGCAGTGCACCAGACGGATTCGCTTGCAAGACTTTGAAAACATTAAAAACTTTTTGATTTCTGTGGTAAACAGCACACAGATTGGGGACAACTTGATTCGAATCGGCGTTATTGTCTACTCAGGCACTCCGATTCAATTCACTTTAAACCAGTACAACAATAAGCGCCAGGTAGTTGAATCCATAAATACCTTGAAGCCCCCAACTGGAAACGACAACACGGCTAAGGCTCTTGGATACTCACTCAGTTACTTCAGTGAAGAGAATGGTGGGCGCCAGAAACGGGGCATCCCACAAATGCTGTTTCTAATTACAGATGGTGATGCTAGAGACCGAGATAACTTACGTGCACGGGCTGATGAGTATGCAGCCAAACAAATAAAAGTGTATGGAATTGGAGTGTCTAGAGCTCAAGAAAGCGAGCTGGAGATCATTACTAAGAACAAAAACAAAATCTTCCACGTTGATAATTATGCAGGTCTTCAAACACTGCAGAAGAACATTTCTAGTGTGCTTTGCAATACAACCAAACCAGGTAAAAGCTTTTGCTTCAGACTTTAAGAACTTCTTGATTTCAGATCCTAGATTTATTAACATAATTACCACTGGCTTGGCTCAGTTTGATTGTTCTGTCTTGCAGAATGCCAGAAAGAGGTAGCCGACCTGGTGTTTCTGATTGATGGATCTGAAAGCATCAAAGAAGACTCATGGAGAACCATGATTGCTTTCTTGCTAAATGTTGTGGACCAGCTCCGTATTTCTCCAGAACTTTTCAGAATTGGTATAGCCCAGTTCAGCAGTGTATATCAAAAGGAGTTCTACTTAAATGAGTATAATGATGCGGTCGGGGTGAAATCAGCAATTGAAAGAATCACACAAATTAAAGAAGGGACAAAAATTGGAAAAGCTCTGCGTAGCGTCACAGAATTCTTTGAGGAAAGCAAAGGGAGTCGCAGACAGAGCGGCATACCACAAAATCTTGTACTCATCACTGATGGCGTTTCATCAGACAGCGTAAACGAAGCAGCCGATGATCTCCGACGCCTGCAAATTCAGGTTTTTGTGATTGGAATCGGAGACGTCTCAATGCCACAGCTCAGCTATATTGCTGGGTCACCAGATAGGCTATTCAAAGTGCGAAACTTCAACTACCTTAATCTGACCACTTCAACATTTCTTTATGCTATTTGTGCTCCTCAACCCTTAGTAGATCCAAGTGAGTAGAGCTGCAATCCATGTGTGATATTAAATTGTAGCACTTTGAAAATAAACTAGAATATACCTTTAAGAGTAACACCAAACTAGAAATCCACCGTATATTTGTACCATATTGGTTATTGGCCTATATTAGAGTTATATATTGTGTTTCTTTTTATTTAGGTTGTTCTATTGACATTGGCATCGGATTTGATAACTCACGCACCAGTTCAAGTTTTCGGTCAATCTTTAGAGACCAGAAAAAGCTCCAGTCCTACCTGCCTGAGATCATCCGCTATGTTTCAGTTGTGCACAACCTATGCTGTGTACGCAGCCCAACCCTCAATACCAATGTAGGCTTCCGATTGGTGGATGCTAATGGAAAGATGCTGGATGATTTTTCCTTTGAAGAGTACAATGAAGGTGTGATAAAGAAAGTGATGGCACTTCAGACTTCACAGTCTCTGAAATTCAACACCCAGCTTCTTCAGTCTTTCGAGCAAAAATTCAGAGCTTCAAATTCTCATGTAAAGGTGAGAATAACAGTTACCAAACCCGCCTATCTGAAAAGTACATTTGACTGACTGATTTGCTAAGCTGGTCCACCAGTTGGACCAGCAACAAACCAGCACTGACCACCACAAACCACAAAGAAGTATTCAAGTTGGTCTAAGCTGGTCTTTTCATCAGAGAAGTTTTTCTTTGATTTCTTGTTTTAGGTGCTGATCATCTTTACAGACGGGTTGGATGAACCTGTTGAGGACCTTCTGCCTGCCGTCAACAGCCTCAGGACAAGTGGTACAGTGAATACAGTTGAAGTCAAAAGTTTACATATACCTTGCAGATTCTGCAAAATGTTAATTATTTTAGCAAAATAAGAGGGATCATACAAAATGCATGTTATTTTTTATTTAGCACTGACCTGAATAAGATATTTCACATAAAATACATTTATATATAGTCCACAAGAGAAAATAATAGTTAAATTTATAAAAATGACCCCATTCAAAAGTTTACATACACTTTATTCCTAATAATGTGTTGTTAACTCAATGATCCACAGCTGTGTTTTTATTTTTTGTTTAGTGATAGCTGTTTATAAGTCCCTTGTTTGTCCTGAACTGCCTGCTGTTCTTCATAAAATTCTTCAGGTCCCACAAATTCTTTGGTTTTTCAGCATTTTTGTGAATTTGAACCATTTCCATTGATGACTGCATGGTTTTGAGATCCATCTTTTCACACTGAAGACAGATTAAGGACTCATATGCAACTATTACAGAAGGTTCAAACGCTCACTGATGCTTCAGAAGGAAAAATTATGCATTAAGAGTTGGGGGTGTTAACTTTTGAACAGAATGAAGATGTGTACATTTTTCTTATTTTGCTTAAATATCATATTTTTTTCATTTAATACTGCCCTTAAGAAGCAACAGAAGATACATGTTTCCCAGAAGACAAAATAAGTTAAATTTACCCCGATCTTCAAATTCGAAAAGTTTTCACCCCTCTTTCCTTTTTGAAACAGTGTGAAAAGATGGATCTCAAAATTATACAGTCATTGTTGGAAACAACTATCACAACAACTATCACAACAACACAACATAGTATTATGAAACAAGAGTATGTAAACTTTTGAACAAGGTAATTTTTATAAATTCAACTATTATTTTCTCTTGTAGACTAAATGTAAACATCTTTTATGTGAAGTATCTTTTTCAGGTCAGTACTAAATACAAAATAACATGGATTTTGTATGGTCCCTCTTATTTTGATAAATAATCAACATTTTGCAGATTCTGCAAGGTGTATGCAAACTTTCGACTTCAACTGTTAAACTGAATTTCATTAAAATGTACTTTCAACAGAAACAACTTTTAAACAAAAGCATCGTCATGCTGTGCGGTTACAGTTAAAGATGCATCTGCTTCAAATCAAAGCAGGTTGAATAGGCTAATTATGTTTACTAAGACTCCCTTTGTGACGTTCACAGGTGTAAAAGCTCTGATGACCGTAGCGCTAGAAGGATTTAAAAACACTGCTGACCTGCAGAGGCTGGAGTTCGGGCGAGGGATGCACTACAAGCAGCTTCTCTCTGTCAGCATGCAGAATGTGGGCAGCGTCATGCAGAAGCAGATTGTAAGTCCATTCAAAATGACCAAATCAAGACAACAGGATGAGACTTTGAGAGAATCAGATCATGGCTCTAATTTTGATGCATTGAGAAATGTCAGGCCTTATTTGTCCCACTCAAGAACATTGTATATTTGAAGTGCATTAGCTGCCTTATGGTTTGCCTTAGCGATCACAGCAGTGTTTCGTCTGCCGTGTAAATAAACATCTTCCTGTGAGTGGGAGTGAGGCTCTCTAAGAGGAAGGGAAACAGCTGTGAGTTTTATAAGAGTGCTGAAGAAAGATGTCAGGATGTCAAGTGCCTGGTTCAACGTGTCAGCAGTCACTTCATTACATAAAACGGCCTCCTCCAAGTGTTTCTCGCTCTCTCAATTTTTTGCAATTCGCAGGATACAGTTGCCTCAAGGGAGTGCTGTAATGTGATGTGTAAATGCACTGGTCATGAGGGAGCACGTGGAAATTATGGTCTTACAGGGATTAAGGTGAGTAGATTTATGACTCAAGATTTACTGAACTTAATTTGAAAATGAAGATGAGTGTTTAATTTGTCACTTTACTGCTGATCAGGGGTCATCTGGACTGAGGGGACTTCCTGGTTTCCCTGGAGAAGAAGGAGGACCTGTAAGTTGTTTGATTTTCACGTGAAAAGCAAGTTACTTTACACTTCACTTGGACTTCATTATGTTTGTGGTGTCTGGTGTTTCAATGTCAATGTCAAACACATTTTAATGTGATGATCTTAAACTGTTACTCTTGCCTGACACAATAATTGTCTTAAACACATATGACATATAACTTGAGACATACTGATACAAAAATTATAAACAAACTTGATCTGGAGTACTGTTTTCTTAATATTAAGCCTACAATGTGTTTTATTGTCACTATTGATGAGGATTGTATGATTTTTGTATAGTATCGGTCTTTAAATGCAAGATATTTAAAGTGTACCTGAAGTATACTTGCAATAGTTTCACTTTAGTACAATCAAATATACTCAAGTATATCTTTAGTTGGACTTCAGCACTACTTATGCACAATTAAAGTGCATTAAGTACAAAATTAGCTGTTCCAATTTAGCAGACATTAAATGCACAGGGTATTTTTATTAAGTATTTAAATATTTAAATGTATTTTTAGTATACTTGAAATTAAATAAATGTATTTTCAAATACATTTTAGCATATTTATTTGTTACTAGGGGCATCATTCAAAAATTTTTAGCTACCAAAGTCATGGTAGAAATACCATTTTTGCATTTCATTTGATAGTGTGTTTACAATACACAACATTACAGAAGAATATAATGTTATCAAATTAAGAAAATAAAAGAAAAAACATAACAAATTTATCGCTGTAGTTATCATTTCATAAAAATGTGCTATTTCAACACATACTACTATTAAAAGCTTACTTTGGGAGTCAATAAGATTTTTATAAATAGTGGCAGCAGAGACTTGTACATTGTTAAAAATATTCAAATAAATGCAGTTCTATGACCTAAATCATGGTATCCACAAAATATGAAATGGTACAACAGTTTGACTGATAATAATAAGAAATAAGCATATTAGAATGATTTCTGAAGGATTATGTGACACTAAAGACTGGAGTAATTGATGATGAAAATGTTGCTTTGCCATTGCAGAAATAAATTATATTTGAAATTACAAAAATTAAAATAAAAACAGCAATTTTAAACTAATAATATTAGAGTACAATATTACCATTTATACTGTATTTCTGATCAAATAAATGTAGCCTTGGCGAGCATAAGAAACATATTTAAAAATCATTAAAAACCTTATAACCTCCAGCTTTGAAGTGCTATTCATTTTTGTGTAAAAATCTTTTTGTATTGAGGCCAAAAATGCATTGAAAACTCTTTTAGTACCTAGCCTGGCTAACGCCAGACCACGTTATGACTTCGTCATGATTCGTGGTCTGGGAACCACATGTTCATTTTCTCGTATTTGAGGCGTGGTTTACAAATGCCCAGAGCCGTTTATTGGAAATTCTTTTCTTTATGTGAAATTCATGTTTGTTTCAGGGTGAGAGAGGGCTTTCAGGTTTAAATGGAACTCGAGGACATCAGGGATGCATTGGAAGAAGAGGCATAAAGGTAACATGCAGTGCTATGTGTTTTTTATGTTAAGTTTTAAATGTGACTTTTAGAGCTTTTCATTGTTTTGTTTTTTCTCTTCAGGGTGGCAGAGGCTACAGAGGTGACAATGTGAGTACATCCATAACAATATGGACACTGACATCTGAAGGTCACATGAACATTAAAGCTGTGGAGAGAGAGCGAGATAACTTAAAGACAGCTGTATACATCAAGTGTCTGCATAATTATTACCAGACAGCAGTTTCTATCGGGCATCTGTGTTTAAATTACTGTCTTTGCGTCTTTGCTTGCCATCTGGAAAGGTTTGTTGTGGCCTGTGGTTGTTGTTTTTATGAAGTTACATTCAAAGTGGTTTCCTGTCTCTTTTCTTTTTCGCTTGCATTTGGCTTGTTAATGAATGTAATGTAACCGCTGATAGCTTATTAATGTCGTGAGAATCTTTTCATCTTCTTTTTAATAGGGAGATGATGGAGAAGATGGTTTAGATGGGGTAAATGGTGAACAGGTAAGAAAAACATCCAGTGAAATAAAAATAAATAAATAAAAAAATACAGTCAAACCAAAATTTATTCAAACAGTGTGTTAGAACAAATTCATCTTGATAATGTCAGATAACTTTGATAGAAAGATATGTAACAAAACATGGTCAGGTCAAAGTTTCAAATCAAATTTTTGGTCCCAAATTTTGATCAATTTTTCTGGTAGTCCACTGTATGAAGAATTTTTAGGTATAATATGCCACAGTTTACTTTATTTTGCTATCCTCATTTATAGAATGAACTATAGTGTCCTATAGTGCATATGCACCCACTAGTAATAAAATCTCAAAAATTAAATCTGTTCTCTGAATAATTTTGGGTTTGGCTGTATAACACTGTACAAAAAACACCTAGCAATTGCATAGTAATGACCTGGCAACCACAAAAAGTCAAAAAATTAGACATATCTAGTTTCGCTTGAATTTTTACAACATGAAAGTCATCCATTTCTGTTGTCAAACAAATTCCACATCTGTTTTGTCCTTTCAGGGTTTAACAGGAGCAGCAGGAAGCCCAGGAGAACGAGGAGATTCAGGCAGCCCAGTAATATCCATCATATATATTCTTCTCTGTACTTTTCAGCTATGACACAGTGTCTCTTTAAGTGCTTTAATTTCATTGATTTATTAATATGCATAATCCTCATTGTGCTCAAACCCCAGGGTCCAAGAGGTATCAGAGGAAACCCTGGAAACCCAGGACAGCGAGGCCTAAGAGGAGATCCGGTTAGTACACTTTAACTGCACGTAATAATCTTAATAGATTATCCTGTAATGTAACAAAACACTATTCATACTATCATTAGAATAGTTTCTATTGACTTCAAAAGATTGTTCAAATCAGATTCAAGTAGTTTGAATTCAGTCATTCAGTTCATTTGTCTCTGTTCCAAAGGAATGGTTTGTGGTTAAGATTGCTTCTTGTTTCCAAATTTGGCAAAGAATGTCTCTAGGGTCTTAAAGCAAAATAATGAATTGTGGTGCAGTGGTGGGAAATAATACAAGATGTAGGGAAAGCAACTGATGCATCATGAAGCAGGTGTTCCAGTAGTTTTTGGATGAGTTTTGACTCTTGTTAATCCATCTAATTATAATTAGGGAAATCCAGGAATAGACAACAACTCCCGCGGCCCTAAAGGTGATGTCGGTGGCCCGGGCGTACAGGTATGGCGAGATTATTTAATTTTAGTACTGACTCTAAACAATTCCACTATCTGTCTGTCTGACTGACTGTCTGTCTGTCAGAATGATTTACAACAAAAATCAATCTCTTATTTTCTTATCATTCTTTCTTTGTGTGCTTAACAGGGTGAACCAGGTCCAGATGGTCTTCCAGGTCAAATTGGTGAAAATGGCAGACCGGTAAATTATTTCTAATCTTTGATATGTAATTGTAGTATTGTAGAACATTAACTTAAAAGTTATTTTTCTGTTTTAATATTTCTATCTTCATTTTCAGGGCTCTAATGGCAGAAGAGGCTCTGCGGGTCAACTGGTACAGTACTGTAGAAATAATATGTAAGCCACTTCAAAAGTTGCACCAACTGACTTTTTGCTTGTGAATTCAGGGTCCCAGAGGGCCTCCAGGAACACCAGGACTATCAGGACTCCCTGGAGCCACAGGTCCACTGGTAATGTACAAATTGATCCTATTTTTTATTTTTTAAATCTGTCAGTATCAGTGGAGATATAGCTGATTTGTTTGCCAGTTTGTTAACAGTGAGAAAAGATGGCAATGAAGATGACAATTGTGTTTGATTACTATTAATTATGCAATGTGAACTATATATAACCTCCATTCAAAATGCATTTAATCTCAAATTGGAATGATCTTTCTTTCTGTCTCTGTTCAGGGTCCTATCGGTCCATCTGGTCCGGTTGGGCAGAAAGGTTACATTGGTCTACCTGGACCACAGGTGCATGTTGAAAAACAATGAATTGACCATTTTATTTGGTTATTGTTGCCATTAATATCTAATAAACCACATCCAGTCATTGATATTGTGTTGATTTCTTTTTATACAGGGAGCTCCTGGATCTCCAGGAAGGCCAGGATCTAAAGGAAGCTCTGGATCCAGGGGACAGAAGGTAAGCGACCTCTTTTTTTTTACATTTATGACCCTGGACTAAAAGACTAGTCATAAGGTTTGTTAGAATAGGAAAATATTTGGCAGAGATACAACTATTTGAAAATCTGGAATCTGAGGGTTTCAAAAAATCAAAATATTGAGAAAATCGCCTTTAAATTTGTCCAAATGAAGTTCTTAGCAATGCATGTTACTAAACAAAAATTAAGCTTTAATATATTTATGATAGGAAATTAACAAAATCTCTTTATGTAATATCTTTAGCATAAAATAAAAATAATTTTGACCCATAAAATGTATTTTTACCTATTGCTACAAATATACCCATGCTACATAAGACTGGTTTTGTAGTCCAGGGTCACATTTAAGCTTTTTTAATACCTGCTTATTTCGCTTTTGCCTTACAGGGCCAGCCAGGTGATCCTGGAGATAAGGGAGCTCTCGGACCTCCAGGCCCCAGAGGACTGCCGGTTACTTATTACTTTCCTTTTTTATAAGCTACCGAAACACTGCAATGTCAGGCATTATCCATAATCATTTAGCAAATTCAGAAATGCTGTTTTGTTCTTAAATGTAGTAATATGACAATTAGTCTGATTGTCTTTATTTGACATTAGACACAGATGCAACCACTGATTATACTATTTTTCATTATCATAGGGAAAAGATGGGGCAGATGGCTATGGATTCCCAGGACCCAAAGGACAGAAGGTTTATATAGAATTATGTTGCAATCATATGTTCTCATATATCAAATTTGTGCAATGCCACAATATACAGTATGGTATAATTTCACTAAAAGCAATATATAGTCTTTCAATATATATGCAAAAAATATTTATTTATTTGTTTACTTTTTTTTTCTAAGGGAGATTCTGGTTTCCCAGGTTATCCTGGACTTCAGGTGAGTGCAGTAATTATAATGTGGCTGTATAATTGTAAAATTGAGTGAACAATGTTTAGTCACTTTCCTTTTTGACATTCAGGGTGAACAGGGTTTTAAAGGAACAAATGGAGGTGGCGCTCCTAAAGGCAACAGGGGAAGAGCGGTAAAAACATTTTGAAGTTTTATTTTTTACTCATACTCACTCTGCATTATGAGCCTTAAGGAGACTTAATTGTATGTCTGATAACAGGGCAATTCTGGTAGGGCAGGACCACCTGGAGAACCTGGCAGCGAGGGGGTGACTGGACACAGGGTATGTTTATATTAAAATTATTCACATCATATGATCATGAGAATATGAAGGGATACAGAATGTTGTTTTCTTCACATAGGGCCAAAAAGGACCACGAGGAACCAGACAGATGTCTGTAAGTTTCTATTTTTTATTTTTTTTTGTTACTGCTATAGTTAACACTTAGATGTTTTTAGATGAACATTTTTTTCCATTTTCATGATCCATTTTTTCAGGATTCTAAAAGTGGTAATGTAAATTTAGTACAAATATAGTATATTTGCAGTAGTTACACACAATAACCACAATTTGAAATATATATAAATAGATTGAAATATTGTTCAATTTAAAAAATACACTACCAGTCAAAAGTGTTTGGACAGTAAGATTTTTAATGTTTTTTAAAGAAGTCTCTTCTGCTCACCAAGCCTGCATTTATTTGATCCAAAGTACAGTACATTTAAAAAAAATATTTTTTCATTTTAATATAACTAATTTCTATTTGAATATATTTTAAAAATTAATGTATTCCTGAATTTTTAGCATCATTACTCCAGTTACATGATCCTTCAGAAATCATTCTAATATTCTGATTTTCTGCCCAAAGAACATTTGTTATTAATATTATTATGTTAAAAACAGCCGAGTGATTTTTTTTTCATTTTTTTGATAAATAGAAAGTTCAGAAGAACAGCATTTAGCTGAAATAGAAATCTTTTGTAACATTATATATAAATAAATATACATATATAAAGACAAATGTCTGTATCATCACTTTTGATCAATTTATAACATCCTTGCTGAATAAAAGTTCTATAATAAAAAATTCTATAATTTGAATGGTATAGTGTATAATGTTACAAAAGCTTTTTATTTCAGATAAATGCTGATCTTTGGATCTTTCTACTCATCAAAGAATCCTGAAAAAAATGTACTCAAATATTTTAAATATTGATGATAATAATAAAAAAAAATTCTGAAGGATCATGTGACTGTGTAATGATGCTGAAAATGTATATTTAATCACAGGAATAAATTGCATTTTAAAGGTTGTATCAGCGATTTCTAGCCTAAAACATAAAGTGTCAATTTCAGCTGACCTTTCTTCACGATCCGCTCGCTGCCTGCCCCATAAATTGTCTGTGAAAAAACCGCGTCTCTCTGGTCAGCCTAGGGTCCGAGATATGCCAAAAAAACAATCGGCACTACCAACCTTTCCACACATAAAGAAACAGTGTTCCAACCAATCAGCGTCAGGGGTTTGGTGTTGTGGACTTTCCTACTGGTGCAGGGATGAGAGGGAGGCGGAGCGAAAGTCCACAACACCAAACCCCTGACGCTGATTGGTTGGAACACTGTTTGTTTATCTGTGGAAAGGTTGGTAGTGCCGATTGTTTTTTTGGCATATCTCGGACCCTAGGCTGACCAGAGAGACGCGTTTTTTTCACAGACAATTTATGGAGCAGGCAGCGAGCGGATCGTGATGAAAGGTCAGCTGAATTTGACGCTTTATGTTTCAGGCTAGAAATCGCTGATACAACCTTTAAAATGTCTTCAAATAGAAAGCAGTTATTTCAGATAGTAAAAACATTTCACATTATTACTGTTTTGCTGTATTTTGGATCAAATAAAAAAAGCTTGGTGAGCAAAAAATAATTCTTTAAAAAACATTAAAAATCTTTTGACTGGTAGTGTATATACATATCTAAATAATATATATTCTTTTGTAGGACTGTCAGCTAATCTCATATGTCCGAGACAACTGTGGTAAGAAATCTTTATTTATGATTCTTTCTTTTTTTCTTAAAAGATGATAAGGATGGTTTTTATTGACATGTTTTATTTATTTATTTATTTTTAAACAGTGTGCTGCAGAGGTAGGTAACATTTTGTCATATTTCAAAGAACACATATTTAACCAATTTAATTTATAAATATGGTTTCTAACTTTTCTCTCTCTTATATATTTGTCTCTCTAGACAACATAAAATGCCCTGCCTACCCCACTGATCTTGTGATTGGCTTGGACATGTCTGAAGATGTGACTCCTCAAGCTTTTGAACGCATGCGATCTGTAGTCCTCAGACTGCTGGACAATATCAACATTGCAGAGAGCAGCTGCCCGACGGGGGCTCGGGTGGCTGTGGTCTCCTACAGCTCCTACACCAAATACCTGATCCGCTTCACCGACTATCACCGCAAGAGGCAGCTTATTGAAGCAGTGAATAACATCGGCCTGGAACGCACTTCAAATCGACGTAACATTGGCGCCGCTATGCGCTTCGTGGGCAGGAATGTCCTGAAGCGTGTGCGAAAGGGTGTCCTGATGAGGAAGGTTGCGATCTTCCTCACGGCCGGTGAATCTCAGGATTCGACGACCCTCACCACAGCCATTTTAGAATACAAAGCCCTGAATATTAAGCTAGGCGTCATCTCACTTAGGAATGTACCTAATATGAGAAAAGCTTTTGAGGTAAGGTTACTGTAAGGATACGTAAATCTGTTTTTCACTTTACTTTTTATTATTTAAAGGAATAGTTAATGCAAAAATTAAAATTCTGTCATTAATTGCTCACCCTCATGTTGCTCCAAACCTATAAGATCTTTTTTCATCTTTGGAACACAAGTTAAGATATTTTGATGAAATCCAAGATCTTTCTGACCCTGCATAGACAGCAATGTAACTGACACATACATGACTAAGAAAGGTATTACATTGTTAAATAGTCCCATTAGTCCAAATAGTCCATTATCTGTGAGTAATTAATGACAGAATTTTCATTTTTGGTTGTTTAACGAAACATTTCAGTGAATTGGTTCTTTAAACCAGTCTGAATGCTGACTGAATTTTGCTTTTGGGTGAGCTGTCCCTTTAATTATTAAATCATGATGTGTGTGCCTAATACAAGAAGTTTGAATACAAAACACTGTGTTTTTTAACAGTGTGTAGACCTATTAATTATCCTTGTGTGATGTTTTGTTGTATGCAGGCAGATGAAACCCAGAGTTTTATCTTGACTGTGCTGGGTAGAGTGCAAGAACAGAATGCTACTCTCAGTAAGATCCAGAGTTGTGTTATTTGCTTTGGTAAGTCCCAGTTCTTTCTCTCCATCTTTCTCACACCCAGAAATTAAATTAAACTTATTACAATATAAATTTAATAATGTGTTTAACATATTTTAAAATATAATTTATTCAGCATCATTACTTTAGTTTTAAGTGTCACACAATCCTTCAGAAATCGTTGCAATACGCTGATTTGCTCAAGAAATATTATTATTATTATTATGTAAAAATGCATAATATTGTGTAAACCATGGTAATTTTTTCAGTATTACCTTGATGAATAAGTTCAAGTACTTTTTTAACATTATAAATGTAACCCTGGACCTCAAAACCAGTCATAAGGGTCAATTTTTTTGAAATTGAGATTTATATATCATCCAAAAGCTGAATAAAAAAGCTTTCCATTAATGTATGGTTGTAATAGGACAATATTTGGCCTAGATACAACTATTTGAAAATCTGGAATCTGAGGGTGAAAAACAAATCAAAATATTAAGAAAATCGCCTTTAAAGTTGTTCAAATGAAGTTCTTAGCCATGCATATTACTAATCAAAAATTAAGATTAATTATTAAATATTAGATATATTTACGTTATGAAAATTTACAAAATATCTTCATGGAACATGATCTTTAATATCCTAATAATTTTTGGCATAAAAGAAAAATTGATCATCTTGACAGTGTATTTTTGGCTACTGTTACAAATATAGCCGTACATTTTTGTTGCCCAAGGTCACAAATGTCTTTACTGTCAGTGTGTCTTTGCTGAATAATAATACTATTAAAGAAACATAATATAATATAATATAATACCTGTATTTTTCTGTATAATATAACTATTTTTAATTAAACAAAATGGAGAGCAAATAGACACCTTTCTTAAATCTCACAGTTTTCTTCTGAGTATAGTGTCTCAAACAGTGTTCATATTTGCAAACATTCTGCCAATAAGGTCATTGAATTAAATAAGAACTCAAATATTTTTTATCAAATGTGACCCTGAACCACAAAACCAGTCATAAGGGTCCATTTTTTTAAATTGAGATTTATACATCATCTGAAAGCTGAAATTAAGCTTGCCGTTGATGTATGGTTTGTTAGGATGCGACAATATTTGGCCGAGATAAAACAATTTAAAAATCTGGAATCTGAGGGTGAAAAAAATTAGAAAAAATCGCCTTTAAAGTTGTTCAAAAGAAGTTCTTAGCAATTGCATATTACGAATCAAAAATAAAGTTTTGATATATTTATGGTAGGAAATTTACAAAATATCCTTTTGGAACATGATCTTTACTTAACATCCTAATGATTTTTGGCATAAAAGAAAAATCGATAATTTTGACTCATACGTTATATTGTTGGCTATTGCTACAAATATACCCATGCTACTTAAGACTGGTTTTGTGGTCCAGGGTCACAAATGAATATGTAAACAAAGTACTATACACTTAAAGGTAGCTGATAGCATTTAATAATTACAAAAAAATATATGAGTGTTTGATTTCTGCAGATCTTCCTATGGAGATCTATGACCATAGTTTGTTTGTGATCACATCTGCTCTCTTTTCTCTTCTAAGATCCCTGCAGACCAGCTAGAGAATGTGAGGGCACCAACCTGGCATCTACTCCTCAGGAATTAGACGTGGACTTTGCAGTGATTGTGGACGGCTCCCGTAGCATCCTTGCTGATGAGTACGAGGGTGTGAAGGAGGTGCTCGGCAGTGTTCTCGATCAGATCGTTGTGAGCAATCAACCCAACGGGGCCGACAGACACGCAAGAGTGGCCGTCTACCAGCAGAGCTCCTCGTACAGTGAAGCTCAGTCCGGCGTCAAAGTCATATTCGGCTTCCAACAGTTCTCAGATCGCGGTCAAATGAAAAGAAGCATCTACCAGGATCTTGAGCAAACCGGAGGCTCTTCCCGACTGGGTCTTGCGATGGAATACGCCATAATGCAGGGCATCCTCACAGCTCCTAAGAGTCGCAAGAACAAGATGGTCCTGGCTATTATTGGGGAGGAGACGGCATCTCAGGACAGAGCGAAGTTGGACTTTATCTCCAAGGTGGCGAAGTGTGAGGGTGTTGTTCTCTTCACCCTGACGGTGGGTAACCACATCAACACTGCTCAAGTGGAGGAGCTTGCTAGCTACCCCTTAGAACAGCACATCATTCACCTGGGCCACTTGAAAAATGGAGAACAAGAGTATACGCAGCGCTTCATGAGGACGTTCTTCCACATTCTGAGCAGTAAGGAATGCTTGATGTGCTTTAAACGATTAGTTTACTTACAGAATAAAAATTCCTGATAATTTACTCACCCCCATGTCATCCAAGATCTTTCTTTCTTTTTTCAGTCAAAAGGAAATTAAGGTTTTTGAGAAAACATTCCAGGATTTTTCTCCATATAGTGGACATCAATGGTGCTCAATGGATTGACGGTTAAAATTGCAGTTCAGTGCAGCTTCAAAGAGCTCTACAGTTTTTGAACCGAAGTACACAGACGAAGAACTAACCACATGTGACGTTTCCAACATGCAAAATGAGCATTTGTGGTTAAAAAGTATATAAATGTAAATTTTTTTAGAAAATGACCAATCGTTTTGCTAGACAAGACATTTATTCCTCATATGGGATTGTGTAGAGTCCTTTAAAGCTGCATTGAAACTGCTATTTGAGCCTTCAACAATGATTCCCATTGAAGTTCACTATATAGAAAAAAAGTGCTGGATTGTTTTTCTTAAAAACTTTAATTTCTTTTTGACTAAAGAAAGAAAGACATTAACATCTTGGATGTCTGGAAGTGAACTGATCCTTTAAGGAAAAATAACTGGACAAGTTTAAAGGATTCAAAAATGTGAAGTGTTTGTCATGTTCTGACTAGAAAGATTAGTTTTTGGTTTTTACAACTTTCTACAACTTAGTGTGATAATTATTGATATCGAAAGTCACAGAAACAACCATGAGGGTGAATAAATTACAATATTTTCCTTTTTGGGTGAATTATCTCTTAAAGGAGAAGTTCACTTCCAGAACAAAAAATTACAGATAATTTACTCACTCCCTTGTCATTCAAGATGTTCATGTCTTTCTTTCTTCAGTTGTAAAGAATTGTTTTTTGAGGAAAACATTTCAGGATTTCTCTCCATATAGTGGACTTCTATGGTGCCCGTGAGTTTGAACTTCCAAAATGCAGTTTAAATGCAGCTTCGAAGGGCTCTAAATGATCCCAGCCGAGGGAGAGGGGTCTTATCTAGCGAAACGATCGGTTATTTTCTAAAAAAAAAAACAGCGATTTATATACTTAACCTCAAAAGCTTGTCATGACAGTTAGAGTAGGTCGAAAAACTCCCATCTCATTTTCTTCTCCAACTTCAAAATCGTCCTCTGCTGGGATCGTTTAGAGCCCTTTGAAGCTGCATTTTGGAAGTTCAATCTCGGGGGCACCATAGAAGTCCACTATATGGAAAATAATCCCAAAATGTTTTCCTCAAAAAACATCATTTCTTTACGACTGAAGAAAGAAAGACATGAACATCTTGATGATCTTGATGAAAAGGCGGTGAGTAAATTATCTGTAAATTTGTTCTAAAAGTGAACTTCTCCTTTAAGGATGGCTTTGTATAACTTTTGCTGAAATCTTGATAGACTTGTGTGTGCTCATATAGTTTATTTGTGATTGCAGAAAATGTGAACACCTACCCTCATTCATCATTCCAGAGTCAGTGTAGTAATTTCCAAGGTCAAGGTCAGCGTTTGGACTACGAGGCTGCAGAGAGACCTGTATATAGGTATGAACTGACAAAAACTGATCTGACAAATATAAATACATGTTTATTTATATGCATGTTTATTCATATTGAATGTAATTTAAATATAATGCAAGTCATTTAAATAGAAATGTGCAGTTTAGTAAAATGCAGGTTAATAAACCTGCAATTAATTTATTTATTTCTGAATGTAATTTACATAAAAAAAGAGGCAGGTAATTATTTATTAAGACTGAAGTTAATAAAATATACAAATAAATAAATAAATAAATATTTAAAACAGCTAAGTAAATTTTTTTCAGGATTATTTGATAAATAGAAAGATCCAAAGATTAGCATTTATCTGAAATAAAAAGCTTTTGTAACATTATACACTATACCATTCAAAAGGCATGGAGTAAGTATCGTTTTTTTAAGGAAAGAAACTATAGAAATTAATACTTTTATTTAGCAAGGATGCTTTAAATTAATCCAAAATGATGATAAAGACATTTATAATGTTACAAAAGATTTCTATTTTGCAAAATGCTGTTCTTCTGAACTGTCTCTTCATCAAAGAAACTTAAAAAAATTATACTAATGATAATAATAATAATAAATGTTTTTTGAGCTGCAAATCAGCATATTGGAATGATGTCTGAAGGATCATGTGACTGGAGTAATGCTAAATATTCAGCTTTGAAATCACAGGAATAAATTACATTTTAATATATATTCAAATAAAAAAAACAGTTATTTTAAATAGTTATTTAAATAAAAATATTTTAAAATAAAACTATTTTTGCTGTACTTTGGATCAAAGAAATGCAGGCTTGGAGAGCAGAAAATACTTCTTTAAAAAACATTCAAAATCTGCCCAAAAATGTTTTGACTGGTAGTGTAATAAATAAATAAATAAATTTTTATTAACATCTAAATGTATTTATAATTAATTGTATATTATAATATATTTTATTTATTTTAAATTATAATTAATTTAATTTCCACTGTTTTCTAGTGTTCCTTTGCCATCCAATGCTTACCCAGATGTGCTGGAGGAAGAGGAAATAGAGCAAGTAGACGCTGGACAGGAGGAGACTGGGGACCAGCAGAACTCAGGCCGTGGAAACTCAGGAGTCAAGTCTCCGGTTGACCGCACAGACAGTAGGTTCTTACAAACCTCTGCTCATATCCCACAGTGCTTTAAGTGCTTAAACATATGCAACAAAAAGAGCTTACATTTTACTTCACTTTAAACAAAAGCAGTTTTATTTAAAAATGGCTTATTAGTTAATGTTTTGCTTTCAGATCCTTGTCAGCTGAACAGTGACCGTGGCACCGTCTGTGCTGGATATGTGGAGCGCTGGTACTATAGTAAAGCGGTCGGTGCATGTTTACCCTTCTGGTACGGGGGCTGTGACGGGAACAGTAACCGTTTCAACTCAGAAAAGGAATGCCTTCAGACCTGTGGCAAACAAAGTAAGTCTTTTGTGCAGTGTCTCAAATCATTTTTTAATTCATGTACAGTTACAGTATCTCACAAAAATAAGTACACCCCTCACATTTCAACAAGCATTTTAGTACATCTTCTCAAGGGACAATACTATATAAATGAAACTTGTATATATTTTAGAGTAGTCAATGTGCAGCTTGTATAGCAGTATAGATTTATTGTGGAATATAACTCAAAATACAGTTATTATTGTCAAAATAGCTGGCAACAAAAGTGAGCACACCCTAAGTGATAACAGTAGTATGTTGTTGAACCATGCAAAGCCACATGTCCTATTCATCATGTTTATATTTTAGTCTGCTTGACAGGACCACACAAAGTTTTGTATCTTGTATTAGAGCAGTTAAAATTAGGTGCTTTAAGTACAATTCTCTCATACTGACCTCTGGATGTTCAACATGGCACCTCATGGCAAAGAATTCTCTGAGGATTTGAGATTTAGAATTGTTGCTCTCCACAAAGATGGCCAAGGCTACTAGAGGTTTAGTAACACCCTGAAACCGAGTTACACTACAGTTGTCAGGATCATACAGAGGTTTTCCAAGATGGGTTTCATTCGAAACAGGCCTTGGAAGGGTCGATCAACAAAGTTGAGCACTCGTTCTGTGCATCAGGTGCAGAACCTCAAAAAGCAGATGCATGAGTGCTGCCAGCATTACTTCAAAGGTTGCAGAAGTAGTAGGTCAGCTTGTCAGTGCTCAGACTATACGCCGCACACTGCAACAAGTCGGTTTGCATTGGCGTCATCCCAGAAGGAAGTCTCATTTGAAGCTGGCTCACTAGAAAGCCCGCAAACAGTTTGCTGAAGACAACCTAACCAAGAGCATGAATTACTGGAACCATGTCTTCTGGTCTGATGAGACTGATAGAAAACTTGTTTGGCTCAGATGGTGTCCAGCATGTGTGGCGATTCCCTGGTGAGGAGCACCAAGAAAATTGTGTCTTGCCTACAGTCAAGCATGGAGGTGGTAGCATCATAATATGGGGCTGCATGAGTGCTGCTGGTACTGGGGAGCTGCAGTTAATTGAGGGAAACATGGATTCCATTATGTACTGTACATTCTGAAGCAGAACATGATGCCTTCACTCCAGAAACTAAGCCAAACGGCAGTTTTCCAACATGATAACGATCCCAAACACACCACCAAGATGACAACTGCCTTGCTGAGGAAGCTGAAGGTGAAGGTAATGGGGTGGCCAAGTATGTCTCCAGACCTGAACCCTATTGAGCACCATGTGTCTAACGTCCAGCAGCTCCGTGTGGAGTGGAAGAGGATCTCAGCAACAACCTGTGCAGCTCTGGTCAATTTCATGCCCAGGATGATTAAGGCAGTGCCAGATAACAATGGTGCTAACACAGTATATTGACACTTTGGACAAGTTCACTTAGGGTGTACTCACTTTTGTTGCCAGCTATTTTGACAATAATGGCTGTATGTTAAGTTATTTTCAGAGGACAGTAAATCTATACTAGCTGCACATTGACTACTCTAAAATATATCCAAGTTTCATTTCCATAGTATTGTCCCTTGAGAAGATATACTAAAATAGTTGTTGAAATGTGAGAGGTGTACTCACTGTTGTATCATACTGTATGGGCTATTCTACAGAAGTGGTGCAAACTGCTGTCCCACAACCAAAAAACACATTTAAAAAGCTTTTACGTATTCTAATCTTAGATGTTTGCTAAGATTCTCTTATTATCTCTTGAAACCCACAATAATATTTAAGTATCAGTAAGCTTAACATATATCAAATCTTTGTTTAGTGAGTACTTTCAGTTGGGAGGTGGCTGTCCCGAACCATGTTTTGTCAAAAATATGTTAATAATAAAATGTTATGATAGTGTTTGGTTCAATGTATGTTCAAACTAATGAATCCTTAACTTAGAAATCAGTATTATCAACTTTTTGCCTTTTACAAAGAAAAATTACATTCAAAATACAACAAATCTCATAAATTACACTTGAAATATTGTTAAAAATGTAATTGTTATTGATTTACCTCTGTAAAAAATTTTAATAAAATAGCAAAAAATAGATTTACAATGTAGATCTAAAAATCTTAATAGGTCAATATAACCCTTCTAATTATATGATTATTACTGTGTTTCAGATAGTGACAAATTTGAGGTGAGTGTACCTTAGATATTATACAATTTGCATTCAGACATATTTTTTCAGTTTTTCAAGACAACTCAAATGGCTCATATAATAACTAGAAAATGTGGTTTCCGTTTCAGAAATCTGGTCAACCCTTCAGACTCAATAGCTGAAAGGTTGCCCAAAGCTCCTCTAAATCTAGCCAACATACCAGTCTGAAAGACCAGCAAAACAGAAAATAGTCAACAAAAATAGTCTAGTTTAATGATTTTTCACCCAAAATTCAAACCGCTAGTTACTATGTCAAGTCCCACAAATCTGCAATTCTGTAGTGGCACAGAAATTACAAACTGCACTGCACCTTTAAGAAATCAATGATCACAGAAGGTACTTTGTCATTATAAAACAACTGCTAAAACATTTTATTCTTTATTAAATCTCCAGGTCCTGAAGTAATCCTGCAGGCGAAAGAGGAAACAGCATTAGTGGATGGTGAGAAATGAGCCGTCTCTCTAACTGCTTGTCTGGCTTTCTGTCTCTATTTTCTTTGTAAAGACAGTAAAAGGATTTGATATGGCAAATACAATATGGCCTGAAGTGTCATTGACCAAACTCTTTCCTGATGTTTCCGCTCACAGATGCGTGCCTCATGAAACAGGATGTGGGGCCCTGCAGTGATTATGTTTTAAGCTGGCACTATGACATCCAGCAGAATGAATGCATTCACTTCTGGTTTGGAGGATGTGGAGGAAACAAAAACAGGTTCGACACACAGAAGGAATGTGAAGCTCTTTGTGTAAGAGTCGTTTAACCAGGACAACTTTCTAAATGACACTTTCTTCACTATCATATTTAGTAATAATTTTCTCAGAGCTAGAAAATTATGTTTTTGCAGGTTTTACTACAAAAAAGCAAATAATTATCTACAAGCACTCCAACACAAAAGCAAATAAGTATTTTTTTATGTTCTTGGTACTTTTATGGTCAGCTAAGTATGGAAGATTTCCTGTTTCCGCCAAGAGATAAAAAAAAGTAATTGCTGCTTCGATTCCACAATTTTTACTTTTTCTCTTGCAATTCTTAGTTATATCTTAGGCTATGTTTACACAAGTGCATTTTTGTTTGAAAAAATGCGGTTACACCTGTCGTTTACACTACTCCGGCATTATCGACCCTCGAAAAAGCTGCAGACCCCATTTTAGTTTGAAAACTCCAGGATTGCATTTTACTGTAAATGGACCAAAATGGAGACTTTTGAAAACAATGGCATACCTGCCCACATTCGCTCTGTGTAAAAAAAAATAACATCATGCTTATTATTAATATAATATGCTGGATGAAGATTGTTTGTGAAACGCAGTGAAAACGACAGTGTAGAGTAAAATTTTCATTTTAAAGCGCCATTTAAAAAAGAAAATGCACAAGTGTAAACAGGGCCTTAGTTTATGCCTTTTTTCCCTAATAATTCTGAAAAGTCAGAATTTTTCACAAAATTCCAATTTTCTTTTATATTTTATTCTGTGGTGGAGACAAATGTTTTTAATCTCCGATTCTGACTTTTTTGCTCAGAATGGCTATATTGTATATTATAGGCTATATAGTTTATATTTTGTATTTTTTAAAGTCTGTTTGTGAAATAAAAAGTCTCAATTACCTTTTTTAATTTTTAATCACTTGGCAGAAACTTCTGGAAGTCACACTGTAAGTGTGTAGATTAAAATGTCAGTGTACATAAAGTTTTTTTTTTTGAGTGGAGATGTTCTGTGACAGCACTAGTAATGTGCAATAATTTTTTTAATACGGTTTTGAAAAATAGTTTTCAATATTTACACATTTGTTAAAGTCTATGCATTTTTTAACCTCTAAAAAACTGCCCACAACCTATTTTACTTCTGTAATCTGTCATATGTTTGAGCAAAACCAGGTTTTCCATAATAAAAAAGTACCGTTGGACTTGATTTTATGTATTCGAAATCCACGAGTCATTTTATATCTTTTATGTTCGCTTGAAATAATGCTAAAAATGCTGTGCTGAACAAAAAAAAGCAAACTGACACATTTGTCATATTTATTCAGTAATATCCATAACTATTACACTGTGATTATAATGGAAGTTTCATCTCCATCCAAGCATTCAACTACATGCGTTTAGCTGTGCAGAAATAACACTATAAGTGTAACTACTGCGTGAAACACTGTTTTAGCTCACCATTTCCTGTTTTCTACGGTGTGGTCTTATTGTATGACCTTAAAGCAGTTGCACAGAAAAACAAAAACATACAATGCAAACGGTTCACACACAAACTGTTGGATTTCACTGTTTTAAAGAGCTATGTTTACATTTTTTGAAATTGGATTTGATCCTAAATGACTTAATTATATTAATTGGCATTATATTTAAATTAACAGTGCACTTGATCGGACATACATATACAGTAACGTCGTCCCATCTTGGCACAGTGTGTCTCACTTCCAGACTTTGACAATGCCATCTCTAGAGGAGGTGACTATAAAGCCCTGGGTGGTTTGGAAAGTCGCAATATCAGTAATAATGTCGTGGTGACCCACAGGAAGGGATTCTGGTCCACGGCGAGGCGTGTCTTCAGTGGATCCGCTCTTTTGCTTACTGTGGATCTCCTGGTGAGGTTGAAGGGAGATGAGAAGATCAGCTAACTATATAGTAAATGTGCAGAATACAAAAATTCAGATAGAAATGAGCTTCAGACCTGTACTACTTCTGTTCCTTCAATGATCTTGCGGTTGTAGAACACAGAAGGGCAGTGAAGAGAGTCGTTTGCACCACCTGCGACGATGTATGACCTCTCAGGGTAGGCCAAATCCCAAAACCTGCAGATATCATACAGAACACAGTTGAATTGTACATAACATGCTCAATTTATCTGCACATGGCCTCATAACATTGCGATGTAAAACTTTTGCACCCAGCTATATGATATTTGCTTGTGGTCTGAATCTGAAGGCAGCTCACTGATGCTTCAGAAAGAAACACAATGCATTAAGAGCCAGGGGTGTAAACTTTTGAACAGAATGAAGATGTGTACATTTTTCTTTTTTTGTTAAATATCTTTTTCTTTTTTTCATTTAGTACTGCCCTTCAGAAGCTACAGAAGATACTTACCTGTACATGTTTCCCAAAAGACGAAATAAGTCAAATTTACCCTGATCTTCAAATTCAAAAGTTTTCACCCCCTGGCTTAACGCATAATTTTTCATTCGGATGCATCAGTGAGCATTTGAACCTTTTGTAATATGAGTCCCTCAGTGTGAAAAGATGGATCTCAAAATCATACAGTCATTGTTGGAAAGGGTTCAAATACACAAAAATGCTGAAAAACCAAAGACTTGAAGGATTTTTCTAAAGAACAGCAGGCAGTTTAACTGTTTAGGACAAACAAGAGACTCATGAACAACTATCACTAAACAAAAAACTGGATCATTCAGGTAACAACACAGTATTAAGAATCAAGTGTATGTAAACTTTTGACATCAACTGTATTTGGAAAGCGTTTAGCTGGAAACGAAAATGCCCCTTACAAATATGGAATATTTCACATTTATGTGGACACAGGCTGTATCCGAAATCGCCCCCTATACCCTCAAATAGGGCACTATTTGAGGGGACAGCCATTTTTAGAGGTGTTCGAAACCATAGTGGACGTTCCCGAGTGCACTCATTCAATCCCACAATGCACCGCAAAAACGAGTGTACAACCGATGTACGCTCAACAGCTAGAGATAACCCATAATGCACTGTGAGAGTCGCGCGCTGACTGAATTCCCGCGTCTCGCCAGACGATGGCGCCCGCAGCTGAAACATCCATCCATTAATTTTACAACGCGCTCTTCCACTGCGTAATACAGCGTACAACACAGGTACAAATTCGTTGTAAATTGATTATTAAATTGTTTAACCAGGTTTTATACGTAAACTCCTTGACATAGTTCAAAATAAATCCTTTAATCTTACTACTCGAACTGTCCGTTTTAAATGATTGTTAAACAGTAAGCAATACTATGCAAAAGCTGCAGTCCTTCCAGTGCACTTAGTGTCCGAATTCACTCACTCGTTTTCATTCACTCCTTCAAGTGAACTGTACGAGTGGACTAATGTAGGGAATAGTGAATAGGGTATAGGGGGCGATTTCGGATACAGCCACAGTCTTTGTAAACAGGTTGGTGTGCAAACATTGTATTCGGACAAGCCTTGATGCCCTCTCGCCTGTTAAATTATCACAAGACAATAGTGATTAGCTTGCCAATTAGCCACACCTGATTCTCATGTCAGATCCAGCTGTAAGTAGAAGAGGGTTTCCATCAGCAGGGCTGCAGTATATCCCATGAATACTGTGAGGAGAGGGCTGTGGAAGACGACAGATTCCAGTGTAATGACAGAAGGTAGGTCTGAGTGAATTGATTCATTATTATGAACATGTATTGTGGTGCAGAAGTAACAACATACCTGCATCTCTGAAAGCGGAGGGGCAGAACTGGCCCAGAGGGTGAACTTCCTGTCTCCAGTCTCCATATCCCACATGGATACCTCATTGTTACCTTGGACAGCTGAAGAGGATGAGAAAAACCTCTGTGAACACTATCTTATATATCTTTTTTTTATTTTGAAGGGATGGATAAATTAACTGTTCTCAACATTGATAATCAGAAATGTTTCTTGAGCATAAATTAGTATATTAGAATGATTTCCAAAGGACCATGTGACATTGAAGAATGGAGTAATGGCTTCTGAAAATTTCAGCTTTTCATCACAGAAATATAATTTAATTTTAAAATATATTAAAACAGAAAACAGTTACCGGTATTTGAAACTATAATTAACTTTTCAAAATATTGCTGTTTTTACTGTATTTTTTGATTTAAAAAAAATCTTGGCGATCACAAGAGACTTTTCACCTGCAATGACAGAGGACTGGTAGAGTGGATGCATCAGTAGGCGTCTGATTCTTGCTCGGGCTGGGTGGGAGTGGCTGGAAATTGGTAACTGAAACCGCATATCCCAGCATGCCATTGTGCCATTACTTGTGCCTATGAAATAAATCCAAGCTTGAGAGAGCAAACCTAGTTTTTCAAATCACTATCATAGTACAGGAACAAAAACTGTATTTCTGCTTCACCTGCTTGTGCAAGCACCATGAAACACTATGCAGTTTTCTTACCCACACACAGCCAACACTGGTGCATGTCCACAGCAAAGGATGTGATGAGGCCTAGGCGCAGGTCATGGCGGAGGGTCCAGGCATTGCTATTGCTGCGGAGGTCCCAACCCACCAAAAAGCCATTCACAGTGGCGTAGGCCAGAACCGTCTGCGCCCCCGAGTTAAAGTGATGTACATCCACCACACAGCCCTCATCCTTTGGATCCAGGAACCTGGAAGAGACTCAGTGACTCACTAATCTGACTGCTACCTGATTCTGATGTTCTTGATTTACTCATTTGTATGTTAGCACACAAATTCGGGATGTTACAAGTGGAGTAACATAACCTGCACACACCTGGTTTGACAGGGCTGGACTTTGGGTGATTTGGGCGGCTTGTTTGCCTCAACTGCAAGAAGCTGGATGGAACCATTATCTGATGCAACAGCAAGGTAATGCGACCCCTGACAAAAAGTCAGTGTTTTCACATGGCCTCCAATCCGAGAATATGTCAGCACCGACCTAAAACGATCATATTTTCAATCATCCCAGCTCACATTACAGTAAAACAGCAACTTAGACAATTTATAAAGTTGTATAGATATTAGAGTTGAAGTCAAAAGTTTACATACACCTTGCAGAATCTGCTAAATGTTAAGTATTTTACCAAAATAAGAGGGATCATACAAAATGCATGTTATTTTTTATTTAGTACTGATCTGAAGATATTTCACATAAAAGGCATTTACATATAGTCAACAATAGTTGAATTTAAAAAAATGACCCCATTCTAAAGTTTACATGCACTTCATTCTTAATTGTGTTGTTACCTGAATGATCCACAGCTGTGTTTGTTTTTGTTTTTTTGTTTAGTGATGGTTGTTCATGAATCCGTTGTTTGTCCTGAACAGTTAAACTGCCTGCTGTTCTTCAGAAAAATCCTTCATGTCCCACAAATTCTTAGTTTTTTTTTTTGAACCTGTATGATTTTGAGATCCATCTTTTCACATTGAGGACAACTGAGGGGCTGATTAAGATGTTTTAAGAGCCGGGGGTGAAAACTTTTGAATAGAATGAAGATTTTTTTTTCTTATTAAATTTTTCTTATTTTGCCTAAATATTATATATTTTTTTGTTTAGTACTGCCCTTCAGAAAATCATAGTCATTGTTGGAAAGGGTTCAAATACACAAATAAGCTGTGGGACCTTTCTGAAGAACAGCGGGCAGTTCACTGTTCAGGACAAACAAGGGACTCAAAAAAAAAAAAACAGCTGTGGATCATTCAGGTAACACAGTATTAAGAATCAAGTGTATGTAAACTTTTTAACAGGGTCATTTTTATAAATTCAACTATTATTTTCTCTGGTGAATTATATGTAAATATCTTTTATGTGAAATATCATATTCAGGTCAGTACTAAATAAAAAAATAAAAAATAATATGCATTTTGTATGATCCCTCTTATTTTGGTAAAATAATTAACATTTTGTTAATTCTGCAAGGTTTATGTATATACCTTGTGGTGGTCGTCTTGCCCTCCATTTTCTGGCTGTCCCAGATCTTCACAGTTCCATCATTAGAGCATGTAGCAAAGATTGAGTGCTCATCAGAGACTCTGATTCGGTTCACAGCAGATTTGTGCTCATGGAGATGAGCCACTAAAAGACCTTTTGGATGCCATCCTGCAATGTAACAGCAGCAGTTACCAAAGTGGAAATAACCTGTGTGAGGCAAACAAGCTAGAAAAAACCCAATCAACTCTAATTTAAAGTAGTTCAACCACAGCAAAACCACCTTTTAAAAAAAGTTAAATTAGTCTTACTATAAGCCACTCACAAAAAGTTACTTAATGGAGCAATATCTTTTAAAACAACTGCGTGATATTCCGAATTTAAGCATAAGCAGAGGCTAGACGTCCACACAATGTATTATCGAGGTGACGTGACTATTGTACCTGGCAGTGGAGGCCTGCTCTCCCACTCGGCGCTCTCCATCATCTGTTTGGCCATGCGCTCTGCATTGCATTGCTCTCTTTTCTGCTGCACCAGCTGCTGTAGCTCGGCCTTGCATGTTGTGATGCGTCTCTGGTACGTGGACGCTCCGGTTACAGACTGTATTACTTGAATAGTAGGAAGTGCTGTGGTTTTCCTGGGCTGCATGGCTCCACCTTCAGGAATCTGCGAATGAAGAGCAACATGAAGCGGTTTAAGATAAAGGTTTTAGTCTTTTATAATCATTATTATTTAAGAACAACAGGCTAACACATTTAATCTGGGAAATTCCAGCACATTCCTGCATGTTTGTGCAAACATGACGGAAAATATCAGATGACTGATATGATTCAAAGCCTTTACAGACTACAAAGCTGCAACACAGACAAATGCACACTAAAAAAGGTGTTGACGAAGAAAGGATGATGGATGAGAAAGGATGAGAAAGAGCAGGGGAGGGACGATAGCACACTGTCGGCTCAGCGGTCGACCTGGGCTGAGGATGGAACATGAGGGAGGTTAAGAGGCTGTGAGGAACTCTCAGATCGCAGGCGCTCTCCGGCCAGAGTTCCGTTGGGCTCCCCACCACCGCTCGGAACTAGAACATTAGGTACCGTCGAGGGCGTCTGCGCCGAGCTGGGAGGGTCCAGAGAACCAAACATGCTCTTCCACTCTTCGTTCAAGTTGGAGTCCTGTTTCGTGTGTTTGCGAGCTGCAAGTAGAGAAACCAAAGTTGATCTACTTTAAAAGTGGTTTAGATGGTTTTGATACTGGGTGCACAGTTAAAGTGTTAACATGCGGACTGACACGTGTAAAAGAAATCAGGCAATTCATTTAGTCAGCACAGTGACATAGAACTTAATATTTTGAGGTCATTAAAAGGATAGTTCACCCAAAAATGGTGAACTATCTCATCACCCACTCTCATGTCAGTCCAAACCCGTAAGACCTTTGTACATCTTCAGAACACAAATTAGGATATTTTTGATGAAATCCGAGAGCTTTCTGACCCTGCTTAGACAGCAACGCAACTAACACATTTAATGCCTAAAAAGGTAGTAAGGACATTGATAAAATAGTCCATGTGACATCCTTAAATTTAAGAAGCTACGAGAATATTTTTTGTGCACAAACAGTACAACTTTGGTACTCCAGTGAACAGGAATCAAAGACTGACACGGAAGTGAAGAATATGTTAAATCAAAAGCGTTATTTGCGTACAAAAAGTATTCTCGTAGCTTCATAAAATTAAGGTTGAACTACTGATGTCACATGAACTATTTTATTATTACTATCTTTCTGGGCCATGAACGTAGCTGTGTTGCTGTCTGTGCATGGTCAGAAAGCTCTTGGATTTGATAAAAAAATATCTTAATTTGTGTTCCGAAGACCAACAAAAGTCTTTGGAATTGTTTGGAATGACATGAGGGTGAGTAATTGATGATAGAATTTTAATTTTTGGGTGAACTATACCTTTAACTCTCAGCAAATAAATCTGCAATATTTTTAAACCACCTGCAACTTTATCTACAGTCCACCTTAAAAATGTTCACACTAGCTCAAAAAGTGTGTGTAAACTAATAAAGTATAAACATATTTATAGGACTTTATGGTTTTCGTGATGTGGAAAACATTGATTGAATCGCGGAATCGAGTCATAAAAATGGAATTTGCTGTATATCGCAGAATGTAAAAGTAGGTCCTATTTTCCAATTTAGTAAAAATAAAACTGAATTTGAGAAAAAAAAAATGTTTTTTGTTAAATTGTTAATAAATTGCTGTTTAATTGTATAAGTTTCATGATTTCAATTAATCAGACATGCTTTTTGATCAATATTTGTTATAATTTAAATTATTAAAACAGTGTCTAGAAAAATTAAAATGGAAAAAAATGAATTTAAATGGAATTTGGAAAAAAAAAAAAAAAGTAAAAATGTATATTTATCCAAAGGAATGGGGTCACAAAGTATTCATCATATTTGATCATCAACTGCTATGAAGAAATCGATGGGGGAAAAAAATTACATAGACTACCATTTAAATGTTTGAGGTCAGCAAGATTTTGAAACGCTTTTTTTGAAAAAGTCTCACAAAGGATACATTTGTTTGATTAAACAAAACAGTAATAATGTGAAATATTACAAGTGTTTTCTATTTTAATATATTTTAAAGTGTAACACATTTTTATAATGCAAATCTGAATATTTAGGGGCAGGCTTTAGTGTCACATTATCCTTTAAAAATCATTCTGATATGCTGATTTTGTACATATTAAGAACTATTTGTAACATTAAAAGTGATCATTTCTTATCATTTCAATGTAACCTTGCTGAATAAGAATATTAATTTATTTAAAAAAACAACAACTTCTGAATAGGATTATATACTGAAGTCAATGATTATTTATGATTAAATTAACTCAGTTACCAGCCGCCATACACTCCTACTGGTTTGTAACAAACTGACTGATACAAAAAGCATTATTAGCCAACATGACCTGTCGTGACTCATGCAAAACACTGTTTCACTATTCAAATCACAGCTGCCTGTTATTTGAAATTCTCAGATTTAGATGCACAAAGCCTCATAGTTAGTCAAAGTGAGTGATTATAACTTCATAAAACAGAGCTCAGCTGCTTGAGACCTAAATAATATACCAGAGGCAGAAGGGATGAAGTCTGTAAACACATGAAAATAAATTACATTAATTTTGAATGGCAACCCAATGACATGTGAGGCGTACATACTGTATATTCATAAATAACAGTAAATATGCACCCAGAAAATGTGTCACCCACCTCTCTTGTCTTCAGACTCCTGCTTGGGCTTGATGAGGTCCACCTGTCGGCCAGTGATGCCCAGTGTTCCCAGTTCAATGACTCCGCTGTGGGCTCCATCACTCAGGTGGCTCTGGTCTATGATGTTGGCTTTGGCCTTGTTGGACTTGAGCATGAAGTCTTTCAGCGATAAGAGCTTGTCCTCCTCAGCTTCCGTCATCCCCTGATAGAAATCACATGATAATGGCTTAACTTGATTTCTACCATGACAACTCTCTGAGGCTCTGACATGACAATGCTGATGTGTCTTGTCTTGGTGGAATAGATCTGCTACGCTGCTAAACGTTTATAAGTTTGATTCTTAATACTGTGTGATTACCTAAATGATCCACAGCTGTTGTTTTGTTTAGTGATATTTGTTCATGAGTCCCTTGTTTGACCTGAACAGTTAAACTGCCAGCTGTTCTTCATAAAAATCCTTCAGGTCCAACAAATTCTTTGTTTTTTCAGCATTTTTGTGTATTTGAACCCTTTCCAACAATGACTGTATGATTTTGAGGTCCATCTCTTCACACTGATGCATTAAGAGCCTGGGGGTGAAAACTTTTGAACAGAATGAAGATGTGTACATTTTTTTTTTGTTCCATTTTTTTTTTCTCCATTTAGTACTGCCCTTCAGAAGCTATAGAAGATACTTGCAATTCCAGAAGACAAAATAAGTAAAATTTACCCTGATCTTTAAATTCAAAGTTTTCCTACTGAAGCATCAGTGAGTGTTTGAACCTTCTGTAATAGTTGCATTTGAGTCCCCCAGTTGTCCTCGGTGTGAAAAGATAGATCTCAAAATCATACAGTCATTGTTGGAAATACACAAAAATCCTGAAAAACAAAGAATTTATGGGACCTGAAGGATTTTTCTGAAGAACAGCATGCAGTTTAACTGTTCAGGATAAACAAGGGACTTATGGACAACCACTTAAAAAAAAACACAGCTTTGGATAATTCAAGTAACAACACAGCATTAGGAATCAAGTGTATGTAAACTTTTGAATGGGGTCACTTTTATAAATTCAACTATTATTTTCTCTTGTGTACTATGTTAACATCTTTTATTTGAAATATCTTTTTCAGGTCAGTACTACATAAAAAATAACATGCATTTTGTATGATCAGTCATATTTTTGTAAAATAATAAACATTTTGCAAATTCTGCAAGGTGTATGTAAACTTTTGAGTGCAAACTTCAGTGTGACATTAGGTAACATGCCTTATTGTTCTTGAAACAACACTTCTATTAACCAACCATTATTTAGGACTAGAGTTAGGTTCAGTGCTATGGCTTTTTCATAACAGAAATGGTGTTTTAAAACAATAAAGTAATTATTTCCTCATTTAAAAATGATTTAGCACAAAGAAACCTAAACTAGCAGCCCTATACATTTATAAAGAAAATAAAACTTAAATAAAATAAAATAAATAAATCAGTAATAATTAAAAAAAAAAAAAAAAAAAAAAAATTGAAACTTATAATTTTTTTCCCTGACCTGTGAAAGAAGTTTCTTAAGCAGCTGGGCAATTGCGGGATCCTCAGGAACAGGGCATTCTGGGATGGAGCCGTTGCGCTTCTTTTGGCGGAGTAACAGGTGTCTGAAAAGGCTTCCGATGTCTTTTGAACGCAGCGCATAGTCAAAGATGGAGCGACTTACAGGCTCCTTCAGCACACTGAGCAACACAATCTCCTTATCAATCTGTTCAGAAAGAGAGTCAAAAATTTAAATGAAAATTCTGTCATCATTTATTCAACCTCATGTCATTCCTGTCTTTTGTCCAATGCAAAAGACGAACTTTATTCAGAGTAGTTGTGACCAATCACCTGTATAATAGGCTGTGTGATGAAAGGGTTGAGATGAGGCATGAGTTTGCAGTAGACGTCAGCGATGTTTAGGTGCTGAGCAACAACGGTGATGAAACCCACGGCTCCATAGCGGATCCACAGATTGGGGTGACACAAGAAAGGAGCTGTGGGACAGCAACATTTTTCATACACAGTAATTATAAAGCACATTCTACAATGGCATACAAAAGAAAAGAATTTCTCTCACCAATATCACTGACAAACTCATAAATGTGAGGTTTCTGCAGCAGCCCCAGCTGACACATGCAAGTGAGAGCATTGAGAGCTTTATAAATGACAAACTCCTCAGCGTCACTCAGGCCTTGCTGCAGAAGAGGCTTCAGGATGGAGGAACTCTGCCAGCCCACATATGCTGCTACACCTGCAGGGAGAAGGAGATTTGGTTACATGTTGCAAGAGACTGTCTGGTATTATATGAAGCAACGGTGAAGGCAACCTACCAACTATGCTGTCAAAGAAAGCTCCACGGAGGTGCCAGTCATTCTTGTCATTGAGGAAGGTGATCATGTGGGAGAGAAGGACATCGTTGGCTTTCTGCCTGCCGAAGAACACGCAGAGGCGCGTGATGCCGTTTTCCATCAGCGTCTGTTTGACAATGTTCTCAGGGTCGCTCAGTAAAGTCACCACCTTCTGCTGAACCATCTCATGCAAGGCCTGCAGCTCTTTGGACAGGGGATGGATCATATCCACAGCATTTTAATGACAGCATGAGAATGTTTCCATACAAGCTGGCTATTATTGAAGTGCATAAAGTGAGATCTTACATTGGGATTCATACAAACAATATCTCCTAACTTCTGAGATTAAAGTGAGATTTAATTGAAGGACAGACATTTACCTGAATCATAGTTTTCATTGGGGTGAAGAGTTTCTTCTGTGTCCTCTCCACTGACGTCTTGTTCAGAGCTCAAATTATTTTCCTGCACCAGCTCCAGAAAACGAAGCGCTGTCTCAGCCAAGTGTGCTATGTTCTCTGTAATATAATAATATAATATTTGGGGACAGTAAGAATTTTTAAAAATTGTTATGTTTTTTGCTATTGAAAATACAGTATAAACAACAATATTGTGAATTATTACAATTTAAAACAACTGCTTTACAGTTAAACATATTACAAAAAATTAATGAATCAGCATTTATTTGAAGAATTCTTTCATAATATTTTAAATGTGTCTGCTGCCACTCTTGTACAGAAATGTGTAAAAGTATCTTTAAAAATCTTACTGACCCCAATCTTTTGAACAGTAATATGATATAATGAATTGTATTCAGTTATATAAATATATATTTATGAGTTTCTCAGCGCAGATTTCACTCAATATTAGAGGGTGTTTCGATCCTTTGTGGGGAATGGTATGGCATTTGGTTTAAGCCTATGCTTATATCCATTGCCACCTGTAAGCTCTTTCAGTAGCTGTGGTCATTGTATCAGTATTTTATTTTCCAAGTTGTGTGAGTTCTTGCAGTAAAAAAAAGCAACAAGTAGCGTCAGTAGCTCACAGAGTGCAGCTAGTTCACATATGTATAAAACGATGTGGATTTTTTACATAATGCAAATCTTTTAGTATTTACACATTTAAAAAGAGCAATTTTGTCAACACAATTTACTCCAGCATTTTCTAGCACTAGAATACCTGCATAAGCAAGCCTGACAATTGTGGCTTCATCTTGGGCCAAGTGGGCAATCCCAGGTAAAATGTATTCTGGGTAGATGTTGACATCATTGCGAGGAACCTCCTTGACCAGCGCCAGCACTTTAGTCAGCGTGCGAACGGCCTCAGCCCTGACGCGCGGCATAGAGTCATTGCAGAAGTGCAGTAAGTAAGGTGTAATCCTGTCCAGCACTATCTCCACATTCAGCCGGCCAGCCAGATGAAGAATCAGCTCCAGGGCTGCCAGCTTGGAGTCGCAGAAACGTAGTGTCTGCAGACAGGATGTGATCACTGACACCAGCACCACCAGCCCTTGCTCCTTGGATGAACTAAGCTCCTGAGATGCCTTCTCCTGTTTTTCAGTCTTCCCTGTCTGGCCAGCACTGCACAAGTTATTGAGGATGTTCTCCAGGTTCTTACGAATCACCAACACCCTCTCATCTGCAGACTGGAAGGTTTCCTTGGCAAACTGAGCCATGTAAGGCTGAAGGAAGGTATAGAAGATTTCTGGGAAAGCTTTGCCTCGCTGCTGTTTTAGATATTCTTCAGCTGTCAGACGCTTTTCCGGTTCTCGCTGCACCATTTGTGCCACCTGCATAAAATGGATGAAATTATATAGAGTAATATTTAGAAAATTCAGCTTTGCCATTGCAGGAATAAATTACATTCCAAAAATGTTAAAATACAGTTGAGATCAAAAGTTTACATACACCTCGCAGAATCTGCTAAATGTTAATAATTTTACCAAAATAAGAGAGATATTACAAAACTCAAGTTATTTTTTTTTAGTGCTGAACTGAATAAGATATTTTACATAAAAGACGTTTACATATAGTCCACAAGATAATAATATAATAGTTAAATTTATAAAAATAACCCTACATGCTCTTGATTCTTAATACATCCAAAGCTGTGTTTGTTGTTTTTGTTGTTTAGTGATAGTTGTTCATGAGTCCCTAGTTTGTCCTGAAACTGCCTGCTGTTCTGCAGAAAAATCCTTCAGGTCCCACAAATTCTTTGTTTTTTTTTCTGTATTTATGTATTTAAACCCTTTCCAAGAATGATTGTATGATTTTGAGATCCATCTTTTGACACGGAGGACAACTGAGGGACTCATATGCCACTATTACAGAAGGTCCAAATGCTCACTGATGCTTCAGAAGGAAAAACGATGCATTAAGAGCCAGGGGTGTACACTTTTGAACAGAATAAAGATGTATACATTTTTCTTATTTTGCCTAAATATCATATTTTTTTTCATTTAGTGCCACCTTTCAGAAGCTACAGAAGATACTTACATGTTTCCCAGAAGACAAAATAAGTTACATTTTCCATTTTTTTTTAATTCAAAAAGTATTCACCCCCGGCTCTTAATGCATGTTTTCTTCTGAAGCATCAGTGAGCATTCGAACCTTCTGCAATAGTTGCATATGAGTCCCTTAGTTGTCCCCAGCATCAAAAGATGGATCTCAAAACCATACAGGCATTGTTGGAAAGGGTTCCAATACACAAAAATGCTGAAAATCCTAAATATTTGTGGGACCTGAAAGAATTTCTGAAGAACAGCGGGCAGTTTAACTGTTCAGGACAAACTAAGGGCTCTCAAACAACTATCACAAAAAAAAAAAAAAAAAAAGCTGTGGATCATTCAGGTAACAACGGCATATTAAGAATCAACTATTATTTTATTTTAACTCTTTTGAATTTTTATAATAACATGCATTTTATATGATCCCACTTATTTTGGTAAAATAATTAACATTTTGCAGATTCTGCAAGGTATGTGCAAACTTTTAAAATTTTAAATTGTATTCATGTTTCACAATATTACTGTATTTTGGTCAAATACAATTAGCTTTGGTTAGCATAAAATACTACTTTCAAACCATTAAAAAAATCGTACCAACCCCAAACTTTTTAACAGTAGTGTAAAGATTTGTAACTTAAATGATAAGAAATATCTAAAATCTCAAATGAATAGAAATGCTACCAGTTCTCTAATACCGCGATCCTCAATTTTCATCAGCACTTGTTCGGTTTGGAAATGTCCTTTGCGGTAAGCCAGCAGCTGTGAGAGATCGAAGAGTGGGACACCCTCAGTAAACAACTCTGCAATCACACAACCTAACAAAAGAAAATAAAAAAAGACAGATCTTTTAAAAACATCACATTATAATGCATTGGCTTTAAGCCAAAAGAAAACAATATAACAGTGATGGATACCAGCTGAGAAGATGTCCATGGGCTGTTTGAGCTCTCCCCTGGTCCTCTGGCTATTGCTGGAGAGATCCACAAGCGGTGTTGTCTGGTCACTTTCTGTGGCAAACATGCTGCCATCCACAAACCTCTCTGGTGCAATATAGCATGTTCTCCTCCTGGACGTGTCAAAGAAGTAGTTGAAATCTGCAGGGTTGTCTTCAGGTAAGTAAGTAGGTTTAAAACTAGCAAAATCTGTAAGCAGCACCCAATTCCAGCTTGTCACCATAACATTCTCAGTTTTAATGTCACCATGACGCACACCAGATTTATGGGCCTGGTCCACAGCATTAAGAAGCTGGAAGGCGATCCACTTCTTCTCCACGTTGTTAAGGAACGGACGGGTACTGATACGGTCATACAAGTTATCCCGAACATACTGCCGAAATAGTATGGCTGCTTTCTCAGTAAGTGTCGCTTTTTGAAAAGGCAAACAGTTCTGACAAGAGTGCAGTCTGATTTTCAGCTCCTCCAGTTCTTGTTTGTAGCTGGTCAGGGGGAGAGAGGGATCCTGGATCGCAAAGACCTTAACCACAACCAATCCTTCTCTATGTTTTGCCCGGGCCACTTTGAAAAAGCGTGTACTGCCAAGACTCTTGTCATATTCATAATCATGGATGTCAGAGAAGTAACTGTCCACTGAAAGAATCTGTGATGGAGCAATTCCAGCCAGCTGGTTCCCCATCTCAGAGATCAGAGATGGTTGTCCTCAAAGACAAATTTATACCTATGACAGACAGACGATAGATAGATAGATAGATAGATAGATAGATAGATAGATAGATAGATAGATAGATAGTTCAGCAGTTTAATTACAAAAATCAGTTTTATCTAAAAATGATTACTATTATGAAAATAGAGTAGAAACATGTAAAGTTTTGTCATAAATGTAATATAATAAATTCAGTATACAGTCTTTACATACAGTGTCATGAGACAAAATGCTGCATCATCTGTTAGCACTACTTGCTAGAAATCATAAAACTCCAAAAATTTACATTATTGCAATTTTCTCTCGATATAAGTTGCCAGTTATAACGTATTATGTTATGTACATATGCGTATGTGTTGTTTGTTTACAGCACTGATGTAAAAATAAACGGTTGTTTACCTGATTCTTTGAGCGCAGCGCGCTGTCAACTAACCGACTGGTTAGAAAGAGATGTTTCCTTTCACCGTACTCAAAATGACATTCTACATCTTGCCCAAGTTGAAACGAATGTTATTAACAAAAATGTCAAATCATTTGAACGATACAATATACAGATATGTACATAAAAGAGCCGCTTCGTTTGTTATTATGTCTCATGAGTGAACTAGAGGTGTTCGTCTCCATTGGCAGATCTGAGATCAGTTCCTCAGCTCAATAGAAACACGCTATTGGATAAAACGCCTCACTTGTCTGATCCCAGATCAGCCGGCAAACCGGAAACCGGAAGATGTGAATCGGGATTTTCGGACTTTAGTTGTAGAGTCATTTCAATGCATCAGAGGCGTTGCTGAGTCCGACTTCACTTGTTTATTTGCAGGTTGTGACATCGTTAAAACACACTTTATTTATAAAAAATATATATTTTTTACTTTTGACGATATGGCACTGTTCAGGGGACTTACCGTGTTAAATAGATACCGTGTTTCTCCAAACAAGTGTTTCACACCAGCACGAGTAAGAATTACACTTTTTTTGTGCATGCAGTTGCAATTTAGTTTTGAAATTTCATAAACGCTGCCAAAAGTAATTTCTATACCTGGAACTTTGGGTTACCAACTTACCAACTAAGTTGTACGTTTAATTTGGATTTTATAGCATTTACTTGTAAATACTTGCAAAGTGTTAAAATTTAGATTAAAATGATCTCTTTTAATTGTAATCATATGCACAGAATGAGATGCCTTTAAAACTTGATTTTTCATTTAGGACGTATTGCATGAATTATAATATATAATTCCATATATGCATTGCATAATTTAAGCAGTAAGTGCTTTACATTGACCTTTTACCCAGTTTCTAAATATTTAGAATGGCTGCTGTTTATTCCTGTCTGGATTCAACGATTAAGATAAAATGACCCTTTATTCATCCTTTAACAGCTGTTTGGAAATGGGACAAACACTTTATACCAGAACGATCCTTCTCAAGCAAGATTCTTCCCACCTTCTGAAGGTGTTATGCTTCTCCCTGGAACTTACAAAAACAAAGTAGCCTTCATCACTGGTGGAGGAACAGGACTCGGAAAAGCCATGACCACCACTCTTTCTTCACTTGGAGCACAGTGCGTAATAGCCAGCAGGTTAGTTATCCTTCTCATAAAGTTATCAAAAAAGTTAAGCAGCACAACTGTTTCCAATACTGATAATAAATGTTTCTTGAGCACCAAATCAGCACATTAGTACGATTTCTGAAGGATCATGTGACACTGAAGACTGGAGTGATTGCTGCTAACAATTCAGCATTGCCCTCACATGAATAAACTACAATTTAAATTGTTTTGAAATAGAAAACAGCTGATTTAAATGATTATACCATTACTGTTATTCTGATCAAATAAATGCAAATAAGCAAAGCCAAAACCTTGAATCATTTTGAATTTGAGTTTTATTATTTGTTTTATGTTTTCTATCACATCACTTCCAGAAATCTTGATGTTTTGAAGAAAACAGCAGAGGAAATCTCTCAGCAGACAGGAAACAAGGTACCTCTGCTTTAGAAAGTCTTTGCAAATGTTGTCGTATTCTTGGAGTAGTGCAAAAGGATTTCAGATTATGGTAAAGAACTTTGCCATGTTTTCATCCTTCTAGAGTTTAATAAACATGTTTGTGTTTCAGGTCCATGCCGTCCAGTGTAATGTTAGAGACCCTGCTTCAGTGGAGGCTGCTGTTAACCAGCTTGTTAACGATGTCGGCCTGCCTGATGTAGGTTTAGATCTCCATCTTAACAGCAGTGATGCAATAGATTCAGCCAAGTACACTGTTTCTGACATGCATTGTCAACCCACAGGTAGTGATAAACAACGCTGCTGGAAACTTCATCTCTCCTTCAGAGAAGCTTTCTCCCAATGCTTGGAGAACCATCACTGATATAGTGCTGAACGGCACTGCGTATGTCACACTAGACATCGGGAAACGCCTCATCAAAGCTGAGAAAGGTGATTATAATATTTATAGAGATGTATAAAAATAGTTGTAGTAATCTAAACAGTAGTGCATAACTCTAGCAATGCCAAATAGGTTTGATTCCCAGGAAATGGATGAAGTGATAAAAAATGTGTACCTGGAATGCAACGTAAGTCGCTTTGGATAAAAGCTTCTGCAAAATGCATTAAAAAAAACATTAAATGGTTGTTCAATTGGTTGATTGGAAGTGGTTGACTTGGAGTACATGACCACTAGAGGGCAGTAAGTGCAAAAGAAAAAAGTCTGTGTTATTTGTCTCAGTGTTTTTTTTTTTAATACATGTAAGTGTTTTTTGTTTTGAAGGACATGTCAAAATTATTTTCTGTGGTAACTGGTCATACATACTGTCAATAGAGATAAACATAGAACCAACCAAAAACATTTATTTTGATATTACATTACTGTTCAAAAACGTTTTTGACTTTTTTTTTTTTTTTTAAATGAACACATTGCATTAAATCGATCAAAATGAACAGTGAAGATATTGATAATGTTACAAAATTTCTTTCAAATAATTGCTGTTATCAAATGTATCAAATAATCCTAAAATAATGTATCTTGATTTGCATGAATGTATCAGCAAATCAGCATATTAGAACAATTTCTGAAGAGTAATGGGTGTGGAAAATTCAGCTTTGCCAACACACTACCAGTCAAAAGTTTTTGAACAGTAAGATTTGTAATGTTTTTCAAATAAGTCTCTTCTGCTCACCAAGTTGCATTTATTTGATCTAAAATACAGCAAAAGCAGTAATATTGTGATTTTTTTTTCTATTTAAAATAACCGATTTCTGTTTGAATATATTAAATATGTAATTTACTCCTGTGATCTAAGCTACATTTTCAACACCTTTTTTCCCAGTCTTCAGCGTCACGCAGAAATCATTTTAATATGCTGATTTGCTGTTCAAGAAACATTTATTATTATTATAAATATTTAAAACAGTTGAGTACATTTTTTTCCAGGATTCTTTGATGGATAGAAAGATCCAAAGATCACCCTTTATCCAAAATAAAAATCTTTTTTAACATTATACACTAGGCTATACCATTTTTTTTAGAAAAGAAATTATAGAATACTTGTATTTAGCAAGGATGCTTTAAATTGATGATAATCACATTTATAATGTTAAAAAAGATTTTTATTTCAGATAAATGCTGTTCTTCTGAACTTTCTATTTATCAAAGAAACCTGAAAAAAATTCTACTCAGCTGTTTTCAACACAATAATAATAATACTACATTTCTGAGCAGCAAATCAGAATATTAGAATGATTTCTGAAGGATCATGAGACTGGAGTAATGATGCTAAAAATTCATCCTTGAAATCACAGGAATAAATTACATTTTGAAATATATTCAAATAGAAAACATTTACTTTACATAGTAAAAATGTACATGTATTTTTAATTAAATAAATGCAAGCTTTGTGAGCAGAAGAGACTTCTTTAAAAAAAACATTACAATTCTCACTGTTCAAAAACTTTTGACTGGTAGTGTACATTTTAAAATATATTAAAATAGGAAACAGTTCTCTTAAATTGTAATAATATTATTGTTTTTACAGTCATTTGGATTGAATTATTGCAGCCTAGGTGTGCATAAGAGATGTATGGTTGTCCAGATGATCCATGATTCTCCTCTTCCGCCTGTTGTATTGATGCTTCTGCTGTAATGAGGTTGCCTGTGGCTTCTTGCACATCCCATTTTGTAAATGTGGCATAAAAAAGTTGTCAAAATGTAGAATGTTTTGGTAATCAAGCATGTTTTTATAATAGACTAATTTATGTGCATTCATGCTGTTTTCTGCTCCCTTTGTTTCTGTGAAGATAAGAGCTTGTGGCTGTAACCAGTAAGCCACAGCGTAATTACTCCTCTTTAAATTAAGACATCATTAGTCTTTGTGTACATTTACTTTGCAGTGATAAGAGCCAAGTATGTGTGAGTACGACGACAAGAAGCAAGATAAGATGATTCTGGTTCATTGCCTCAGTCACAAATTGTGTGTGTTTGTTGTGTAGGGGAGAATTAACTGCTCAGATTTCTCACCTGATTATTTTGACCTCTTTCTGCTTCCTTGAACATTGTGATTATAGACTGTTCAATTACTCCATTAACTCGAAGTCCAAAGATATTACCGTATATTATTGATAACAAGTCTGACCTTCACGACACAGTGTGTTTTATCATCATCTCTTTGTGCCAGAGGTAATCTAAAGCATGGTTTCATCTCATCTAAAGCACTAGAAACTGATAATCTCGTTTAATTTATAAAGGTGCGGCATTTCTGGCCATCACTACAGTCTATGCTGAGAGTGGCTCAGGATTTGTTGTGCCAAGTGCTGCGGCTAAAGCTGGAGTGGAGAAGCTTTGCACGTATGTACTCTGTTACACTACAGATACATTTTTAGGTCCAATTCACCTGGCAGGCTGTGGTCTCCTTTGAGAATCAGGTCCTCCTGTCAAATGCCTTTTTAATATATTCTTGGAGGGCTGCATATATTATCATAATGAAGGTGTCGTGTGCTATATTTCATTTACATTTTAATTGTAGGATGGGGATCTCAATCTCCTCCCCTTAAGGAGGGTTAAATATGCTGAAAATACAGGGAGAGGTGAACAGCACACTTTCTAACTGATTATTCAGATCAGTAGTTCATTAATAATATAATCTCTATATTTATACATTTATTTATATATTATGCTGTAAATATTTTATAGTATGTAAAATGTCTAAAATATATACACACATCTATACATACATTATACGTATATACAGTTGAAGTCAAAAGTTTACACACACCTTGAAGAATCTGCTAAATATTAATTATTTAAGCAAAATAAGAGGGATCATAGAAAATTCCGAAATAATTTTTATTTAGTACTGACCTGAATAAGATAATTCACATAAAAGACATTTAAACCCCAAGAGAAAATAATAGTTGAATTTATAAAAATGACCCTGTTCAAAAGTTTACATACACTTGATTCTTAATACTGTGTTTTTTTATTTTTGTTTATTGCTAGTTGTTCATGAGTCGCTTGTTTGTCCGGAACAGTTGAACTGCCCGTTGTTCTTCAGAAGAATACTTCAGGTCCCACAATTTTTTTTTGGTTTTTCAGCATTTTTGTGTATTTAGACCCTTTCCCACAATGACTGTGTGATTTTACGATTTATCTTTTCACACTGAGGACAACTGAGGGACTCATATGCAACTATTACTATTATTAGAAGGTTCAAGCGCTTACTGATGCTTCAGAAGGAAAAACGATGCATTAAGATCCAGGGGTGTAAACTTTTGAACAGAATGAGGATGTGTACATTTTTCTTATTTTGCCTAAATATCATATTTATTTCATTTAGTACTGCCCTTCAGAAGCTACATAAGCTACATACATGTTACCCAGAAGACAAAATAAGTTAAATTTACCCTGATCTTCAAATTCCAAAAGTTTTCACCCCCCAGCTCTTAATGCATAATTTTCTATATTAAGTATTATTATAAGTTTAATAGATTTTTAAATGTTATTGTATATTACTAATATTAAGATTGGTGATGTTGTTTGTATTATTAATGTTTATTCTTAAGTGATCCAAAAGGATGCTTATCTGATTCAGTTGCCCTGCCTTTAATAAAAAAAAGAAAGAAAAATAAAAATTCTACCAGAGCAATGGTTTGAGTAAAAGACTGAAGAAGAAAAAAAAGATTTTACGTTTGAGAAATATTTCCTATTCAAATATATATTTGTGACCCTGGACTATAAAACTATTCATATAGGTCTTTTTTTTTTGTAATTGAAAAGCTGAACAAATAAGCTTTCCATTAATGTATGATTTGTTATGATACAACTATTTGAAAATCTGGAATCTGAGTTTGAGAAAATCAAAATATTAAGTAAATTGCCTTTAAAGTTGTCCAGATGAAGTTCTTAGCAATGCATATTTCTAATCAAAAATTAAGTTTTGATATATTTATGGTAGGAAATTTACAAAATATCTTTGTGGAACATGATCTTTACTTGATTTTTGACATAAAATAATTTTGACCCATACAAAGTATTTTTGGCTATTCCTACAAATATACCTGTGCTACTTAAGACTGGTTTTGTGGTCCAGAGTCACATTTATTTCTTAAATAAATCTTAAATATTTTCTTTCTATTTTTATTATTAATTTTAGGTAAAAATGTTTGGGTTTTTTAAACCTGCAAATATTAACATTTTAAATCTGTGCTTTTTAAATTTTCAACATGGTTTCGGACTTTAGGACTTAACAGGACTTGTATACAAGATTTGGACCCTACGTAAATCTCTTTTGCTGAATTGGAAAGCGGCCACATAATTACACTGTCTGATTTGAAGAGTGTTCTATACATTCTGTACATAAGATCACTAGAGCCTTTGATTGCATTTTCCTTGGCTTGACCGTGAGCCAACGTGTTTGTTATTGCTTCCACCGTGTGATAAACCTAATAGAAAATAGTCTGTCCCAGCAAGATAATTGCACTAGAAGCTGTGCTTGCCATGTCTGATAGATAGGATGACCAGATGTCCCCAAAAAGTGGGACAAATTTCAAATAAATCAGAGCATGTGTAAGCGGTCTGACTGATTCTGTCTACCCACAGGTCTCTGGCAGCAGAGTGGGGCAGATATGGCATGAGATTCAACATTATTCAACCAGGACCAATCAAAACAAAGGTAGTGTGCATGTTTTTCAGTTCAGTTGCTCTTTACTGAAAATGTCATCGTTGAACCCTCAGTGTGTTCAAAGAGAAGTAGTGGAATCCAATTTGTGAATGAATCATACTTGTCAGACCTTTTCAATGAAAACCAGTCTGAATGATTCTGGCTTAGTCCAGTTTGAATTATTTTCAATCTTTAATGCTTTACATTTTTTAAACCATATGTAATCCATCTGGAAAAACTCTGGTATCTTTCTGAAGGGTGCCTTTAGCAGACTGGATCCCACTGGTTCGTTCGAGAAGCTGATGCTAGAGCAAATAGCCGTGGGTCGTCTGGGAACTCCTGGAGAGATCGCCAACCTTGCCGCCTACCTCTGCAGCGATTATGCCAGCTGGGTATCAGGCGCGGTGAGTTCGGTGACCTTGCGGGAAAAGTACTCACCTAGCATCATCCCCACAGGGCCTCTCAGTTTACAGCCAAATAGAAACGGAGCCAAGGGCACACACTCCACTCCTCTTCCTTCTCTGAGTATCAGAGACAATTTTGTGAAGAATTTGAAAAAAAAAATAGTGCTATAGAGATCAATATGGAATTATATGGTCTGGCGCATTACAGTAATGGCCCTGTACTTATAAAGTTAAGGAGCCCTGACAGAGCAGCTAATATGTTTTTCACAGTAAAAAGACAAATTTCCATCTTATATATCTTCCCTGTCCTCACAGATCATTCGAATGGATGGCGGTAAATATGTCTACATGGCTGGCGAGTTTAATGGCTTAAAAAGGGTGATTTTGTTTTTCTTTCTTTAAAGTCAATCAATTAGAAATTTATAATGGGGAGTTTTTACTACTTTATTTATTATTGTTTACCTTGATTTTATTTGCTAGGTCACACAGGAGCAATGGGCCATGATGGAAGCAATGATCAGAAACACAAAAGGATCGTAAACCATTGAAACGCAGCAACTTGGCACTAATGACAGACCTAAACTCAATCTCCCATTGTAGCATAGATGATCAACTATTTTGAAATATGGTTTTCTGATTGTGTAAAATGAGAGTAAAAAAATCCAGTGAAATCAGTTTATACCAGTTTATCACATTGAGGCCTATAATGAATTGTTTGGAGTTTTTGAGCTATTCTTAATTATAGTTTTGTGTACTTTTTGACCTGCCATTTCTGCCTTAAGTAACCTATCCATTGTAACAATGGCAGTTACATTCTGTATGCTGTAAACACAGGTTATGGTTACATATATAACCTATACACTGCCCTGTACACTGGTATAGGTTCCAGCAATCCTGCAATCCCACAGAGTATAAGGGGTTTGGAGAATAGATGGGTGGATGGATGGTTACTGTACGCATTTTAATAAAATGAAACAAAGACTCCCACAAATACATGTTCTGATTATCCTGTTTAAAAGGATGCAAAAATAATCAGTCTGACCTTTTATGGCAACAAGTGTTGGAACTCTTACAATAACGTTCAACAGCCTAGAGAAGAAATACATATATTTTTGCTTTATTCTTTTTTTAATCATCAATTTGAGGATTAAAAAATGAAATAAATGGGCCATTTTAAAGAATTGGTGCAAACTGCTGTCCCACAACCCAAAAAACACATTTAACAAGCATTTAAGAATTCAAATCTTAGATGTTTACTAAAATCCTTTTATTATCTATTGAAAACCTCAATGATATTTAAAATATCAGTAAGCTTAATATATATAAAATCATCATTTATTGGGTGCTTTCAATTGGGTGGTGGCTGTCCCAAACCCTAACCACTAAATTTCAACTTTTGAAAATGATATTGAAATCATTTTTGCATTTCATTTCATTGTTTTAAAAATATCTATTTTCTTTGTAAATTATAAAACTTTATGTAAAAAATGTATTCAGCATTTTTCATGTCACCACCGAAATGGTACTTGTTTTAGTCCTATGGCTGAGACAGATTTTAACTACACCCCTACATTTACGATCAGGAAGTATTCTTGTGTCATCATTCTGAGTTAAATGTGTTCAAAAGTATAAAAAAATCTGTGTAACTTTAAAGAATGTCACTACCGAACACCATTTTTCTATAATTAAACACTTTTTTGTGAGTTATTCCATAACATTTAGTTTTTATGTGTGTACAGCTGTTCAGAACCGTGCTAGCTAACCATGTGTTGATTAGCATCATGGGATGTTTTGTCAAAAATAAAGTATATTTAAATTAACTAGGATGTTATGATAGTGTTCAGTTTAATGTATATTCAAACGTATGAATCCTTAACTTTTAAAAATTGGTATGATCAACTTTTTGCCTTTTACAAAGACAATTTGGATTCAAAATACAACAAATCTCATAAATCACACTTGAAATATTGTCAAAATTGTTAATAATTGTAATTATTTATTTACCCCTGAGAACGTCATAAAATAGAAAAAAACTAAAATCTTAATAGGTCAATATAACCCTTATTAAATTATACCTTACTGTGTTTCAGTGTGACAAATTTAGAGAGAGAGGACAAATGTTCAAAAACTTTATGAAAATACAATACGAGAATTAACTGCACAATTACTAGAAATGTGTACCTTGGATATTATATAATTTGCATACATACAAAATTTGTGGAAAAAGACACTTTTTTCCCCCAGGACTTTTCTAACTTTGACTTTGAACCAATTCTGTAGAATGGCCCAAATAAGAGAAATACAGGATTTAATTGCTTTGGAGGTCAGTAAGTTTTTTTTTTTTTTTAACTTAAAGTAAAACAGTAATATTGTAAAATTATTACAATTGAGTATATCTAATCTCTATTTAATTTGGTACTCAATTTGAAAAATGTTGAAAAAAGCTGTTTTTAGGATTCTTTGATCAATTGAAAGTTTTTCAATTTATTTGAAATAGACATCTTTTGTACCAACACAAATGTATTCACTCACATTTTTTTTTTCTTAAAATTTAATGCAGCCTTGCTGAATAAAATGATTAATTTTCCTAAAACAAAACTTACTGCCTCCTAACTTTTGAACGGTAGTGTAACCCTTTAATAAATTCTATAATAGTAGATATATTTAAAGTCTTAATTTATAATTTAATATATTTGCTGGATGAAGCCTAAGTCTTGATGGTTTTAGGCCTCAATATGTCCTTACAGTCATTAGTGCTAAATATCTGTTAGCCACAATAGTGGCATTTTCAGGTCAAGCCTAAATCACTGGCTATTACTGCCAGAGTGCTTAAATAGATCATAAATTGCCATCGAAATTCTAGTATCAAAACAATTTTTCAGCTACAGTGCTTCAGGGGAAGAGGCATTTCTCTCCAAAGCAATTCATCGTTGATGTTCCGGTCCAAAAGTGTGTAATCGAAAATTCAAAACATTAAATCTTGATATAGATGGAAAATATGAAAATCAATCAGTGATTCAATATGCGCTACCCAAGTTGATTTAGTTTCACCAAGCTCTCAATGTTCGAACTAGAGTGTTTCTGTTTGTTCGCCCCGACACAAGTTTTATGTCTTGCAGTGTCTGCTTTGGGAAGGTCAACTGTTCAATTATAAGATAAGATCATGATCTATTCAAACTTTAAATGGGAAAGGAGAACTCTACTGAGAGTTGCTTGAACTCTCCAACCCCAGCTTAATGTTCATGTACTGTTTTAAAACCAGGCATTCATTTTGACAGTGACTTTATTTACTGAGTAAACTAACATTTGCGTGTTATGATTATGTTGCAACAAATCACACAATGAACTAAAATCAATGGGGTCCAAAACAAATCAACATTGGATCCCACTGACTTCCATTGTATTTCAAGTTATACATGTTTGGAAGTAAAATTAGCTTGACTTTTAGGGATTGAGGGATGCATAACACACAAAGAGATGCAGGTACTGTAGTCATTTAATAAGTTTAATATTTCTTACACAGTGTCTGTGGTGTTTAGCATAGAGGAGCGTGTCATTCTTTACAGTGCAAAATCTAACATTTGAGACAGGACTGGGGCGATGCATTACAGTCGGCATGTGCTTGCAGTCAAAAATACCCCACTAGCATGGCCTGCCGTCAGTTACAAACATGCATCGTAAAAGTAAATGCGGCCTTTTGGAGTTGTACACAGATCTCTCCAACAGGCCATGTTTCATCAGCATTCCTTGAGGACATTATTGCTTTTGTCTATGATATTGTCAGACAAATCAATACGTATTGTACTTACTGAATAGGTATTGGTGGATATTTTGGATGGGGAAATGTTGTGTTTGTATATGCAGTGTAGGTTGTAAGTATTGTACGTGTGCTGTTGTTAAAAAATCTGTACACTTAGAAACAGTATAGAAACAACAACTTGAAAAGTATGCCACTGGGTTGCCTGTCTATGTGAAATCCATGTTCAAAATGAAAGAACAAAAGAAGGTTCTAGCTACTTTACGCGTCACAGGTGAGCTGAGGATGGGGAACTGGGATGGTGTGAGTACAGATGAAGGCGTTCACATCTCCTCTGCGCACAACACCAGCGCTAACTCTGTCCTGTAGAGCTTGCCTCCGTCGGACAGAGCCATGATGGCGCTCTTATACGTCGGGATTTTGCTGACTTCTAGAACCTGTCAGAGATCAGAAGAACATTTTTAGTGTTTTTAATGTCTATCTGTCAATATGACATTAGAAATGTTCATTTCTAATGAGTCTGAAAGGATTTTTCAGACATGCAGCAAAATTTTTAGAGCCCAATCCACAGAAATATACTGAATATATAATCTAATTAAAATTATTATTATTATTAAAACATTTCTGAGGTGTGGACAAACCCTTGGTTCAAAATAGTCTGAACTGTTGCCACGATCCTCACGATTGCGAGTTAACATTTCGCAGTTCTGACTTTTTTTTTTTCTCAGAATTGCGTGATACATACTCACAATTGACTTTTTTTCTCAAAATTGAGATATAAGCTTGCAATTGTGAGTAATAAAGTCAGAATTGTGATATAAACTTGCAATTCTGAGAACATCAGTCCCTTTATACCTTAAGTATATATCTTGCAATTCTGACTTTATAACTCGCAACTGCGAGTTTATATCACAATTCTGAGAAATAATTCTGACTTAATTCTGACTTTTTTCTCAGAATTGTGAGTTTATATCTTGCAATGCTGACTTATAACTTGCAATTGCTAGTTTATATCATGCAATTCTGACTTTCTAACTCGCAATTGCAAATTTATATCTCTCAATTTTGAGGGAAAAAAAGTCAGAATTGCGAGTTTGTATGTGTTTCATGTAAATACAGTTCTTTTGAACTTTCTATTCATCAAAAACAAAAATATTTTAAAATAAATGAATATATAGTATATATATATATATATATATATATATATATATATATAATATTTAATATAATAATAATATAATATATTTTTATAATATAATAGTTGTTTTAATTTCTAATAATATTTTCTAAATATTGCTATTTTACTATTTTTATGAAATAATTGACACCTTGGTAAGCATAAGAGACTTTCAAAAATACTAAAATATTTTATTGACTCCATACTGTAGATATTTAAAAAAAAAAAAAAAAAATGTTAAATTCTCAGCCAGGAAAACGCCCCAGGTTATGTATGTAACCATGGTTCCCTGAGGGAACGAGACGCTGCGTCATCAACGCTTTGGGGAATGCCATTGGCGAACCACGCTCTGAACATAGTCTGTAACCAATCAGATGACGGGAGTGACCGGTGCGGTGATGTAAGCGACCAGGAGGTATAAAGCACGTGCGTTTGAAGCCGGCGTCAGCCTCTTGGAATGAAGCGAGCGCCGCAGGGATGCGGGAATTATGGTCCATGACGCAGCGTCTCGTTCCCTCAGGGAACCATGGTTACATACGTAACCTGGGACGTTCCCTTCCGGGAACTCAAGCTGCGTCATCAACGCTTTGGGGAACAAGATGTCCACGCCCCCAGAATTCCAAATCCCTGCCTATGGTATGCTAGGACAAGGGTGGAAAGAAGTGTGCCTGGTAACTCACAATTTTGAATTATAGAAATAAAGTTGCAATTCTGAGAAATAAAGTCAGAATTTGCAAAATATAAACTAACAATTCTGACTTTTTTCTCAGAATTGCAAGTGTATATCTCGCAATTTAGAGTTATAAAGTCAGAATTGAGACAAACTCGCAATTCTAAGAAATAAAGTTGCAATTCTGAGAAATAGTAAGAATTTGCAAGATGTAAACTAACAATTCGTACTTTAACTTTTTTCATAGAATTGAGATATAAACTCGCAATTTTGAGTTATAGTCAGAATTGAGACAAACTTGCAATTCGGAAAAATAAAGTCAGAATTTGCAAGATATAAACTAACAATTCTGACTTTTTTTCTCAGAATTACGAGTTTAAATTCTAACTTCATGACATGCAACTGTGAGTTATTAAGTCAGAATTGTGAGATATAAACTTCAAAAGCACGTGCTTTATACTTCCTGGTCGCTTACGTCACAGCGCCGGTGACGTCACTCCCGTCATCTGATTGGTTACAGACTATGTTCAGAGCATGGTTCGCCAGTGGCATTCCCCAAAGCGTTGATGACGCAGCTTGAGTTCCCGGAAGGGAACGGACCAACAATATTGATGACTCACCCTGCACTACACAGATTTTTGTCCAATCAGATGTTCTCTAGAATGAAAAGGCCCCTCCCCCATACACAGCTAGCAAGTTGCTAATCATGGTTTACAGCTGTGACATAACTGAAGCCTACTGGTTAAAAAATGGGCTCTGCCAAATCTTTCTGTTTTAATAGGAAATATGTTGGCACAGAAAAGAAAACTGCACTTTGTGAAATCTTCAATTCTTGTGGAATACTTTGCCCCACAGACTTCCAAAGTAAGTGCATTTCTGTTTGTGCTAATTTTGCTTGTTTCAAACTGAGAGACTAATGCTGATGATAGACTGGGCAACTTTTTGAGCAATGTTGCCGGGCAACTTTGGTAAGTCAACGGGCAGCCAGGTGTGATACAGGGCCCACAACTGGTCTAAATTATCCAGATAGAAATGTTTTACCCATTCTCAATGGGAAAGTGCCCAAGCAACATTGCTCCAAAAAAGTTGCCCGATAAAATTGCTCAAAAAGTTGCCCAGTGTATCATCAGCATAAAGCTGTTATCTGTGGTAATCCACAGATAACTAACTGAACTTGTACTGAACCCAAACAATTCGCTTTTTTTTAGTAATGATAGTTGTGTATCACAGTAGTTTTTTTCCTTTACATCAAGTAAGGTTTTTCTGTCTTCCTCTAAAACTGAAAATTTGCATGAAATCCACATACAGCAGCAGGAAATTTAATTTCTCACTAGTATTATCATTTAAGAGTCTGCTTCAAGAAAGTAGTTTGTGCTTATCGTGGGCTTGGACTGAGAGGCAGAATACATCAACAGATACATCAACAAACCAGCGATTAGCTGGAGTTTTAGATGCGTACCTTGTTGTTTTTCTCACAAAGGTCTTTAAGGAGGGCGTCAAGCTCATTTTCGTCCATGTAACCGTTCCTGTCCTGGGAGAAGCAGAGAGCATAGTGAACATTAACGCGCACAGATGTGTGACAGCCACTGAGGAAACTCAGCGTCATGCCACTTTACCATCATTTCCTGTATTCTCTATTCAGACATTAGGGACGCCTCATGCAATGTTCTCCAGGGAGAGATTGGAAATCAGGGCATTAAGGATCGGTTTTGCACACAGAGTCAATGCAATGACATGCTGGGTCTCGGGGTGCTCATTTGGTGCTCTGAAGAAATAACAGCCAGAGAAAGTGGGCCTCTAACGTCCTTTAGATGGCTTGAGACATTTAGACGTGCTCCTGAAATGGCAATGCATGTGCTATATGTATTGGCTTTGTTTTTGTTGTTATATATATATATATATATATATATATATATATATATATATGTAATATTATTATTATTATTAATTAATTTTTTTTTTTTTTTTTTTTTTTGTAGGAACACAAAAGTAGATTTTATTTGATTTGACTTCCAAATATTGAAATATAGTGCCAAAACTTATTTTATTTTATTTTATTTTATTTTATTTTATTTTACACAGTTTTTGGCCATAAAATAACAGTTGATAGCAACCTGGGGTTGCAAAGATGCTCCAGAGCAAATTGTAACAAATTTTTAAACATTTATTTTATTATATATTTATATATACTGCATCCATATTTTATCAAAAAAATTCAGGAGGCATCTAGATTACTAAGCCAGTTATTTTATTTTATTTTATTATTTTTTGTTTTAGTTTTATTTATTTATTTACACAGTTTTTGGCCATAAAAAATAGTTGATAGCATCCTGGGGTTGCAAATTATATATTTTATTTATATATATATATATATTGAGGTTAAATAACAGAATTTTATTTTTTTGTGTGAACTAAATTAAGTTAAATTATTTATTTTTATTTTTATTTATTTTTTTACACAGTTTTTGGCCATAAAATAAGTTCATAGCAACCTGGGGTTGCAAATATGCTTCAGAACAAATTATCACACATTTTTTATCATTTACTTTAATTATATATTTATGTAATATTTTGAAGTTAAATAATAACAGAATTTTAGATTTTGTTTGAACTATTTTGTTTGCTACTGCATCCATATTTTATCCAAAAATTCAGTAGGCATTTAGGTTATTAAACCAGTTAAATTAAATTAAATTATTAAACTTTTTGTTTTGTTTTAATTTATTATTATTATTTTTTTACACACTGTTTTTGGCCATAAAAATAACAGTTGATAGCAACCTGGGGTTGCAAATACACTCCAGAACAACTTGTCACAAATTTTTTAACATTTATTTTTATAATATATTTATAAAATAATTTGAGGTTTAATAATAACAGAATTTAAGTTTTTGTGTGAAATATTTAGTTTACTACTGCATCCATCATCAAACATTTCAGGAGTTATTTTATATTATTTTATTTTTACTATTCAATCTTTACTTTACTTTACTTAACAATTTTTTTGCCAATGAAATAACCTAGGGTTGCAAAGATGCTTCAGAACAAACTGTCTAACATTTTTTTTGTAAATGTATTTTTTTATTATATATTTATATAATAAATAAATTTGAGGTTAAACAATAACAGAATTAAAATTTTTGTGTTAATTTTGTTTACTACTGCATCCATACTGTGTAAACTTCATTATAACTGTTAGGCATTAAATTAGGAATAAGCTCAAGTAAGTCTGTGTATCTCTAAAATATTCATGATGTGGCCCTAAATCACCTCTTAATGAGCTGATGAAAGAACAAGCTAGCCTGTTGCATTGTCCCAGAGCAACCAATATGAGGCCAAACCGCATGTCTGCTAAATGCAGACCAGCAGTCAGTGTGTCTGTAATGAAATGCCACGCCACAGAGCTTTGAGCATATGCCGCCGCCTCTAATGCCGCATCATTGCACTGTGTTTTCTAATAGCCCAAAAACGGCTATGTATGCGTTTGAACTGATCTCCATGTGAGTTGGCAATCCGAACCTGTCAATCAATAAAGATCAGGGGTGCTGTCATCAGCAGTGAGGAATTTGCCCTATTCAGGGACACAGTAATACATTACAATAGAGCCAGGGCCAAAAGATTCAATGGTGTTGGAGGTGATATCCAGAAAGAGCACTGTCTTTGCATACTAATGACTGCTTTCCTCTGGCCTTATACAATTGGAGACACTCTGGCTGATCTATGCATGCTTGGTTATGCATAAAATCAACCGGTATTAAAGAGCAGGTCATATGGGTTTTCGACAAATATCTTTTTTGCAGTTTGTAATGTAGCTTCCTTGAATGCAAACAGTCTGCAAAGTTGTTAATCAAAAAAGTGCATAATAAATAAAGACATTGTCTCTCAAAAGAAAGAGTCGATTCTGAACCGCCTTAACGAGTCATATTTTCGAATCTTTTGCCTGTAAAATATTACTGTCTTACTGATAGTTCTGACAATTCGCTGTGAACCCACTATTTCCTATAAATGTGTTGATTAATGTAGACTGTCGTTGTTCTAATTGCTTCGTTTAATAATAAAAAATGTAGACATATTTTGGATTACAAACGGTATTGTTTCATCAGTTAGTATCCACCGCTATTGTTTTGTGAAGTGTTTACAGTTTAGCAGCTAATTCATGAGTCACTTGCATTGTATACGGAAAGAACAATCACAACAGACTTGGCCAGCTGACCAATCAGAGCAGAGTAGGTTTATGGAAAGGAGGGCTTTACCAACTTTAAGCTCAGAACTGCTTTGTACGAATCGTTTCAAAATCATTCCAAAATGATTCTAATATTAAATATATATTCTGAGAAAATTACAATGTTTTTTGCCTTTAGATGCATTTAAACCTGTTTTATGGGACTCCACCACAATATTAGGGCACTTTAAAATACCATATGACCTGCTTTTTAAGGTATTTTAAGGTTGTCAGGCACAGAGGATTTTGATTATTAAATGATATGATGAAGTGATTGATCAATGCAAGAGACTTACCTGATCATATAACTCAAAAATCTTGTTGAACTCTTTTCTGGCCATTTTTACCCCCTGAAGAAAAGATTTGTTCAGTAGGTGGTTATGGGTAAATCTAATGCATTTATTATAGGTTAATTTCATAATGATTACACACCTGGAATTTTAGTAGAAAGTTCTCATGGTCTGGTAACAGCCTGTTTAAAAAATAAGAGATATTTGCCATTTAAGGTAATAGGCAATGATAAATATTCATAACGAATTTGCAAGCTCACTAACCGTGCCATTTCTGACAGACATAATTTCCCATCCCTATCTGAATCGAAAATTTTCAGCTGTTAAAAAAAAACAATATTTATTTCCTAAAAACGGCAAGTTCTTTAACACAAAATAGGCCAACACATTTTTGTTGGGCTGTGTAGTTTAATTTGAGCTTACCGTAGTCAGTGTGTACTCCTCTAATTTCTTCTCATCATATGGTTTTTTAGCCCTCTGAAGCAGATCTTTCAAAAAATTCTGAAAAACATTAGGATTATACAGTCATACAGAGTAAGAATTTTTTTTTACATTAATACTTTTGAGAATTCATTAAATGGATTTTAAACAATAACTTATAAACCTTTAAAGGTGTCATTGGATGTAAAATTCACTTTTACAACCACCCTATAATAATAAAAATACACCCAGTGTTTTTTTTTAATCCCCATTAATCATAACCCTTATCTCAGATCAAGCCGTTCACAAATTCTTGGCAGAGTGATGTAGTTCTGCACAGGCCCCTCCCACATCTGTTGACTTATACTGTTTTTTGTAGTATAGACATGCCCTGAGTGAGCTGTAAACAGTCCTCCATTGTTTCGACCTCAAAGCAGGAGTAGACAAGAATGTCTCCTAATCGATTGAGGTGTTTTGTTGTTGGATATAATAATGAACATACCAGTCGTCATTTACTCCTGACATCTGATCCGCTGAAAACGCAGAGGACTACTTTTGTTTTTGAAGGGAATGTGCCCACGATCTGCCTACATGTGTCTATGTTCGCGCAAATCATTTGTGATACAGCTTTTGTGATAATGTGCTAGTTAGCAAGTTCCCTGATGAATGTGGCTAAAGTTAACAGTCTCAGAGAACTGGAGGAGAGGGGCAGGATGAGCAGAGATTATTAACATTTAAAGGGACATGCATCGAAACAGGTCGCTGTGAACAGAGCTGTTTTGACATGGTAGAAGGGGTGTTTTTTTTGCACAACCATTGGGAAATTTTAACCAAAGTATCATATCATAAGCAAAGTATCATATCAATTTGTGGAAAATGTGCATCCGACGACCTCTTTAGTGACAGAAATAGTGCAAGATATGAGGTTGTTAATCAATGCTATACACTTCTGTTTAAGCCATCAGCCTGCATTATTTTAACTAAGTTTCTAAATAATCGTGTTTAACAGCAAAGTCACTGGAGTAAAAAAACAAACAAACATGATCCTGCATAGAAATCACCACCAATCAGAGAAGCACAAACAAATAAATTTGATTTCTTTGAAGGTCTGAAAATGACAATGGAATTGAATCAGTTTCTCTACACACTCAAACTACCCAAATATTTGTATGCATATTTTGAAATTAAAATAAAAGTTCTCTGTTATTAATTTGAATGCAATTTGCAATGCTTCCATGGAATTGTAGTTCTTTTCCTCATTAAAGGGATAGTTCACCCAAAAATGTAAATTACCCCATGATTTACTCACCCTCAAGTCATCCTAGGTGTATAGGACTTTCTTCTTTCAGATGAATACAATTGGAGTTATATTAAAAATGGCTCTTCCAAGCTTTTTAATGGCAGTGTCTGTTGAGATTTTGAAGCAAAATAAAGTGCATCCATCCATCATAAAAAGTACTCCACATGGCTCCAGGGGGTTAATAAAGGCCTTCTGAAGTAAGAAAATATCAATATTTACAACTTAATGAACCGTAATCGCTAGCTGGACGTAAGCGTAGCGTAAGCTCCGGTGAGAATATACTAGTCTTGTGAGAACCAAGTTTTGTTTACAGCGAAAGGAACACCAGACTCCTTTTGGCTATTATCAAATTCCTCCAACATTTTTCTTTACAAATCCTTGTTTTGTACTTCTAATTCATGATTAGTGTTGTTTTGCTCTCTCCTCTGCGTTCCACGTTTTTACTTCTAACAAGAGCTTATGCTATGCCTATGTCCTGTCATCTGCTGGAACGCTACTCTCCTGTGAATGTGCATATGACAGTTAGTGGAAGCTACAGATTACGGTTTATAAAGTTTTAAATATGGATATTTTTCTTACACAAATGCATCGATTCACTTCCGAAGGCCTTTTTTACCCCCCACCCCCGGAGCTGTATGAGGTGCTTTTTATGATGGATGGACGGACTTTATTTTGCTTCAAAATCTGTTTGAAAGAGCCAGGACTTTATTAAATATAACTCCAATTGTATTCATCTGAAAGAAGAGAGTCATATACACCTAGGGTGGCTTGAGGGGGACTAAATAATAGGGTAATTTAAATTTTTGTGTGAAGTATCCTTTTAAAGCCTTGTGGAATATAAGCAGCTTTGACCAATTAGCATCCATGACCGGAACTATCCATATGATGTTTTCTATAATGATGCTATATCTAAAATGCAACGTCCATATTTCACAAAGCTCTCAGAATTTCCTTTTCCTGCCGGAGGTCCATTAGTGGGTCCAAAAACAGTCCAGTGTTGACAGATTGCACTCATCAAATCACTGACTGTAAATCTGGCAGCTGTTCAAAGAAACCACTTCCTATTTTAATTTAAATGCACAAATCCTCAGTGCTTGCTTTGCACAAGCTCCTTTGAGGGCTGCATGTGGTTATTAGTGTTGGGCTCAAAATCAAATCTTTTGTTCTGTTTGTTGTCATACCCCTCAGGCTACAGAAAGACCTAGAGCAGTGCTGACTTCTTAAGATAGAGAAGGTAATCCAATATGGCTATGATTGACCTCATGAATCAGTCTCTTACTGCCTTCTGAGGTGATTTGCATCTTTAGTTTTATTATGTGTTGTTAATTAGTTAACTTTTTAAAAAAAAAGATTTGTCCTGAGTAATATGACACAAGATCATAAAGAGATAATAGGGTGGAAATGAACTTCAAGTATGCTGATCAGTATGTTTGTATGCCAGATATGCTAATGCTTTACTTTTCTTCCAAACTCAAAGGATGTTAACCCTCATGTCCATGCTCACCTGAGAGCTCTGAAGGCTGAAGGCTTTAGTGTAACTAATAAACTTAAACTTAAGGAACAGTTCACCCCAAAAATTGAAAAAAAAAAACTGACAATTCCCACACCCTTTTTGTTTGTTTCTTCATTGGAACAGATTTGGTGAAATTTAGCTTTATATCACTTGCTCACCAATGGATCCTCTGTAGTGAATGGGTGCCATTAGAATGAGAGTCTAAACAGCTGATACAAACATCACAATAATCCACAAATAACCCACATGACTCCAGTCAATCAAGTAATTATCTTGTGAACTGAAAAGCTGTGTGTTTTAACTTTAAACCATCACTTCTGGCCAAAATGCCAATCCATAATCCATGATAACACTTCCTCCAGTAAAAAAGTCTATCCCCTGTTGTCCTCTTGCATCAAAATCCACTAACATTTTTGTTTAGAAGTGTTTTGGACTGTTTTTGCATGTAAACTGTGCTTCACCTGTGCATATTTCTCTCTCAATTTAGCTAAGATGATTTTTTTCACTGGAGTAAGCAATTTAATTATAGCGAAATTTAGCCAGAGGCAATGGTTAAACAAAAAATGTTAGTGATGGATTTGTTTCTAACGCACATTAGCACGCACACACACAGCTTTTCACTTAACAAAGTGTTAATTGATGGAAATAGTGTTGATTACTCATGGATTATTGTGATGTTTTTATCAACTGGTTGGACTCTCATTCTCATTCTGACGGCACCCATTCACATGCATGGATCCATTTGTGATCAAGTGATGTAATGCTAAATTTCTCCAAATTTGTTTCAATGAAAAAAAAAAAAACTCCTTTACCACTTGAGTTTGGCCTGAGGGGGAGGAAACTGTCAACAAATTTGTAATTGTTTGGTGAACTATTAAGTACCTTTAAGAACCTTTAAGTAACTGGTTGATACTTCATGAATTTTTTCCATTCATATGAGAACAGATTATAAAATTCAAAATTGAATCACTGCAATGCATTTTTACATTTTAACATTTCAATACACTAATTGTTTTATTGCATTTTTCTATAACATGTTTTTTGCTGAGGTCAAACTGACCTCAAACAGAACCAGAAATGCTACTATAGTCACATTTCCAAGAAGTACATGTTGACTTTGTTGTAAAATACAGGGTTAAAGATGTAGTGTGTCCTGGTCAGAGCAACACATACAGTTGAGGTCAAAAGTTTACATACACCTTGCAGAATCGGCAAGATGTTAATTATTTTAAAAGTTCACATACACTTGAGTTGTTCATGAATCTTAAACTTCCCTCTGTTCTTCAGAAAAATCCTTCAGGTCCCACAAATTTTTCTGCATTTTTGTGTATTTGAACACTTTCCAACAATGACTGCACGATTTTAAGATCCAACTGAGGGACTCATATGCAACTATTACAGAAGGTTCAAACACTCACTGATGCTCCGGAAAGAAACACAATGCATTGTTTTTCATTCTGGAGAAACAATGAGCATTTGAACCTTCTCTAATAGTTGCATATGAGTCCCTGAGTTGTCCTCAATGTGAAAACATGGATCTCAAAATAATACAGTCATTGTTGGAAAGAGTTTAGATACACAAAAATGCTGAAAAACCAAAGAATCTTTGTGACCTGAAGGATTTTTCTGAAGAACAGCAGGCAGTTTAACTCTTCAGGACAAACTCATGAACAACTGTCACTATAAAAACAAAAACAAAAAAGGGTCCTTAACTGTATATTTGAGCAGATTTGAAATTACTATTATTATTTTTACACCTTAGTTATTGGGTCTGGGTCTTCACACATAAGGAACTTATGCAGAACATAAAGGTTAAGTTCCTCAACAAAGATGGTTGCTCACTGAGCTCACATCTTCTCAGAGGTTAAAAGTTTCTTACCTTAAGTTCATCAGCTTCGATGTATCCACTGTGATCAGCATCATAATTTCTCCAAGCCTGGTGGAAAAATGAATAACATTAAACATTGGAATTGTTACAGAAAGCTTTAATGTTTTTGAAAGAAGTCTCTTATGCTGACCAAGGCTGCATTTATTTGATGAAAAATACTGCAATATTGTGAAACAGTACAATTTAAAATAACTGTTTTCTATTTTAATATATTTTAAATTGTAATGTATTCCTTTGATGGCAAAACTAGTCTTTAGTGTGACATGATCCTTCAGAAATCATTTTAATATGCAGAGTTGGTGCTGTAATCACAATGCAGACAATGCAGTGGTAGACTCACCTCCATAAATTCTGCACAGGATTTCAGCTGTTGTCTGAAAAAAAGCAAGAAGTTTTCCTCTGTAGGTAGTATTTGAACCAGCTGTGAAAGATGTAAAGACAAAGATCAGATCAGCAAAATATATGCACTTTTTAATTAATATAATGTGCATCAATTCCTATGGGAAGAACAAGTTGACTGTCAGCTCTGAAGGGATGTCAGGTTATGAAGTGTCAAAGGCTGCTGGATCTGAGGATATCGGCTCAGTGATAGCATCTCTGAAATGCTGCTCCCCAGAGAGCCGATGACAGCTGCATTGATTGCTGTAAATCCACACACTTTCACTGCTCTGAATAGGTTACAGATTCAACATTGTGAATAAGCATTTCTGTTTTAATAAATAATGTTTTGATGGTCAAATGTGGCTTATGGTACTTGTGTTGGATGAAAGCATTTCAAAAATGAACAAACACTTTTGTTCTCGGGTAAATCAACACAGCGGTAAACCACATGAGCTGAATGTTGCACTGTGCAAACACGTCAAACCTATTTAATTTTAGAGCCTAAACACTAAGGTATGTGTCTGACCGACAGTATTGCTTGTGCATGGTGTTTGGACAGTCAAAATTGTATTTTAATTATTAAATTAATACCACAGCATAAGGTTTTAAGCTTTCTTACCTCAATGATACCTATTTTTCCATCAGTACTTTGCTCGTATTTCTCCACAAAGGCCTTCATTTTGTCTGTGAGTTCCTGGAAAAAAAGAATACATTTAACAATCTGTAACTTTTAGGCGTTTTAACAAAAGATGCAGTTTTTTGCTGCAGACTTCACTGGTTATAATCAAGCTTCTGGCTGTTACAATCCATTTCTTTTGCCTTCTAAAAGCCATTGATGTGTAAGAACAAATACGCACAGACAGATGGGATGTGCTGCTATCTTCAGCCCTCATTGCACAATGCTGATTGTAATTTCATACTGCTTTTGATACAGATGAGAGGAGTTCTCATTCCTCAAAAAACCTGCCCATCTTGGCATAGGACAAAGAGTGGTGACTATGCAAAAATCACTAAAATGAAAAGTACATCAATTCATTTACATGATGGGGTAATGGTTTTAATGACAGTTGGGCCTGAGACTCCAGAGATTGTTACATCCTCTAAAATGCAACCCACCAAGTTTTCAAAACATCCACCTGTTTTCCAAGAGTTATTTGTCTTACTACAGATTCAGTGAGAATCAATAGAGTGGCTGAGACAAATAAAGGCATATCATCAGACAGTCGTCTCTTAGAGGGCATTGCACTGGTGTAGGGCAGACATCTAAATTAAGATGGAATAAAATACTGGAATATGGGTCATAAAAAAACACTGGTGGTCCTTAAAGTTAAACATAAGACCATAACATAACATCTTTTGTCATATTTTACCTATAGGAACATTAGTCATATTACTTAAAGAGGACATATAATGAACATGACTTTTCCAGGTGCATCGACAATGCAGAAAATTAGTTTTGGTAGACCTTTCTCTGCAAACGTGAAAAAACAAGCCGCTCAGATTTTGCTCTCCCCGTGACGTAGGAAGGGGATCTTATTATAATATTACTGCTCCTTAATTTGCACGTTTTCACCCATGGCGCTGCCATTTTGTTTTCGCAAGCGACAATGGTGTACCAGTTCTAACGGCATGGCAAAAGTTTGAGCAAAGCATGCTAAATGTTCTGTTGTTGGCTGCACAGATGAGCACAGAACACTATTTACAGTCCCAGCCTCAGAGAAGACGAGAGTAGTGGATTTATTGATTTATTTACTGTATATTGCGCTGCTGCCACACCAATCTAATACAAACATGATTTATTTCCCAGACCTTCACCATAACCGACTGTTTTTGTAACTCTAGTGAGTTTTTAACATTAATGTGTGTGTATTTGATAGTTTAAGCGCTATAAGACATGAAAGAGAACTTAGTACTCACATGCTGTGCGATAGCCGCTTTCTGTGTGCATGCTTTGAATTCGCTCAGAAAACCGTATATCAGAAGTTTGAAGTAATATGGCTTTAAAACGCACAAATTCAGCATGATAGACATAATAAATAAAACCAAACAGATGTTTTTAGCAGAGTATCTGAGGTACGAGCTGTAAAGGCATGGCCCGTTTCTGGAAAAGGGTCGGGGAGCAGCAGCTTATTTGCATTTAAAGAGGCATGCACGAAAACAGCCTTTTTCTTCTCTCACTCAAAATAGGCATTTTCATAATGATATAATAAATAATCTGTAGGGCATTTTGACCTGAAACTTCACAGACACATTCTCGGGACACCTGGGACTTCAGTTACATATTGTAAAAAGGGGCATAATGGGTCTCCTTTAATGTTAATGCTGTTGTCAGGATGTTTTCTTGCCTTCTGTATCCATTAGCCCAACATTTCTGAACTGATGGTATCTATAATGTCTACCATAATGATTAATGACTGTACAGAACTCTCTTATATTTAATACACAGAGGATTCTGATTAATTGTACAACCATCTTGGAATCCTCTGTGGTTTCTGTCCAAATATTTCTGCTTTGGCTGATATGACAGTGAGGGAGGGATAAAACAAATTAAAGAGACTGGGATGAAAATGAAATTAAGTTTAGAGCAAGCTGCCCTTTTTCAGGTAATGATGAACAGAGTTTGCAATTGTAGTAATTAATAGAAATTTTGTGTCACAGATACAAAAATGTGTGAATTAATGTAAATCTACAAAAAAAAATGCATTAGTTTCATATTGAGTAATGTTGTTGATTTGTTCAATGTTTGTCAGATCCTGTTGGAGGCCCATTTTCCACCACTGAATAAAAAATAATCTAACAAACTCACAATTCTGACTTTTTTTCTCAGAAATGTGAGTTAATTGCAAATTCAGTCAGAATGGTAAGACATAAACTCGCAATTCTGAGAAATTCTGACTTTTGTGAGTTGTTTTGACAATTGTGAGTTTATATCATGCGATTCTGAGGAAAAAAAAGCCAGAATTATAAGTTTATATCTCGGAATTCTGACGTTATAACCTGCAATTTCACGCAATTTTGAGAAAAAAAGTCAAAATTGTGAGAAGTCAACAAAACTACAAAAACTACAACATCAGCATAAAGACAGCAAGCAGCAAAATAATAAGCCATGATCGTTAACTGCATAATTTATTTATGCTGCAATGCATGCTGGGAGCTATAGAAGCCCATTTTCATCACTGAATAAAAAATATATATATATATTGCGTGAAATAAACTCAAAATTGCGAGTTATAAAGTCAGAATTCTGAGATATAAACTTATAATTCTTTTTTTTCTCAGAATCGCATGATATAAACTCACAATTGCGAGAAATAAAGTAAGGAAAAAGTCTGAATTGTGAGTTTATATCTTGCAATTTTATTTCTTATTTCTTTAACTTTATAACCTTTCAGAATTGTGAGAAATAAAGTCAGAATTGCGAAAACTTATCTAGTTTGCATCTCGTAATTCGCAACTCACAATTCTAAGAAAAAAAAATCTGAATTGTGAGTTTATATCTTGCAATTTTCTTATTTCTCAGAAGTGTGTGTATATCTTGCGATTCTGACTCTATATCTTGCAATTGAGAGTTTATATCACATGATTCTAAGAAAAAAAGCCAATTTATAAGTTTATATCTCAGAAATCTGACTTTAAATTGGCAATCGGAAACGAGCTTCCATAGCTCCCAGCATGCATTGCAGCATGAATAAATTATGCGGTTCCCAATAATGGATTATCATTTTGCTGCTTGATGTCTTTATGATGCTCTTGTAGTTAGTTTTGTATTTTTACTCATTTGATGTTTGTAGATTGTCACCATTATTGAGTTTGTATGTTGAGGTCCATGTACATCTATGAATGCATTTTCAGTCAGCCTTATTCAAGAGTATTAGCTGAACATAGTCAAAGTACGGTGAACACAGCTGTACAAGATTAAATGAAATCTAGAAATCTAGAAGTCTTAACGTCTGAATGAACGAAATTGTGATACGCAGAGGCCCATGAGAGACATTTAGGGGGCAGAAAAGCACAGCACAATATCATTAGAGGTGTGAAATGACCCAGCGGCTGCTTTTCCTCAGTCCTGTCACAGTCCATCACCTCCTCTTTACGCCTAATAGGGCTGTAACTCAATGACATAGGAATCTCAATAAAGTCCAGCCACTGGACACCACCTCAGGAACAACATGGAGGACAAGAAAGTCACTGTTTTACAATGCCAAACCAGCTGCACACCTGTATATTTAGATCTTGCAGTAATATTATAAAGATGGTGTGATTGTAGAGGTTCATTTTGTCTTTAACATATTATATAGGTGTATTTTAGATTTAACATTTTATATTTTCAGTGCACATTTCTTTTATTTATTTAAATTGTTATTTAGTCATTAAAGAAGGCCTTTGCACCTTCTTGTTGAGGCATCAGCCAACTAATATTATTTTATTTCATTGGTTCCCTTGACCAAACATTTCCAGTCCTTTACTTCCAAGGGTCTTGAACCACCTGAGCAATTGCCATTGAGATGGAAATGCTTCCAACAGATATTATAATCAGATCCCATAAGGAGCAAGCCTTGAGACATTAAGCATTACTACTGACAGTACTCTGACCTTCATGATGGAATGACTCAAAACTTCACATTTGTTATTTTGACATTCGTTACAGTCATTCACTTCCCAATTATTCCGAATATATTCAATCATTCCCAGCCCTTATGAATGTTATTTGCTTTGCAATTTCAGCCTGTGTATTTTCCAGACAAGAACAAACCTCCATTCGTAGCAGTAATGAGTTTCATCCAAGGTCATTCCACTACATCAAGTCTGCACGCAGTTCCCTTCAACGAGGCTTAGGTTCTTTCATCTTTGTTTTCAACACACTTTGCATTGCTGTTCTTTATAGATAACAGCATAACCCAGCAGATTGCAACTACAGAGGATGGTAGAGTTTTTGTAAAACAAACGCAAATGAGGATTTATTCTCTATGAAGCAAATGAGGGGAGGAGCAGCAGCAGATGTGCACGGACCCAGATGGGGAGACAGACTGACTGTAACGTGCTGACTGAGACAAACCGGGACAAAGTCTCTGTCCTCTAGAGCTTTTAACAGGTCTGATAACATGGCACGCCATCATATGATACAGCAAAGGCGGAATTCATCATCATTTATTATAAACGCTAGCCTGGAGACAAATGTGTGATGCTACAAAAATTGCAATATCTTCTCAAAAGGTCACATAGTTAAAGTGACATTTTACTGAACTAAAATGAGACCCATTTAGACGACCTGTGACCATGACTAACAGCTCAGACTTTCATCTGAGGAGATATTATTAGCGGATATTATCTTGTTGGGTTGCAGTGGTGCCTGATGCAAAATGATTAATGTCTGAAATAATTATATATATATATATATATATATATTCTGAGAGATTTGCAAAGTCCTCTACAAAAAAAAAAAAAAAAAAAAAGTGAGAGAGATTGCATTTTACAATCTTCTTGCAATTTTTTACCATATCAGATTAAAAAAAAGGTTTAAAGATTTTTTTTCCAGATTTAGGCAAAATTTAGATAAGTATGTTTGTATATAATAAATGCATAATTTGTTTATATTATTATTAATAATTATGCGTTCTCTTTTATTTATTCTTTAAAAAAAACTAATCTTATGGTGTTCTAATAGCCACATTAATTAATTGGCTTGCATCTTACCACAAAATGGAAAGTTCACACAATTTATTATATGTGGACAGCAGGAAAATGTGATAATAAATGTCAAGTTTCATCATTTTCCAATGTCAGGGCAAATTTCATATTTAAATCTGTGCAAAATGCATTTTTTTGTGCAATTTTATCATTTTTTTCAAGCTGTATTTATTTATTTTTTTTTTTTGCTTGGTCTCCAGTAATAGATTATAGATAAATAGATACTATTTTTACTTTTTTTTTATTAGCATTATATTGAGTTATCAACACAATATCTAACTGGGGTGTGTCACAAAATCCAGCCTGATTGCTTATATACCAATATGAAAACTAAAGTAAAGAAAACTGTGTGACTTACCAGTCCTGCTTGTTTTCGAGCTTGCTGAAGTTCTTTGATAAAATTCTGCAACTCCTTCCCCTCGATATATCCATTACCTGAGAGCATTTACACCCCAAATCAATGACACAACACAGATGAGACCTGCTTTCATCAGTCTGCCAAAAAGTATATCTGAAATGACTAACAATATATCTTTTTGTCACACTTTGACATCCTCACAGGTTAATGAATGTCTGTTAGGTAAGATAAATTAGACAAATAATTTTAACCAAACTTTTGGAAACCAGTTGCAAAGCAGGTGGCAAGAATAATCCCATTTTTTTCTTCCCCAAAAATGTTTCAGTTCATGAAATCCAACAATAAGGAAAGAAATTACCATCGTTGTCATAATGATGGAATATATCCAGGAACTGAGAGGCTGAGATCTCTACTCCTTGCAGGTACGCGTTTGCCATGTTTTCTCCGTGTGTCAGGCGCTGATGCTGTGAGAGCGATGCTGTGAGAATGGCTCTCTGATGGTTCCAGTATATAAGTGAAGTTCCGCCCTCCCCTCAGATAATGGCAAACGCCCAGCGCACCTCTGTCTCCGCACACCGCAGGTAGCCCGCGCACTAGTGACTTACTGCTGAGCTACACAGATGTGAGACGCATTTAAATCAGGACTTCGTTCCGCTCGGATGTCAGACTCCGACAGAACCCATTGACAATAATACAACTCACAATAAGAACTGTGAAACATCTGGACACCAAAAGATGCCATTTCAAAATCTGACGTGCGTGAAGTGCATTTTATGGGAACAATGACCTATGCACATTATGAATAAAAATGTTTCGACTTCTTTATATATATATATATATATATATATATATATATATATATATATATATATATATATATATATATACACACATACACATTTAGGGGGAAAAAATATATATATATAGTGTTTTTACGACACCTCATCAATCATCGGCCACATTGGCGGCACTGAACATAAACAATGCCACTGAACTTAACGAAACTGGCATATTTTGCTGATTATTGCTGCTGAGAATGGTCAGTTACTTTGGGTACTAATCGGTCGGAGCAGGAAAAACATTTGGAGTACTACTTCTTCCAAAAGTTATTACAAATCAAGGAGAAGAGTGCAAAAAATTGTCTGAGGAACAAACGCCGTTTGTGGTTGGCCAAACTGAACCAGGATTTCCAGGGCAAGAATCTTGACCACATTCGTGTTTATTCTTATCATTTCCGGTCAGGTAGGTGAAATATTACGCAAATATCTTAATTAATACTGCTCGTACGTATCTTTACCACTAACTTTAGTTTGTCAAAATAGTACACTTTTCCTGCTTACTAAGTCCTTTTCTATATGATTTAACAGCTTCCACACGTTTTTCTATTTTAGACAGCATAAATTAGCAGAGCAACATATTCAGTAGTATATTAACAGTGCAATCCATGTTGTTGTTTACATCCAAATATCCAAATAATAAAAAACCATGCATCCAGGTAACTGGCCAAATCGTGACTTTTAAGTGCAAACCCTCTATAACAAAGTGTAGTAAACAGTAAAATTGTTCGCACTACAAACCTGTGTTCATAATTAAGAAAATACATTAAAATCATATGGAAAGACACACAAGTTTGTAATATCAAGTGGCAAAAGTAGCCGTTTTGTACAGCTAAAACTTACAGTGCCAGTAACACCGAAAGCTAGTCCCATAAAGTTTACAAATGGCTGTGCCCACTCTTACAGGAAAAATAAGGTGAATAGTTTTATCAATGTTTGCTAACATAGCCTGTTTTTACATTACATGTCCCAAACTTTGGGCCAAACATTCTGTTGCAATCAGTTTAGTGTGATTTCTACAATAAAACATGACAAATACTGTAATATTTTATAAATGTAGACATCATAAATATTTAAGAAAAGGTTTTGACATTTATTTAAAAAGACTTTTAGGTAAAATATAACTAACTGTGCTAGTAGTAATATTTTTTTTTTGTCTGAGGTGAATTTAATGAAAGAAAAAAAAGGAAAATTCTGTCACTAATTATCTTATTATGAGGAGAGTTTTCAAGATGTGCTTCTACTTGAAGCTATGTACATTTGGAGCTGTGGTAATTGATGATACACTAAGTGTTAATCATTCCAACACAATCTTAAAGGTATAGTTCATCCACAGTATTTTCTGTTTTTATGACTGGATTCCACAAGTTTTCCACAACGCGAAAACCATAGAGTCCTATAAAAAAATGTATACTTTATTAGTCCTCATACACTTTTTGAGCTAACGTGAAACATTTTTTAAGCTGGACTGTAGCTATATAGATAAAGTTGCAGGTGATTTGTTTGCTGAGATTTAAAAGGTATAGTTCACCCCAAAATTAAAATTCTGTAATTAATTACTCACCCTCATATCGTTCTAAAACTGTAAGACCTTTGTTCATATTCAGAACGCAAATTAAGTTATTTTTGATGAAATCCGAGAACTTTCTGAGCCTGCATAGACACGCAACTGACACGTTCAAGACCCAGAAAGGTAGTAAGGACATTGTTAAAATAGTTCATGTGGTTCAACCTTAATTTTTTGAAGCTACAAGAATACTTTTTCTGTAAAAAGAAAGTGAAAATACCTTTTCCCCCATTTCTTCCTGCCAGTCTTCAGCGCACATTCACGAGAGTACCACTGTGTTTGCGCACAAACAGTATTCTTGTATTTTCGTAAAATTAAGGTTGACTCATGTTTACTCACGTCACATGGACTATTTTAATGATGTCCTTACTAACTTTCTAGACCTTGAATGTGTCTGTTTGTGTCCTGAAGATGGATGAAGGTCTTATGGTGCGTTCACACCGCACACTTTGTCTGCGTCAGGCAACGCTCCCAACGCATCTAGTTTGACGCATGTACGTTGAAGCTTGCAACACTTGCTTTTTGGTGCGTTCACACCGCACACGTCAGGCAACGCTCTGTCCCTCAGACTCCTTCACCGCTTTTTGCACTCTTCCCCTGAATAAACCATGGCAAACTAGTAGGGACTGGACATTTTGGAATCTTCTCATGACCATGTTTCGCTAGCTAACGAAATGGGAAATAATTACGTTGAGAAAAGATTTGATAACTTACCCGACATCCCGATCTCTTCAGCAAACTTCATCCAAGCAAGTTCCTTTACATTCCTGTCTGTATACAACAACGAGGACGGATCATACAATTATCTGCGATTGCAGACGGCTACAATGAGCTTTTGTTTTCCATTATTGAAATTTTTTTTTTCGGCTCCCGCTTCATTCAAGATACGTGTGGTGACGTCGCTACAGTGAGACGCTCTGATTGGTTGACGCACTGCGTCAAGTCCGTCAAAAGTTCAGCTAGCTGAACTTCTGCGTTGCTTGCGTTTGCTGCGTTGACGCTTGAAACGCAGGTAACACTTGAAAAGTTGATGGATCCAATGCACACAATGCACCGCAGAGCCTCTGACGGACCTCTGACGGACTCAACCATAGACTTTACATGTAATCTTGCCGCAACTGACAAAATTTTAATTTTTGGGTGAACTATCCCTTTAACATTTGACTGATAGCACGCCTGAAATTTCCTTCATATTTACATGTAATAATTTTTGCAAATGTTTAATAGTGCTTTAAAAATTACAGAATTCCTTTTAAAAAAAGTTGCCTCCTGAAAGTCAAAAAGTAGCCTATAATTGTCACAGTGATTAATCCTTGCATCCAGTTGGATGTTTATGACCAGTTGAATTCTTACAATATAGCATGCAAATGAATTGCATGGTGCATGGCGTAAAAGGAAAAACTGAGTCTAGATTTTTAGTTTACGGATTTAGTTTGGACTTGGAGCTTTGGTTAAGTAAGCTAGTGTCCATCTTTTTTCTTTTTTAATTTTTGATGGTAACCAAGCTTTAATTCACTTAGGATATCAAGTTCATTATTTGTTTAGAATCTACAAAGGTAAACTTTCAATCGGATTGCTGTTCCCAGACACAGGGCATTGTTTTATATGGAACGCTCAACTAATAGCTCAGCCTTCACAATTCAGAGACTTCATCATCCAGGAGAACAAACTGGAAAACGTGTATAAATTGATCCTAGCGCTGAACTTATGGAATTAATTTTCCGTTTGCCTCTACAGACATCATTCCCAGGTTCAGTTTTCTTGTTTTCGCTTGTTTACAGAACATTAATTCGTAAAAATGAGCAATGACCCATGAGATAATTGCTCTCCATATGTTAATTAATGAGGCTTTGCCCAGACAAATGATGGTTGGGTCTCTGGTCCTCTGTCACGGCATCCTGCCTGGCAGGTAGGCAGGCAGACAGATAGATGGACAGTTCACCACACACAGCCAACCTCATGCAATTAGAAACTTCCCTGGTAGTCTGGCAGAGTGAGTGAAATGAGCTTAAATTAGACTGCATGGTGCTAATGGTGCCTCCAGATGTTATCACAACACAACATTGGCATTTCTTAGCACTCAGAGAGAGGCAGGCATGGCAATGTGGCATATGTTTGTGGTGTTGATCACTATTTGCTGTATAGACACACAGATGGGTTGACTGACAGTTGTGGTGTGAACCGAGGCCATTATGAAACACTCCTGCAGAGTATTGTTGTGAGGAGCTTACATCACACCTTAGCAAGTAAACAGTGGCACCTGCACATGTAAACAACTCATATACACCTCAGATGCTGAGATTGACACCATATGCAATCAGAATAATTGTAAACTTATTTCAGGTTTTAATTTAAACTTTAATTAAAAAATTTAATGATGTTCTTACTACCTTTCTAGGTCTTGAATGTGTCTATGGAGGGTCAGCAATCTCTCGGATTTCATCAAAAATATCTTCATTTGTCTTCCAAAGATGAACGGGTTTACGGGTTTGGAACGACATGAGGGTAAGTAATTAATTACAGAATTTTCCTTTTTGGGTGAACTGGCCCTTTAAGATTATGTTTGAATGGTTAACGCTTAGTGTGTAAGCGAATGTCAAATGTATATAGCCTCAAGCACATTTTGTGGTCTGCGTAACTTTTTATAATTGCTGTAGAGAGTTCTTGAAAACTCCCCATAAAAAGATGCCTCAGAGTATGTTATTCATGGAAGAACTATTTATCCATTAAGCAGATCACTGTTGAGCAACCAGTGGGAAATGGGAACCATTTCGTTTATTATTATTTGTTTGTCTTGATCACTCATACGCCTATTTTAAATTATCTCTTACTTGCAAATTTGACTTTGTCTTTTTTATAATAGAAATGTCTTCACTAAAACTGCTTACATTCATATTTTCCAATAATCTGCATCTCACTCAGCCATTTACAAAGTAATTCAACTTTGCTCCCAAGTTAATTGCCAGCTATTTTTAGGAAGTCTGTTTGCAGCCAGTTTCAGCCAGGATTTAGGACATAAAGAAAGTTCTTTTTGTCCCTCAGATCCTGAAGATGCGGCAAATAGCCTAGTACGCTATCAAATCAGTGACAGCTGAGGTCTATCAGCAACCACACAGACATTTTGTCCTGGGTATTTTGGAACACCTCTTAACTGCGATGGCATTTGAGGGGAAGTAGCAAGTCTGGATTGCTCTGATTATTCTATAATAAGCAGTTTCATCCTTGCTAATGTATGTGGAGCTTAAATGGTCGAAGTTCAGCCTTATGTTCAATGAGAGATTTAACAGTCTGAAAAGAGTTTGAGATCCGTCTTTATAGCAGAAATTTCTAAGACCCAAAGACAGTTAAAAAGGGACCAGTATTTCATGCTGACTCCAAAAAACAGGAATGCGAATGTCTGCATTCAAATGAATTTAGGCCTGGCGAACTTTTGGTTTCTGTACTTGACATTCAAAGAAAATCAAAGAAGGTTATGCCCGCAACACCAACATAGTCAAAACTCCTGATTAGGTAAAGATCCATTTTATTGATAAGAATACTCATTATAAGATGGTGCTAATTAGAAGAATGACTTTTTGACCCTCAGTTACGTCTTTAAATTAAAGTTTTCATCCTGTTGAATGAGTAATTCAAAATATTTTGCAGCAAGCTGGTGTTTTTACCGAGACTGTCTCATAAAAAATGGAAAAAAGAATGAGATCTTTGTTAGATTTAAAAAATGTAAGTCTACTAGTGTTTAACATAGTCACTATGTTTGCTCTCAAAAATTTATCCATACAGATAATGCACTGATTTATCATTTCGTTCTGCAAATTTGAACATAAATCAGTAATATTTAGATTTTGATTAATATCTTATTAACAGTTAAATTATCCACTGTTCTTCAGAAATTTATTTTGGTGATTTTGAGATCCATATTTTTACATTAAGTACAATTTAGGAACTCATATGCAACTATTACAGAAGGCTCATACACTCACTGGTGCTTCAAAAGGAAACACGATGCATTAAGAGCCAGGGGGTGAAAACTTTTTGAATTTGAAGATCAGGATAAATTGAACTTGCTTTGTCTTCTGGGAAACGTAAGTATCTTCTGTTACTTCTGTTTCACTAAAGGGCAGCACTAAATGAAAAGGCATTTAGGCAAAAATAAGAAATCTTCATTCCGTTCAAAAGTTTTTACCCCCTGGATCTTAATGCATCGTTTTTCCTTCTGGAGCATCAGTGTGCATTGAACCCACTGTAATAGTTGTAATAGAGTCCCTCAGTTGTCCTCAGTGTGAAAAGATGGATCTCAAAATCATACAGTTATTGATGCAAAGGGTTTAAATGCACAAAAATGCGGAAAAACCAAAGCATTTGTGGGATCTGAAGGATTTTTTTGTGGAACAGTGGGCGGATTAACTGTTCAGGACAAACAAGGGACACATGAACAGCTATCACTAAACAAAAACACAGCTGTGGATCGTTCAGGTAACAAAACAGTATTAAGAATCAAGCGTATTTTGAACAGTGGTCATTTTTATAAATTCAACTATTATTTTCTCTTGTGGACTATATGTAAATGTCTTTTATGTTAAATATCTTATTCAGGTCAGTACTAAATAAAAAAACTAGCACCCATTTTGTATGATCCCCCTAATTTTGCAGATTCAACAACAGTCACAAAACTAGAATTTGTAAAGAAAAATGTTGGCAGATTTTAACGTAAGCCAAGAGGAGACTGGTTTTATAAGACTAACATATTCTCACCAGAGCTTACTCTATGTTATGTCATTCACTACAGGAGGCCTTTTGTAGCCCCCTGGAGCCGTTTGGAGTACTTTTATGATGGATAGATGTACTTTATTGGACTTCTGTTGCACTATTGAATCTCAGCATGCAATTCGCTGCCATTATAAAGCTTGAAAGAGCCAGGACATTTTTAATATAACTCCAATTGTATTTGTCTAAAAGAAGAAAGTCATAAACACCTAGGATAGCTTGAGGGTGAGTAAACCAACTTTTGGATTTGATAACGGATCATTTACTCACCCTCATGTTTTCACAAACCTGTATGCCTTTCTTCTGTAGAACACAGACAATAAAAACATTTTAAAAGCTATTTATTTACTTTTTAATCCATACAATGAAAGTCAAAAAAGGTCCATTATTGTTTTGGACCCCAATGACTTTCACTGTATGGACAAAAACAATTGATATAGGATGGTGTTTTTATAGACTTTTCTAAGAGTGTAGATTGAGAACTGTACCTTGTATCATTATAGCTGAATTTTGTGTGTTTGCTTTGTTCTAAGAAAGATGTCAAATGCTCTGATCATTTCAACTGAGTGAGATTTATTTACATGGTTCATTTTTGGTATTTTCATATTTCCTGACTTTTCAAGTCAGGGAAATACAATAGTGTAACAACACCACAATCACCTTCTGAAAATCAAATACATCCTCGACAGAGCCACAGTGAAGTCTGACATTGGATATTGCCAACCAACCAGATAAAAAAGGTTAACCATAACATTGAGCCTTTATGATCTGTAGTATGTCTTCCACAGTGCCCTCAATTCAGCTGCTTCGTTTAACCCTACACAGCATTTGAGTCGATGCAGTTGCTGTTGTTGATGGCCTCCACTTGATGAGAGCGAGCGATGAAGGTTAAGAGCATGTTCTGGAGCATCTCAGCTCTCATCTTGCTGATATGCAGCACCTCCTCATGATTCACCTTCTCTTCGCGGCTGTAGTCCAGAGAAACCTTGTTGGTGATGAGTGAGAGACCCATGACCCGCAGTCCGCAATGCTTGGCTACCGTCACCTCAGGAACCGTGCTCATGCCTGCGAGGGCAGCAGGAGGAAAAGAGAAAGAGAGGGAGAGACTCTTAATTAAATGGCTGTCATCTCTGTTGTGGCACAGTAGGCAATTTATTAATAAAGCAGACAAGGTCTGGGTCTCACTTAATACTTAATGAGGACTATTGTGGTCTTGTTGGATGCACAGGAAGAAGGACTCACACTGGAAATGAAACGGGCCAGTCACTGACCGGTCTAGCTAGGGGAGCCCACTTAGCATAAACCCCACAGTGCTGCCGTTTGGTAAAAGGAGCCCAATTATCTAAGACATCATTCAGCTCATCAGAGGACCTGCAGTGAGTATAGTTGATGCCAATCATACGGACAAGAGTTATTCAGATCACTGATTAACCTAATCACATTGATTGAAGTGAGCTACTTTGGCCCTTTGGGTGGGCCTAATCTCCATTAGTTAACATTGCAGGTCCCCTTCGCTAATGTGGCACATCATTATTAACCAGCTATAATTTTCATGAAAGACCAATTAAAGAAGAGGCACTACACACAAAAGAAAACAGCAAGTTAAACCACTCAAACTCTTCAGAGAGAGGACATCTGATGCAGCAATGAGGAACTCACTACACACTGCTGTTATTTTATTATTTATACTATATTAGAATTTATACATTTTGAATTAGCTTTGTTAGCATGGCTACAAGTGTGATAATGCATTTATACCACAGTTCAACAGCACAAGTGTGTAAATACATAAGAAACAACAACAGAGTGTCTTAAAACCTCTTTTGTGCACATTACTTGCTTACGTCATGTATTTAAGTCTCAAATTGACAGTTTAACAGCTGAGCCAAGCCTCCATTATTATAAAAATTCACTTTGCAACTATTAACAAAGGAACATTAAGTTGCTTCATTGAGAGCCTTTTTGTATTAAGCATCAAAAGCTTGTATTGAGGTCAAAAGTTTACATACACCTTGCAGAATCTGCAAAATGTTAATTATTTTACCAAAATAAGAGGGATCATACAAAATGCATGCTATTTTTATGTAGTACTGACCTGAATAAAATAGTTTACATTTATTTCATAGAGATGTTTACATAGTCCACAAAAGTGTAGTTGTGGACTATAATTCAAATAGTTGAATTTATAAAAATGACCCCATTCAAAAGTTTGCATATGCTTGATTCCTAATACTGTGTTGTTACCTGAATGACCCACAGCTGTTGTTTCTTTTGCTTAGTGATAGTTGTTCATGAGTCCTAAACAGTTGAGGTGCCAGCTGTTTTTCAACATTTTTTGTGTATTTAAACCCTTTCCAACAATGACTGTATGATTTTGAGATCCATCTTTTCACAATAAGGACAACTGGGGGACCCATATGTAACCATTACAGAAGCTTCAAACACTCACCGATGCTTCTGAAGGAAACACGATGCATTAAGGGGAGTGAAAACTTTTGAACAGAATGACGATTACAGGTACATTTTTCTTATTTTGCCTAAATATTATATTTTGTCATTTAATACTGTCCTTCAGAAGGTACAGAAGATACTTAAACATTTACCAGAAGACAAAATAAGTTAAGATCTTCAAATTCTTAAAGCATCGCTGTCCTCCATGTGAAAAGATGGATCTCAAAATAATAGTCATTGTTGGAAAGGGTTTAAAAACCAAAAAGTTTGTGGGACCTGGAGGATTTTTCTGAAGAACAGCGGGCAGTTTAACTATTCAGGACAAACAAGGGACTTGTGAACAACTATCACAAAAAAAAACAAAAAACACACAGCTGTGGATCATTCAGGTAACAATAAAGTATTAAGAATTAAGCATATGTAAACTTTTGAACAGATATTTTTATAAATGTAACTATTATTTTCTCTTGTGGACTATACATTATACATTTTATGTGAAATGTCTTATTCAGGTCAGTACTAAATAAAAAATAACATGGATTTTGTATGATCTTTTATTTTGGTAAAATAATTAATATTTTGCAGATTCCGCTAGGTGTTCGTAAACCTCAGCTGTATATAGAGTATTATGAGAGAGAAACGGACTGAGTGAGTGTGATAACCTGCATCTGATACAGCATTCATTCTTAAGCTTAATCTCATATTCACAATAAAACATTAGTTTGAATATCCGCTGAGGAAAGCAATATTTTTGTTGTACATACTATAATACATTCAGCTTTATTTCAATTACCGAAAAATGTTTAGTAAAATTTTTAGTTTTAGATAAGACAGACAGACAAAGGGGAAAAGTTTCTTTTTTTACTGTGTACTGTGATTGTCCATACCAACAGAGTCGCTCCCTAAGATATGCAGCATGCGTGCCTCAGCGATGGTCTCAAAGTTGGGTCCACTAACCATGCAGTAGACCCCCTCATGCACAAAATTTGAGTAGCCCAGCTCAGCAGTGATGTCCAAAACTAGTTTCCTCAGGTCTTTGCTGTAAGCATCAGACATGCAAGGAAACCGGATCCCAAATCTGGAGAAGAGATAAAAGAAACAGTAAAATAATACCCAATACCTCTTCCCACTCTTGCACACTTTATTCTACTTTTTTCTCTCCCTTATCTGTGTACCGTTCATCATTGGGTCCACACAGTGGGTGCTGTCCAGCAAACCCTGGCAAGTTAATATGGTCCTTAATGACCATGATATCTCCCACTTTGAAATCTTGACAAAGTCCTCCAGAGGCATTTGTTACGACAATGGTCTCCACACCCATCAGCTTGAAGATCCGCACAGGGAACGTGACCTGGAAAAATTCCCACAGAAAATACAAGCTGTTACTCACAGCAGGGAACCTCTTTGACTAAACCGTCAAATATATCATTTTCACTTTTAAATTAATAAATTAATGAGCCACTGCCTTTCAGGTTCAGACATATTTAATGGAATATATTGAAGTCAAAGATGCAGGTGCAGTTGCAGGTTTTTTTTTGCCTCCTTTCAAATTTATATAAGAAAATGATTACATTAAAAGGCACCAATTATGCTCATTTTTACAAGATGAAAACCCCCACATATCATTTATATCATTTTGAAAATGCACATTTTGAGTAAAAGCAAAAATACACAGTTTTTTGTGTATACCTCTTTAAATGCAAATGAGCTGCTGCTCCCTGCCCTCTTTTCTAGAATAGCGCTGTGCATTTACAGCCCATACCTCAGATACTCTGCTAAAAACATATGTTTAGTTTTGATTATCATGTCTGTTGTGCTGAAATCATGTTTTAATGGTGCCATAGAATGCATTAATACAATCTTTTAAATTGTTCTCTGATATCTAAGGTATATGGCATAGAAAAGGGCAAAAATTCTCCAGAAACGGTTTTACAGGTCCATTTACAACCTTAGGACTTGTCCCTAGAATGAAATGGTCTGTTTTTACCTCATTTGGAAGGTTCATGAATAATAATGATGAACCCTGCTCTGATTGGCTGTTTCACAGAGTGGCTTATTTCAGTAGCTCGCACATGGAGGAAAATATATATTTAATCACAGAGCTGGAGCCGCTATTAATATGCGATTTAATGAAACTTCTGTTTTGAATGCACAATCATTTTTCTTTCACTTTTGTGATCGCATGTGCTCTGTGTAACGTTATACTGCAGCAGCAGTACTTACCACATAAGTTTAGATGTTTGTTAGTGATGCTCAGGATTTGTAAATCATTTGCCATCGTTCGCGCAGCCATCTCTCCAGCTCTCTGTTTATGTGGTAAGTGAAATCTTATGTATTGCGATCGCGACTCTTACGTAATAGTCGCTGTAATGTTAGGATATGCCTATTTTTCAGTGGTCTTTTGCAAACACCAGATTTATAGAAGAAGGAGGAAACGATTGTGTTTGAGACTCGCAGTATGTCATGTCCATGTACAGAACTGTTATTATTCAACTATGCCAAGGTAAATACAGTTTTCCATTCTATGGGACTTTTAAACTATATTCGTTTAAACTTCTCATACAGGTTTTCTGAGCGCACACATCTGACACATTCACACAGAAAGCAGCTGTCACACGGCATGTGAATACTAAACTAAGTTCTCTTTCAAGTCGTATTGCGCTTAAACTGTCAAAAACACACAAGTTTATGTTAAAAACACACCAGAGTTACAAAAACAGTTGGTTATGTCTGTGAAGGTAAACACCTGGGAAGGATATTGCATGTTTATATTAGAACGGTGTGACAGCAGTGTAATATACAGTAAATAAGTCAATAAATCCACTGCTCTTTTGTCTCATCTGAGGCTGGGACTCTAAACAGTTATCATGCTTTGCTTGAACTTTCACCACTTACACACCGTTGTCGCTCACGAAAAAAATGCAGCGCCATAGATGGACTTGCAGATTAAGGGGCGATAATATTATAATAAGATCCCCTTAATATGTCACGGGGAAGTGAATTCTAATGCGCTTATTTTTTCAGAAAAAGGCTTACCAAAACAAAGTTACTGGGTAGTCCTCATTCACATTTTCTGGGTTGGTAGATGTACTGGGGACCTGATTCTAGCACTTAAACAGGGAAAAAGTCTGATTTTCATGATATGTCACCTTTAATTTACTTAAATTTATTTATTTATACTCATAGGGATCTCACTTAGAAATAGACTAATTGGTCTTAAATGGCCCTGGACTAACATTACATTTTTTATTGGACTGGTAAGGGGCCTTCTTTCATTTGAGTAGACCATGTGGATCTGACAACATCCACAAGCCTAAATGAGCAATGGTATTCCACAGTGCCTCACAGTTTTAGGCAGGTATTAAAAAAGCTTTAGTGATTCTAAATGGGATAAATATAGGATTGTAAAGCAGGGAGCCATTAGGGTGGTGTCATTGCGAGCAGGAAATGAATGATGAACTTGCGGGCTCAGTATAGCACAGCTCAATAGGGATGTCACAGTCTGTCAGCCGGCGCTCTCCAGCTGACGAACCAGGGTGGACGTGCGGGGCTGCCACGAGCAACACGGCCATTACAGCTATACACAGACGGGTCACAGAGGTGGTCCGGCATTCTCAGGAAATACGTCCCAGTTTGGTACCCTCTAAATCAAAGCTGACTTACAAGTGGATTGTTAACTCTTAGAGATCCAATTGCTTTGTTTTTGAGTCTTTAAGTCTCCTGAGAGAATTGGTCTGGGTGCCGCATTTTAGGTCTATAGATGGTCTGCTGATTAGCCGTCACCGGCAGCTTGATAAATGTACACTGCTATAAAGTAATGAGAATATGTCTATAAAACAATCTTGTATGTCTTGGCACTGTATCATAAATTGGCATATATTTCAATTTCACATGTGACCCTGAACCACAAAATTAGTCTTAAGTAGCACAAATATATTTGTAGCAATAGGCAATAATGCATTGTATGGGTCAAAATTATCAGGTTAATGGGTTAAATTATGGGTTAATAATTTTCTACCATAAATATAGCAAAATGTAATTTTAGATTTTCCTCAATATTTAGATTTTTTTTTCCACCCTCGGATCTCGGCCAAATATTATCATATTAACAAACCATACATCAATGGAAATCTTATTTATTCAGCTTTCAGATGATGTAAAAATCTCAATAAAAAAAAAAATAGCCCTTTATGGTTTTGTGGATCACATAGTCAAGAAATTAAAAGAGAGAAATTAACTAAATGAAAATTACAGAAAGTCTATTACACCTGATATCTGGAAGTATTGTTAATCACACCAAAATAGTGCATAAATAAGTTGCAATCCCGCAACTATATTAATCCTGCATAGAAAAGGAGCACGTTAGTGCTAAAAACAAAGCAGGGTTTAGCAAATAATAAGCAGGAATATTTAGCAATTTTACATTTATTAAGGTGAGACACTGCAGGTGAATAGGGTAAAAAACATTTTCTCTTTTTTGTCACTCCATAATTAAAAAAAAAAAAAAAACTAGAACAGACAGAAAACAATATATTTTTCAAAATTTTGGGGGGAATAAAATGTATAAAATCAAAAAGCCCAAAATCTCAAACTTTACAGGTGCATGAAAAAACAGAGTTTTTGTCTAAATAAATAAATACGCACATTAAATATTGATTATTTGATATTTTACCTGTATAATATCTTAAAGCTTTCATGAAGTAAATTACAGTCAGTTGACAGACGTCAAGACTGACACAGCAGAGGAGAAATTGTTGAATAAAGTTATGTTTGTTTCTTTGCGCACAAAAAGTATTCTTGTAGCTTCATAACATTACAGTTGAACCACTGATGTCACATGGACTATTTTAATGATGTCCTTACTACCTTTCTGGGCCTTGAACGTGGTTGTTGCATTGGTGTCTATGCAGTGACAGACTCTTGAATTTCATTTCATCAATAATATCTTAATTTGTGTTCCAAAGATGAACGAAGGTCTTAAGAGTTGAGTAATTAATGACAGAATTATCATTTTTGGGTGAACTATCCCTTTAAGAGGGATCAACTACTTTTAACTTGCGCTACAAACGTGAGACACGTGAGACATGAAACGCAATTATGACGTTAAAACCCCCTGTCTATCTAGCCCATGTTTACATAGAAAAACAAAAAATGCATTTTATCTAAACATTTAACACTTTACAGTTTCAACAAGCTCTCTAAATGCATCTGAACACCATAAAGCTGCTTTACTCGCTGCAGAGAAACAGAGGTCAGTGAAGGGCTAACCAAGCTCGACTGTCCAATTAGCCTCCACAAGCACATCTTTCCTTAACAAAGAGATCAGTTAAATAAGCCATAATAACTGTTTGTGTTACCAAGGGCAAATGTGAAAGCAAGTTTACATCCTAAACCGTAAATGAAATTAGTTGGGTGCACTTTTAGGGCACAGTGAGTTGGCACAGCTTTGCACAGTGACTCACAGATATGAGTCAGCTAAAGGGAAATGAACAGTGGACTGAAGGTGCATTTACAAACTAGCTGTCACAGTTTGACAAAGGATTTAATAACCAGATTGGTCGAGCCACTGCTTGTTATATGAAGAGCTTCAAAATTTCTGCTTTTGTGTTCTTCAACAACAACAACAAAAAAACTCATTCAATTATTTTTAAGTACTATAACTATCCGTTCCCATTTGTCAGTCTAGGTCCCAAATTTAAAAACTTATGTTATGCACATATTGACCTGTTTACAGCTAATTGATATTTTTGAGGAAGATAACGCATATAATGAGTCATAAAATTGAATCTGCAGACTTGCATTAGCATCTCTTTTGTTATAGTTAACTAATAGCCAAAATTATTAATATAATGTTCAACAATTGAGTCAAAAGTTTTTGAACCATAAGGCTTTTAATTGTTTTTTAAAGACGTCTCTTTTGCTCACCAAGCCTGCATTTATTTGATTCAAAGTACATCAAAAACAGTACAATTTTGAAATATTTTTACTATTTAAAATAACTGCTTTCTATTTGAATATATTTCAAAATATAATTATTCCTGTGATTTCAAAGCTGAATTTTTAGCATCACCACTCCAGTCACATGATCCTTCAGATATTATTCTGAAATTCTGATTTGCTGCTCAAAAAACTTTTATTATTATGTTGAAAACAGCGGAGTAGAATTTTTTTCAGGTTTCCAAAAGAAAGTTCAAAAGAACAGAATTTATCTGAAACAGAAATCTTTTACATTATAACATTATAAATGTCTTTATCATGACTTTTGATCACTTTAAAACATCCTTGGTAAATAAAAGTATTAATTTCTGTCATTTATTTCCCCCCCAAAAAATATATACTGACTCAGAGCTTTTGAATGATATAGTTTGTAGATGAATACTGATCTTTGGATCTTTCTATTCATCAAGGAATCCATAATGTACTCAAAATGTTTTAAATATTCATAATAATAATAATAATAATGAAAAATGTTTATTGAACAGCAAATCAGCATATTAGAATGATTTCTGAAGGATCATGTGACATTGAAGACTGGAGTAAAGTTGCTGAAAATTTAGATCACAAGAATAAATTACATTTCAAAATATATTCAAACTGAAAACTCTAATTTTAAATGGTAAAAAAAATCTAAATTGTACTGTTTTTGCTTTATTTCAACTTAATGCAGGCTTAGTCAGCAGAAGAGAATAATAATAATAAAAAATCTTACCGTTCAAAAACCTTTGACTAATTGTGTAATTAAAATAAAATAAATATTAAATGGAAAAAATAAATAATTCTTTGGCAACTGACTACAATAATTGAGTACTAAAATTACAAACAATAAATAAATAAGGCTAAAAAAGAAATTGACAAAAGCACATAACAAAACTGCTAAAACTGAACTAAATGTAAAAACTAGTGGTGGGCCGTTATCGGCGTTAACGTGCTGCGTTAACGTGAAACTCTTATCGCGCGATAAAAAAAATATCGCCGTTAATCTATTCTCAAATTTGGGTTGGGAGCTGGGTCTAAACTACGCAAGCTATGATGACTTTCACCTTGATAGTTTAACGCGGATGTATACCGAAGACTGTAGAATATGGTTGCGCGTTTAAGTCTCCTCCGCCAAAACACAGACGGGATCGCGTCGTCCTCCATTCGGATTCATAAATCAAATGTTGGTCAGTCACTTAATTCAAATCGCGATATGGACTAGTGTCTGTGAAAACTGAAATGCAAAAAGACCGTTTTAATATGAATCCGATATGTTCCGTTTGCCTAGCTGTATGCATTGCGGAGACGAGCTTTTACTACACGCATACTGAAACACACGTGACGCTCCCGGTAATTTTTGGCATTTTCATCTCACATGAACAGAAACTCAATCTCCCAAACAGCTGTGAGTGTCACTTTTACCGTTTCATTTGAGAAAACTAGCATCATATCATACTGTATGACACAGAAACGTCACGGCAACCTGTCAAAATAAAAGTACGGTGTAACATGTAATGGGCTGGGTAGGTGTTGACGTTAAAAAAACACAATCTAAGGTAGAAAAAATAATTTCATTGTTAGTTAGTAAACACAAGTACATCTAATTGAACATAATTTATTTTCATCAACAAATTATCATAGAACAGCTTTATGAGCTTTATGATCCATTCTCAAAGACTTTAAGTCATTATTTGGGTAGCACACATATTCTGAATGCCTTCAGCAGAATTCAAATTAGCCATTTTAATCTAGATTAATCTAGATTAATTCCAAGATTTAATCTAGATTAAAAAAATTAATCTATGCCCACCCCTAGTAAAAACTGAACCGAAAATGTAAAAATTAAAAGCTAATTTAAATTATTAATGAATATAAACAATACTAAAATGCAGATTATTATTAGCATCAAAATAAAATAAAAAATAGCTATGGCAAGTTCATCCGCACAATCCTTGTGTAAAATGAAAAAGTAAATGAAAAATATATGTACCTGTCAGGCTGCTGTTAGGATGTTGCACTACTAATGCTAATGTCATGGGTAAAAACACACCAAAAAATATGTTCAACCTTTGCCTGATAAAATGTGAGAATAGCCAACTGTATTCTTGCATCCTATTTAGGCCGGGTACTATGCAAATTGGGACGCAGTGTTAGTCTGTTTTATGTGCCACAGCCATTAAGACATTAAATACAAAATAGTGTTTTGAAAGACTGGAGTTTGCTAATACAGGAGGGCTGATGGATTTAATGCCCTAGCAGCATATTAAGAGTGAAAAGCTCTTGGCTGGATGTAGAGGGCATGGTGGCCATGACAACTGATTGTAATGCATTGTGTCATGTTGTCAGGGCTGCAATTACAGTGACAGTCCCACCCCAGGGCAAGAGGTTGTAGATTCCTCTGTAATTTAGTAAAAAGTGGCTCTCTGGCCCCATGTGCAACAGATAAATTATTCCCCAGACAGACTTTGATAGAGAGAAAGCTAAGAGCTCACATAATTCATCCTGCTCAGTTGAACTCTGGGGTAAATTAACATGGAAAACTTGTCAATTAAGACTTTTAATATCATATTTTTTGTTGTTAACATTTGTTGTTAATGCATTTAGTTTCTTTTTAAAGGAAAACAAACCAGTTTTCTCTCCTGTCAATAAGGTTCACAGTCACAAAGGACTACTGAACGTTGTGAATGAACTGCTTTGATATGAGAATGGCAGCAGCAGCGAGTAGTTTGTTTCTTCTCCGCACCTGCATTCTCTGCATTAAGCCTCTGTATTCATGCCGTGTGGCTCCTGATTGTGACAGATAAATTTAATGGCCCATACAGGAGGTAACAGCTCCTTTCTGTTTTTACAAATAGGAGCTGTTTACAAGTTCTGTTGTCCTTGAGGTGATGCTAAGAGAAACCAAGGCCACTGCTTGAAACACACACACGCCACAATACTTTTATGAGACACTGATGCCCCAAAATGGGGTTTGTGAAATAGCTTTTACTTTAAGTAGAGAAGCCACTGAGTTTGTAAGTATAATAAATGGATGCATCTTTGCAGGCTATCGAAAGCCAAGATGAAGCTGAATCAGTTAACTGAAAGGAAAACAAGATGGCTGTGCTAGTACCTGTTTATTTGAGCTCACCTTACACAATGAGTAACCCTCGTAGAGATGAAATCTTCCTTGCATGAAGACGCACGACTTGCCTTTGATTTGGCCAAACACCAGACACCCTTCATGACCAGGAACTATGCATAAAAAGACACACATATGAGTTTTGAGATTTATTTCCCCCTATGTTTTTAAAAGTCTATTAAGAATTTTTTTTTTTTGAGATCCATCTTTTCACACTGAGGACAACTGAGGGATTTATAGCAACTATTACAGCAGGTTTAAATGCTCACTGATGCTCCAGAAGGAAAAATGATGCATTAAGAGCCAAGGGTTGAAAACTTTTGAACAGAATGATGTGTACATTTTTTTTCTTATTTTGCCTAAATATCATATTTTTTAATTTAGTACTGCCCTTTAGAAAGCTACAGAAAGATACTTGCATGTATCCCAGAAGACAAAATAAGTTAAATTAACTCTAATCTTCAAATTCAAAAAGTTTTCACCCCCTGGCTCTTAATGCATTGTTTCCTTCTGAAGCATCAGTGAGCATTTGAACCTTTGGTAATAGTTGCTTTTGAGTCCCTCAGGTCAGTACTAAATAAAAATAACATTGTATTTTGTATGATCCCTCTTATTTTGATAGAATATTTAACATTTTGCAGATACTGCAAGGTGTATGTAAACTTTTGAACTCAACTGTATTCTGTAAAGGGCCCTATGAAATCCATTTTATTTTTTCCCCCAAATTCCATGTTTTCCATTGTATTTTTTTAATGGCTTCATTTAAATAATATTAATCAAAAAGCATGTCCAATTAACTGAAATCCTGAAACTTTTTAACAATTTAACATCAATTTATTAAAAGTTTAACAAAAACTAAACCTTTTTACCAAATTTTGTGTTATCCATTAATCTTCCGAATTCCATTATTATAGTTGCATTACATCTTAATGATCAAAACATCTCTAATTAATATAATTTTATATATAAAAAATATTATTTTATTAATTTATTTATTTTTAAAAATACTATTGTGTACTTACATTTTTCTGGTAAATAAATTCTCCTAAATAATTTTTCTGGTAAATATTCCTTGTAAATAGATATTTAATAATTTTATAATTAGTAGCAGTACTATCATTACTTTACGCAATAAATTCTTGTCACAATTTCTTCAAGTTAAGCCAAAAATTTTATTTGGCAAGTTGCTGTGAAGACCTCTAAGTTTCTGTTTGTATATGATATAATGATAGTTTTTCTCTAAAGGAATGGTAAAATGCTCATGAATTGACTCTCATAAGCAGCTCTAGAGATTATGTTTATGTTATCATGTACTCATATATTGAGGCAGCAAAGGCTAAAGACACACGTCAGCATCATGCACTCTTGTGTGTAGTAAATGAAACTGTGCATCTATCTATCTAAATATATTACAATTGTAGTTGAAATTTAAGGGTGTGATTTAAGTCCTAAGGTTCCACCTTGAGGTGAAAGTTTTATGAGAGTAACATTTAGTCTGTAAATATATCCCTGTAACCCCCAATTTTATATTGATTCACTCTAACACAGTGTGGTGTATGAGGACGTTTGATGATAAAATGCAGTTGGCTATAAAAGCTGACTTTACCTGATTAAAAACCTCCTGCTGTAAAGCATTATTCTTTGCTATCTCTCTAATATATTGTGTTTACCTTCATCTAATGCATAACCTCTCTGTAATGAGCAAATAAAGGGTCAGATGCTGCCATTGATAACAGAAGCCATCTAATCCTTTTCTGTAATATAATGTTAACTGACTAATGACTATTCCCGAGTCTCAGAGATCCTGCTGGCGTGGCTTTATTTGGAAGTTCATCGATTTGCATTTGCATGTTCACTTGCTCTTTCAACATCTGAAAAGTTGATATTTGCCACTTAGGGATGTCATCAAGGATAGCATTAGTGTGACTGATTGTGTATCATTAGTGTACAAACAGGTGGAGCAAACATTGTTTTCTAAAATGATGAGCAAGTAGGAGGCTGCAGTTTGTTTGTGGCTTCAGGAACGAACTTTGACATGGGAACAAGTCGACTGAGCCAAGTGAATGGGAGCTTATGTAAAAGTAACCTTGAATTTTGGCTGATGAGATGTGTTTGGCCCTAAAACCTGCAGCGTAATGAGGTTCTGCTGGAATAATAGCTCTGTTTTTCCAGCGGCCGATTTCTCTTTTCTTGTACGAGCGTTGACGAATGACTCTGAGGAAAAAAACTCACTGAGAGAGGGGGGTTATTACACTCACCGTGAAATGTATTTCCTGCGACATTGTCAAAATGAATGAGCAAATGAACGTTTCAGTGCATGCAAAACAATGACTGTAATGAGAAAAGGTCTGAGAGAAATTTAGTAATGCTTAAAAAATCCTGAATATTTATATTTGTTTTAATGAAAAACAAGTCAAGTGCATATTTTAAGAAATATATATATATGTCCCTGGACCACAAAACCAGTCATAAGTAGCATGCGTATATTTATAGCAATAGCCAATACATTGTATGGCCCAAAATTATAAATCTTTCTTTTATGCCAAAAATCAATAGGATATTAAGTAAAGATAATGTTTTCTATGAAGATATTTTGTAAATGTACTACTTGATTCCTTTTGATTAGTAATATGCATTGCTAAGAACTTCAGTTGGACAAATTTAAAGGTGATTTTCTCAATATTTAGATTTTTTTTTTGCACCCTCATAAATACCTTGTGTTAAACTGCCACTATATGACTGAATCTGTTGGTAGACAAGATTGTAACACTTTTACATCCACCTATATGATGTAGTGACACTAAAGTGATTTGATTTTGATTGATTTGATTTTGATTTGACACTTGGTGATTTATATGCCTGATGCAATGGGCAATGCGAAAAATTTCTTATTTTAAAAATGAGCAAAGAGCGTCCATAGTTCTCATTATTCAAACTGTCAGTCATTCCTCTGTTGGTCTCCATGAACCAGCGTATTTAAATTATGAAGTGGATTAGAGAAGGAATGACAACACAAATGGATTCTAAGACCCTTATTATACTTTCCTGTAATTACAAGTGCTCTTATTCTCCAGCCATCATTCAAGTACGCACACACACACACACACACACACACACACACACACACACACACACACACTCGCTACAGGTAGTGCAAATATCATGTGATGCATCTGAACGCTTCTCAAGATTATTCACCTCGACGCATAAATATTTAAACCTGTCCAAGATATCATAGTATGAACTCCCTGTGGCAGATATTAGAGGCTATTTTTGCTCCAGTCATGATATTTTATTCATACGCAGAAGTTATTCATTTTGTAGCTCATATTACCAGGAGCTGGGCATAATTTGTTAACCATACAATACAATGAGGGACAGAATGAAAACCTCTGTGCTTTCAGATCCGCTCCCTGCATTAGCAACAACTCCTGTATCTGTCTAGTGGCTTTTTTATAGACTCAACATGCTGACTGAAATGTCCATGCTGTGTAAATTAACAAAGAACTCCATCCTTTCCCTTTACCGCATATGCCAAAAATGTTACATGTTTGTTTCTTAAGAAACAACAAAAGAACAAGAAAGACAGAAAGAAAGAAGGAATAAAAAAGAAAGAAAGAAAGAAAGAAGGAATAAAAGAAAGAAAGAATAAAGAGAAAGAAAGAAAGAAAGAAAGAAAGAAAGAATAAAAGAGAAAGAAAGAATGGATGAAAGAAAAAAGAAAGAAGGGATGAAAGAAAGAAGGAAGGAATAAAAGAAAGAGAGAAGGGATAAAAGAAAGAAGGAATAAAGAAAGAAAGAAAGAAAGAAAGAAGGAATAAAGAGAAAGAAAGAAAAAAGAGAAGGAATAAAAGAGATAGAAAGAAGGGATGAAAGAAAGAAATAAGAAAGGAATAAAAGAAAGAAAGAAGGAATAAAGAAAGAAAGAAAGAAAGAAAGAAAGAAAGAAGGAATAAAGAAGGAATAAAAGAGAAAGAAAGAAGGGATGGAAGAAAGAAAGAAGGAATAAATAAAAGAAAGAAAGAAAGGAATAAAAGAAAGAAAGAAGGAATAAAAGAAAGAAAGATGGAATAAAAAAGAAAGAAGGAATAAAGAAAGAATAAATAAAGAAAGAAGGAAAAAAGAGAAAGAAAGAAAGAAAAAAGAAAAAAAGAGAAGGAATAAAAGAGAAAGAAAAAGAAGGGATGAAAGAAAGGAAGGAATAAAAGAAAGAAGGAATAAAAAAGAAAGAAAGAAGGAAGGAATAAAAGAAAGAAAGAATAAAGAGAAAGAAAGAAAGAATAAAAGAGAAAGAAAGAATGGATGAAAGAGAAAAAAAGAAAGAAGGGATGAAAGAAAGAAGGAAGGAATAAAAGAAAGAGAAGGGATAAAAGAAAGAAAGAAAAAAGAAAGGAATAAATAAATAAAGAAAGAAGGAATAAAGAGAAAGAAAGAAAAAAGAGAAGGAATAAAAGAGATAGAAAGAAGGGATGAAAGAAAGAAATAAGGAAGGAATAAAAGAAAGAAAGAAGGAATAAAGAAAGAAAGAAAGAAAGAAAGAAAGAAAGAATAAAGAAAGAAGGAATAAAAGATAAAGAAAAGGGATGGAAGAAAGAAAGAAGGAATAAATAAAAGAAAGAAAGAAAGGAATAAAAGAAAGAAAGAAGGAATAAAGAAAGAATAAATAAAGAAAGAAGGAAAAAAGAGAAAGAAAGAAAGAAAGAAAAAAAGAAAAAAGAAGGAATAAAAGAGAAAGAAAAAGAAGGGATGAAAGAAAGGAAGGAATAAAAGAAAGAAGGAATAAAGAAAGAAAGAATAAAAGAAGAAAGAAAGAAGGGATGAAAGAAAGAAGGAAGGAATAAAAGAAAGAAGGGATAAAATAAAGAAAAAAGAAAGAGAAATAAACAGAAAGAAAGAAGGAATAAAAATGAAAGTATGAAAGAAAGAATGAGTAAAGAAAGAAGGAATAAAAAAGAAAGAAATAAGTAATAAGAAAGAAAAAAAGGAAGGGATAAAAAAGAAAGAATAAAAGAGAAAGAAAGAAGGGATGAAAGAAAGAAAGAAGGAAGGAATAAAATAAAGAAGGGATAAAAGATAAAAAAGGAAGGGATAAAAAGAAAGAAGGAAAGAAGGAATAAAGAAGAGGAAGAAAGAAAGAAAGAAAGAAAGAAAGATTCCATCACCAATGGGTGGCGTCAGAATGAGAGATGAAACAGCTGATAAAAGAAAGGAAGTAATAAAGAAAGAAAGAAAGAAAGAAAGAAAAATTATGTAAATGGTTCCTTCAGTTTGGAAATGTTTGCATGAATCCAGTACCTGTGCTCACTGGGAAATTGGGAATGTCCTCATAGCGGATGGTCTGTTTATTTGAGACACTGTCTGCGAGAAGTCCCAGTCCAGAGCCGCACACGATAGCTATCTTTGGCCTGTGTCTCGTCCTGCTCAGCAGCCATTCTGTAGTCAGTTTGCAGTCATCAAAGGAACAGCAGCTGAGTCAGGAGAAAGAAAGAATGACAGCCAGAAACATTAAAACAGGTCACATTGATAACTGCTCAAATTGTGTCAGATAAGATGCTAAGTGGCAAAATACAAGCTTCTGATTATTAGTCAGCGCTTACAATGAGAAACAAGCTGATCTTTCAAATTCTTCATCACAATAAATTCAACGCATCAAAATAATCAATTATCAACAGAGTTATTTTTAAATGTTAAACTACAACATTATGTTCATAGTGTTTTTATATTATATTTAATAAAAATGAGTTAGTTCACCCAAAATTGAAAACATAATAACTACTTTATTCTAGCTTGCACTAATAATTGTACAGGGAAGCAGATCTGGGTGGATGACGTAGGACTTCTGGGTTACGCATGCGCCCATGAGTCTCGTGAAAAACAATGTTTGTTTACAGAAGCAAAGGAAGCATAGTTTCCTTACTTTAGCAAAGGAAAACCAGTCTCCTCTTGGCTTATATCGAAATCCTCCAGCATTTTTCTCTACAAATCGTTGTTTTGTACACGGAAGCAGCTCCAGGCGGAAGACATTAGACGTCGACATTGCGCATGCACCGCTCAGAACTACTGAACACGGACGTGCATTGGAGAAACCGAAACAAAACAACAGGCACAAATTTTGTTTCAGTCTTACGCTATCCACCTGGAGCTGCTTCCATGTACAACTGTCAGTGCACGCTACATTAAAGTGATTATTATGTTTTAAATATGGATAAGTTTCTTACAAAAATGCATCGATTTGCTACAGGAGACCTTTATTCACCCCTCGGAGCCGTGTGAGGCACTTTTTTATTATGGATAGATGCACTTTATTGGACTTGTTTTGGAATCTTGAGGAGAAACACCCACCCACTGCCATGATAATGCTTGGGAAAGCCAGAACAATTTTTCATATAATTCCTTTTGGATTTGAACAGAAGGAAAGAAGGAAGTCATATACTTCTAGGATGCCTGGAGGGTGAGTAAATAATAGGCTAATTTTCATTTTTGGGTGAACTAACCCTTTATACAGAACTTTCAGACAATTTCCTGGTAATTTACTCACCCCCATGTCATCCAAGATGTTCATGTCTTTCTTTCTTCAGTCAAATGAAGGTTTTTGAGGAAAACATTCCAGGATTTTTATCCATATATTGGACTTCAATGGTGGCCAACGGGTTGAAGGTCCAAATTGTAGTTTCTATGCAGCCTCAAAGGGCTCTACATGATCCCAACTGAGGAATAAGGGTTGTTTCTAGCAAAACGATCTGCCATTTTCTTAAAAAAATAAAAAATGTATATACTTTTTAACCACAAATGCTTGCCTTGCTCTGCGATTAAGTAACAGGTGGTTGGTGCTCTGTCTGTGTAAATCAGTTAAAAATCTTATTTTCTTCTACAACTTCAAAATCATCCAACATCATTTACCTTTTTTTGTAAAGGGCGTTTGACTTTTTTTGCATGTTCACTTTTTAAACACTGGGTCCTCCGCCTAAGTCACGCATGTGTGTTTACGGGAGAAAAAAAAACATGAAGTCAAGCTAATGCAAGACAAACATTTGTGGTTAAAAAATATATTACTTTGTATTTTTTTTTAAAGAAAATGACAAATCATTTCATTAGATAAGACCTTTATATCTCTGCTGTGATCGTCCCTTTGAAGCTGCATTAAAACTGCACTTTGGACCTTCAACCCACTGACCACCACTGAAGCCCATATATGGAGAGAAATCCAGTGTTTTCCCTTCTCAACTAAAGAAAGAAAGACATGGATGTATCTTGAATAACATGTGGTTTGTAAATTATCAAAAAATATTCATTTTGGAAGTGAATTTCTCCTTTAAGCATAAATCTGACATAATTTAGTGAGGTCTATTTATTTTTTTATTATTATTGTCTTTCAGTAGGGGTGTGACGAGACACTTATCTCACGAGACGAGACGAGACATGAGATTGGGTTCATGAGAACGAGACGAGACGAGATTTTTAAACTTTTTTAAAGAAATCCTCAGTGATGAAATATATCTCAATATATTTCAATATAAAGGGGAAATTTGTATTTTATTCTACAAAAATGTAGGTGCATTTTGATATGAACTTGTACTTTATGAAATTAAACTTCTATTTTAATGAATTATATTATATTATATTATATTATATTATTTAAACATGTACATTAATGCTGCATGATTCTGGATAAACTGAAAAACTATTTTCTTTTATAAACTTGAGATCTCCATTCTGAAGAAAAAAAGGAATAGAAATCTAAACAAAATTACGTAATTTACTAGTGGTTCTGACAGAATGTTAATTGCTTAAGTCTATATTTGAACAAAATGTAAAAAAAAATGAAGGAGCCAGTGTCTCAATTAATAAAGGCTTGTTTTACTATTGGAATCTCTTGAATATTTAATTCAATGACAAATACTTTTTTATTAACGTGCAGTTGTCGCCACCTCCTGGCGAAGAGGATAAACGTTAGAAGACACTTTCGTTCTCTTTCATAGGTTCACTCAACGCTGCGTAGAAGCTTACGCATTGGGAAACACCCCTGGTGTGACGATTGTCTGAAGCCCTATAGAATCACGCCAATTCATTGGCTGATGGCGCGAAGCTCCACCTCACGCAATACGTGACCTACCTAGATAGCGCGCGCGCCATCTTATTCCTCAGATTTTCCTCTCTTCAGAAGCGTTCGCTTCTCTTGGTTTTTCTGTAAGCCCAATTCGACGATTTCGTGAATTATATTCACTTCAGCGACCGCATTAGTGGAAATACTTCTCCTAGCGGTGAGTGAATATGGATTTTCGCCGTTGCCATCCTCCGTGCTCTCGCCTCATGTCGAGTGATGATCAGCATGGTAAGTGCGTCAAGTGCATGGGCCTTGCCCATGCGCGCGACGCTTTGTATGGCAATTCTTCATGCAAATGCTGCGAGAATTTTACTTTAAAAACCTTGCGCGCTAGACTCGCGGTTTTTGGAGATGAATCCGCGGCTTCCTCCCGCCGTGCAGCTCCGGAGGCCTCCTCCCTCCGTGAAGCCGCGGCCTGGAGTTCTGATGTGGAGCTCGAGGCGATGGAGAGCGAGCAGTTTTCACTTTCTTTCCCTCCTTCGCCCGAGCGCCGTCGCGCGGTTTCTCCGGTTGTATTTTCTCGCGGCTGTCTTGCACCAAGCCCGGAGGCGCGAGATTTCGTTTCCTTTGGTTTGGAAGACGTTTTATTTACCGCGGCTTCCGACTCTGAGGACTTCGGATCCGCGGCGCCCGACGTTCTCCCGCCTAGCGGCCAGGAGGCGCGGCCTTCCCCAGCCTATTCTGAGCTGGTTGATGTTTTGACGCGAGCTACGGAGAAATTAAGCTTAGATTGGCCGGATGAACCTCGTGAATCCCAGTCATCTAAGCTTGATGAGCGCTTTCTCTGTAGCTCTGGGGCGCGTCCGGCGAGACGTAAGCTGCCTTTTTTTCCTGACCTGCATCACGAGATTTCCAGGTCATGGAAGCAGCCCTTTTCTTCACGTCTCACTAACGCGGCGGCCGCTGACTTCACCAACCTTGTCGGTTCTGTGGAGCAGGGTTATGCTGCAGTCCCCGCTGTTGAAGACACGTTGGCTGCGCATCTCTCGCCTAACTCCGCCCCCTCTTGGAAGTCCCGCCCTCTCCTCCCCTCTAAGCCATGTAGGACCACTTCCGCTTTAATCGGGAAGTCCTACATGGCGGCGGGCCAGGCGGGCGCAGCTCTTCACACCATGGCCATTCTTCAGGCCTATCAGGCAGAGGTGTTGAAGGAAATGGACGAAGGTGACGGTTTGACTCCCGAGGCGGTTAAAGAGCTTCGCAGAGCTACCGACCTAGCTCTTCGTGCTACTAAGCACACAGCCCGTGCGGTTGGACGCAATATGGCGGGCTTAGTGGCAGCTGAGCGCCATTTGTGGCTTAATCTCACGGAGATTAGGGAAAAAGAAAAGGTTTTCCTTCTCGATGCCCCTATCTCTAGCTCTGGCTTATTCGGCGACGCGGTTTCCACCGTCGTGGATAAGTTCAGGGCGGCTAAGACGCAGTCAGCTGCGTTTAAGCAGTTCATGCCACGGCGTTCGCGCGAGTCGGCTAGCGCTTCATCCTCCAGGGAACGTCAAGAAACGGCCCCGGGGAAGGAGCCAGTTGGTAGAGCTAGTGACGCGGCGCATCCCCCACCATACACGGTCTGGGGAGCCCGTGGTCGCCCTATGTCTCGCCAGCGCCCTCGCAAGCGGATTGATCTAAAGCACCCTGGGAAGCCTCCCGCGGCTTCCTCGGGTCGCTCCTGATGTGTGTGGCAGAAAGAGGAGAGCTTCCCCCGTCCTGTCGGATCGCGACAGACCGCTGAAGCGTATCTGTCCGTCCCCAGTACGCTCTCCTCCACCAACTGCGCAGTCCTTGCCGCTTCGTGCGCTTCAAGGTCAGCAGGCCATTCCTCCTGTGTGGCGGTCGTTGAAGGTAGGAGACACCTCCGGTTTTCTCCCCTCAGGGCCGCTGCAAGCTGCAGGCATTGTTCGCGCGGTGAGGGACGCCCAGAGCTTTCCCCCCGCACCGACTTTCCCTGCCCTTCCCATTGTGGCTTCATCAAGCCACGTCCCCGCGTTAGAGGACGCTATGCGCTCTCCTCAGCCGCGGCTGGCCGCATGTCCTCCCCTTCTAAGGGACGCCCACAGCGGGGACCCAGAACTGGTATCCCCCTTGGACTGCCCCGCTCTGCTACCCCTATCAACATTCCTTGGAGCATGGCAGGATCTGCCAGGAGTGTCACCCTGGGTTCTTCGAACAATCCAGTTTGGTTATACGCTCCAGTTTGCTCGCAACCCTCCCCGTTTCAATGGGGTCCTTCTTACTGCAGTGAACAGCGCAGACGAGGCTTCTGTCCTGCAACAGGAAGTTTCCTCCCTTCTGCTCAAGGGGGCAATAGAGGAGGTTCCCTCTTCGGAACTAAACCTAGGCTTTTTCAGCCGATATTTTTTAGTACCGAAAAGAGATGGAGGCCTGCGTCCCATTTTGGATCTACGCAGACTCAATTATTCTCTTTACAGAGGGAAGTTCAGAATGTTGACGCTCAAGAGCATTCTTTCCCAGGTCCAGGAAGGGGACTGGTTTGTCACTGTAGACTTGAAGGATGCTTACTTCCACATCCAGGTTGTCAGGAGACACAGGAAGTTCCTAAGGTTTGCCTTTGGGGGAAAGGCGTATCAATACAAGGTCCTCCCTTTCGGTCTAGCTTTGGCCCCGAGGACATTCACCAAGTGCATGGATGCCGCTCTGGCCCCGCTGAGGCTCCAGGGGATCCGAATCCTCAATTACTTGGACGACTGGCTCATCCTGGCCAACTCCAAAGAGCAGGTGAGCTGTCACAGAGACTTTCTTCTTCTCCACCTTCGCGCTCTAGGTCTCAGGTTGAACGACAAGAAGAGCGTGCTTACTCCTTCTCAACAGACCACGTTTTTGGGAGTGTGTCTGGACTCTACTGCGATGCGGGCCCGTTTGGCTCCCGCTCGAGTAGAGAGCATCAAATCGTGCACGGCCCGCTTCGGGCCAGGCCGTCACGTGTCAGTAGGTCTATGCCGCAGGGTCCTAGGCCTGTTAGCAGCGGCCTCCCCAGTCCTTCCCTTGGGACTGCTCCACATGAGGCCGTTCCTATGGTGGATGAAGTCAGTGGGGATACGCCCATCCTGGCCGTCTCTCCGTCTTCTGAGGGTGTCTGGCGCTTGTCTCCGCGCCCTCTCAGTGTGGCGAGACCCCATCTTCCTCCAGACAGGAGTGAGTATGGGAGTAGTATGCCGTCGCCAGATGATCTCGACGGATGCCTCCCTTTCAGGTTGGGGCGCGGTCTTCGAGGGCAGACCGGCTTGGGGTCTGTGGACGGGCAAGTGCCTCACTTGGCACATAAACTGTCTGGAACTCAGAGCAGTTTTTCTGGCTCTCGTTCATTTTCTTCCGTTCCTGTCGCACTCTCATGTCATCGTCAGGACGGACAATATGGCAGTGGTGTCACACATCAACCGCCAGGGAGGTTCTCGGTCGCGCACCCTGGACAGGCATGCGCGCCATCTCCTCCTTTGGGCTCAGGACAAATTTCTGTCCCTGAGAGCGGTTCATGTTCCGGGGGTCCTGAACCTGGCAGCGGATTTTCTGTCGAGACAGAAAATCAGGTCAGGGGAATGGATGCTGAGCCGCCGGACGGTGGCTCAGATTTGGGAGCGTTTCGGCGCGGCAGAGGTGGACCTCTTTGCGTCTCAGGAGTCGTCCCAGTGCCCCCTTTGGTTCTCCCTTTCTCATCCTGCCCCTCTGGGGATCGATGCGCTAGCGCATCCCTGGCCGGACAGGAAGCTTTATGCCTTCCCTCCTGTCAAGCTCATCCCTGCGGTCTTGGGCAGAGTGAGGACGTGCGGCGCACGTCTCCTCCTAGTGGCCCCGTTCTGGCCGTCCCAGACGTGGTTCTCGGAGTTGATCTCCCTACTGGAGGGCGAACCGTGGGAGATTCCAATCAGGAAGGATCTGCTGAGTCAGCTCCACTGCAAAATTTGGCACCCTCGTCCAGAGATCTGGAAGTTGTGGGTGTGGCCGATCAGGGGCTGCCAGTAGACGTGAGTCTCTCGGATGGAGTCCGAGAGACTATTAGTAGCGCTAGGGCCCTTTCTACTAGGAGGCTTTATTCCTCCAAATGGAAGGTTTTTGAGTCGTGGTGTTTGGCTCATTCTGTAGACCCAGTTAACTGCCCGGTCGGTTCAGTGCTGGAGTTTCTGCAGGAAAAGCTCTCAGCTGGAGCGGCCGCTACCACTTTGAGGGTTTATGTGGCGGCTATTGCGGCCCGGAGGGATTCTGACGATGTCCCGTTGGGTAGACACCGTCTGGTCTCCTCCTTTATGCGTGGAGTTAAGCGCTTGAGGCCAGTTCGTCCTCCTAGTTTCCCTTCTTGGGACCTTTCTGTTGTCCTGAAGGGGCTAGTTGAGCCCCCCTTTGAACCTTTAGAGTCGGCTCCAGAGAGGATTCTGACATTAAAGGTTACTTTGCTATTAGCGTTGTCCTCTTTAAAGCGTGTCGGGGATTTGCAGGCCCTCTGTGTAGATGAGTCCTGTATTGAGTTTGCACCCGGTCTAGTCAAGGCTATCCTTAGGCCTAGGCCGGGGTATGTCCCCAAAGTGCTCTCCACGTCTTTCCGTTCGCAAGTGGTAGTACTGCAGGCTTTTTCTCCCTCTTCTTTGAGTGAGGACAGCAGTCTTCATTTACTCTGTCCTGTCAGGGCGCTGAAGGCGTATGTGGACCGCTCTAGTCAGTGGCGTAAGTCTCAGCAGCTGCTGGTGTGTTTTGGGGCAGGCCGCAGAGGGCTAGCCGCCTCAAAACACACAATATCCCATTGGGTTAGGGATGCGATTTCTATGGCCTATGAGGTGCGCGGGTTGCCTTCACCTCTGGACATTAGAGCTCATTCTACCAGGGGAGTGGCTTCCTCCCTGGCTTTGTTTCGAGGAGTTCCTCTGGAGGATATCTGTATGGCGGCAGGTTGGTCCTCTCCCCATACTTTTGTCAGGTTTTATAACCTGGATGTTAGCACAGCTCCTGGCTCCCGGGTTCTTTCCGCTTGAGCCAGCTGTGTTAGGGTTATGGCCTTGTTAGGGTCTATCTTTGGCAGCGTGTTAGCTTGGCGTGTTTGGTATACCGTTCCCAATGCGTAAGCTTCTACGCAGCGTTGAGTGAACCTATGAAAGAGAACGTCTCGGGTTACTTGTGTAACCCATGTTCTCTGAGTAGGGAACGAGACGCTGCGTATGCTGCCAAGCTCCCCACGCTCTTCCGGCTTCCTCGATAGGAAAATCTGAGGAATAAGATGGCGCGCGCGCTATCTAGGTAGGTCACGTATTGCGTGAGGTGGAGCTTCGCGCCATCAGCCAATGAATTGGCGTGATTCTATAGGGCTTCAGACAATCGTCACACCAGGGGTGTTTCCCAATGCGTAAGCTTCTACGCAGCGTCTCGTTCCCTACTCAGAGAACATGGGTTACACAAGTAACCCGAGACGTTTTGATCGCTACTGTAGTGTAGACAATAAGTGTTTATACCCAAACTATAAGCTTTTATCCCAGTACGTATGTTATTTACATGTCTGTAACAAAGAAATATTAATGATTATGTGGTTAAAAAGACTGTTAGTGTTGCTTTCTGAAACCACAGCAGTAAGAATGCAGATTTGAATGTCTTCAATAACTTTCACATCGTAAGTGTCAGTGGAGCGCGTGAAACAGTTGTAATAGACACCGCTGAATCGTTGTCATTCATGAATAAGATCGCATGGGTGTTTGAATAGAGATCGTGATATTTTAAGGAGTAGTCATGCAGCTCTAATGTAAACACTGCAAAATATTTTGCCATGATATCGTCACGTTCTTGCGAGACCAGTCAGATCTCGCGGGACACATCGGAATATCGCCAGATCTCGTGCCACGAGATATCGTCACACCCCTATCTTTCAGTATAATAAAAATAAGAATTAAAATATTAGGAAAACAGAATACATAAATACAGAACAGACATTAATGTAAGAACAATCAAGCCTACTCTACTTTGACAACTGGACTGTAAAAGACCACATCATTTTTATTACGTCTCAAAATTTCCAGAGTCATTTATGAAAATGTAATGCAAAATAAAGCACACAGGAAATTAACTAATATGAATGAAACCACAGAGACCCACTTTATATTTGAAAACTGGCTGGTAGCAAAAATCCAGAAAAAAATCTAAAGCTGGCATAACGTGGTTAAAGCTGAATAGGTAAACGCTTGGGGACAAAATGCAAACAGTGGACACATTCATAGTTTCTAAATGCAGTTTTGAAGAGTCCAAAACTCAAATTTACAGCCTGCAGGTTTCTAGGCTCTATCTAATTTGCATCTCATTTGAAGATAATTCTACTCCATATTATGACTCAGCTGTGTTTGGCAGGCCTGATATATTTTTATTGCCCTTACTGATTTGATTAAATGCATAAAAGATCATACAAGGAAACAGCTGTGAATCCAAATGACATTATCTGCTGACTCTTTTAGCTCAGTAAACAGCAATAAGATTTATTTTATTGATAATTGCTTTATACATCGTCTGGTATGTAAATTATATGACATAAAACTAAAATTTACCATGAGTTTTCCTCGGTGTGCATGATCTCAGTCACAGGTAGTCACAGGCTGACAGCACCTGGAAAAAGTGTGTACTTGTCCTATCAGAACTGATAAGAGTGGGAGAAAAAGAGATAGAAACAGAATAACCTCTCAAAGGACTATAAGGTCTCATCTCATTGGCTGCATAAATGGCGAGAGTGGGAAATCTCCATGTTCTTTCAAAGAAATTATATGACTCCTTCCCCTGAGAAACTTTGCCATCAGATGCTAAAATAAATACAATTTACTCAAAATATCACAACCATGTGAAGAAAACTAGTGTACAGGCTATACACTCTAAAAAGTGCTGGGTTAAAAAATAACCCAACCATAACCCAGCTGCTGGGTAACTATGGGACAGAACACGCGTTGGGTTGTTTTGACCCAAGTGCTGGGTTAAATCATTTGACCCAAAATGCTGGGTTGTTTATTTGACCCAACCAGTGGGTCAGATTAACTGTGTTGCTGGGTTAAAAACTACCAAAATATTGGGTTATTTATTGTCTAATTGCCTTGCTACCTTTATATTTACCAATAATAATACATAAATCACAAAAGAATGTAAAATTATTATTGTTTTTCTGTAATACAGTTACACAACACAAAAAAATGAATATGTAAATGTCATTTTAATGAGTTTTCATATTTCTTTTTAATACAGTTTTCAAATAGGTGTAGCTGTCACACATTTTGTCCAACCCTTAAAGACACAAATAACGGTTTTAGTAGATCAGTTTCTTTTAAACACAAAACTGTAAACAAGGCACACTATATTCCTATTCTTTATGTCAACATTACAGCAGCAGAACACTCAAAAATGAATTATTACCACATTAGAATCATTCCAAACATTGTGCCATTAAAACTAAGCCAAACAAAGAGTCCACCAGACAATTCTTACAATTTAAAACATGTTTCAAGTGGCCAAAAAAAAAAACTTCACACATGAAGACTTATGTCCATCAATATGATATACTGCAAGCTGGAGAAATTCCCAGGCAACAAGTCCGCTTCAATGGCATGGCCTGGAACAATGGCGAAGGTCTAGAAATGTTGTTGTCTCATCCCAAGGCTCAAATCCACCATGTTGGTCCCCACCTGTTAATTATACGGCATTTAGTCTTGCAACATTACATTTTAAGTTAAGTGTATTTTATGAACATAAACACAGAGGCATGAAATAAATGCTCATTTTACTTCTCAACTTTTCATACAGTTGTGGTCAAAATTATTAGAAAACTAGTATTTTCACCAGCTAAATAAGGTTTTAAGTCAGTGATTTCTATCTTTTGCTGTAGTGTGTCAGTAGGAAATATCGGTTTACATTTCCATTCATTTTGCCATTAATTGTGATAATCCAGTGATATTTTTGTTCTGTGATCCACACAGGATCTGATCTCATCATCATCCAGAAGAACTGTGAAAGCGTCACCAAGATGCTCCAAGAGACCTAACTGCAAAGCTACAGTACTGTTGAAAGTTTTAAGCACTTGTCTAAAAATGTCATAAAATGACGCTGTCAAAAATAATGTCATAAATAAATGTTCTTAATCAATTAACCTTGATTAACTAAATTAAATCAACATTTGGTTTGACCGTCCTTTTGTGTTTAAAGCAGCTTTTGCCCTACACTAGGTGCACTTGCACATAGTTTTTCAGGTAGCTTTGCAGGTAGGTCTCTTGAAGCATCTTGGGGACGTTGTCACAGTTCTTCTGGATTTAGTCTGTCTCAGTTTGTTCTGTTTCTTCATGTCATTCCAGACAGACTGGATGATGATGAGATCAGATCTCTGTGTGGAGGATTGGCTGTTGTGCCAATGTAAACTGATATTTCTCACTGACACACTACAGCAAAAGATAAAAAACACTGACTTAAAATCATTTTTTAGCTGGTGAAAATACAACTGTTATAATAATTTTGGCCACCACTGTGTTTATATATATATACATACACCCTTATTAGAGCAGAAAACGTAAAACAAAACTTACAGGTTGTACGTACGTCAATGAATGGCCTCCGGGATTCCGTGGTTGTGGGTCTGAAGACCTTTTCTCCAGAGTGGGTAGGACTTTGAAACCACTTTCCCCTTTAGCATCTAAACCATAGGAATAATATGCAAACTGTGAACCATATTTTATAATCAAAACAAACTGAAACACTTTCATATGAAGATTTCTTCATTCCTTTAAATAATGCAAATTAATTCCCACCCTCATTCAACTACTGCAGGTTAAGTTTAGGTATGGGGTCAGATTCAGGGATGTAGAATATGCTCATGCAGAATAAGGCATCAGTTTGTGCTTCATAAGTACTAATTAACACCCAATATACAAGCTAATAAGCAACTAGTTAAGTGTTACTGTACCATTGTATTTACCAGTTGATCTGTGTCAAATACAGTTACATGTTGTTTTATAGATTGACGAAAAAGCTTACCTTAAGTCATGTCACCCAGCTCTGAATGCACCTCACTGAGCACTGGCAAGAATTAGGTCTGCAACTGTAGCCCAGTCTTCAAAAAGTCTGCCTCTGGATATAGCTTCCTAAAGTCTTGTGAAATCTGATCAAATCTGAAAAACAAATGTGGTTAAATAAGTTTAAGGTTTATACTGGTCTCTTAGTTTGTAATGCAACACAGGCATTCACTAAAATAGAGGAAGAGTAACGGTGTGTTCACACCTTCACACCCCCTTAAGGGGCCGTTCACATGCTGCGCCTAAAAACGCGTGAAAACGCAAGACGCGTCGCTTTCTTTCCAAAAACGCAGCTTCCTCTCCCATGGCGTCTGCCGTTGCTAAGCAACCATGTCCCGCGCCTGGAAAAAATGAGCTTCCATTATGAGCGTATAATAACGAACTTCAGTGCGCAAAAAACGCGACATGTGAACGGCCACATACACCATGAGAGATTAAGTCTAACTTTACATACTGTAGCTAAGACAACATTACATTTAAGTAATAAACAATAGTACATACCAGTCATATTGTGGTTTAACATTATTAAAGTAAGGGACATAGCGTTTTAGCTAATGCAGATAAGTTACCTCAAGGAAAAAACCGCGAAAATGCTCAACATAAAACATATGGATCTATCCTTGGATTCGGCACGTCGCAAACATTTACTTGAAAAATATGCCCTTAAAAGATCAATTTTTGTATGAAATGATCTAATTTTGACAAAACATTACAAAGCAATACAGTATGCAGACAGTAAAGGAACTTACCCCCGTATTTCTGACCTACTCATTCACGGAATAAAATGCCAACCCCGCACAGCGACATATCAAATATTGCATTAAACAGTGAAATCAGTACGCTCTAAAACACAACTTATTAAAAGTAAAGGTAAATAATTATATAATCATATTATTAATTTACCTTATAATCCTGCTTGCTGCGAGGTGCGTGACCGCCTGGCGACGAGACGAGTGAAGAATCCAGAATGTTCGATGAAGTGAAAAAAATAAACAAACCGGTTGGGTCAAAATAACCCAACCCAGGTGTTCATAGTGAAAGAACCCCTTATAGTCCATTTGACCCAACATGATCAACCCAACTGTGTGTTTACAGTGCCTCAAACAACCCAACATTTTGACCCAGCACAATTAACCCAGCAATGTGTTTACAAAAATAACCCAGCACTTTTTAGAGTGTAGCATTGTCTTTTGTTTATGGTGTAACACTACTGGTAACATTTATCAAAAAATAATATAGTCAAGTAAAAGCAATCCTAAAATATGTTTTAAGAAGAGATTTACTTATTGTCTTAATGCTGTTTTTTAAAGTAAAGTTTAATTTTTGGGCGATCTTTCTGCTCCTTGAAAGAGGCTAGAATAGCTAATACATTTCTGATAAATTAATAGAACGGCAATTGTTTTCTCTACTGAATTGGGTAAAAGCTTTTGTCATATATTTTGCTTTGGAGAAGCTATAAAATGACCTTAGCTTGAAAAATAAGACTGTCAGAAGTGACTTGTACTATGGTAAACAGAAAACACTTTTACATGTTTATGCGCTTTGCTGAGCCATGCGATTACTGTATACATTATGGTTTTGAGCTTGGATTGGCACAGACTCAGTATTGCAGAGGTGCAGCTTGAAATCTAAATATATACTGATGTATTTACAGCAGTGTCTGGGACATTATTTCTACACAGAGATATTGAGTTGATTACTGTAATACTAAAAAAAACCTGAATCTGAATATTGTATGAGAAACCACAATTAACCAAAATATCTAACTTGTTTTGTACAAAATGACTCGATAGTGATTTCTTTAAAAAAATAAAAAAAACATTTACTGCTTTTGTTGAATGAAACATGTTCAGTACCAGGGGTCCAAGGTAGTTCCTGTTAATGAGTAACATACCCTGATGTTAAATTATGTAACAGTTGCTTGATGTCCACATCACGCAAAGCATAGACTGAACAGAAAAGTGATTACTCATTCATTCTACTTAGTTCAGATGGTTTAAAGATTATCTTACCCTTTGTCAAGTACGTATTTCCAACTGAAAACAAACATATGGATCTGAACAGATTTGTGTGAGTGTACCATACACACATATGCTAACTATTAACCTTGCTCTGTAAGCGAGGTCAACTTCCAATTAAGTGCAATGTCAGTACATGTAAATGCCTCAATATGTGAATTTTTGTTTTCACAAAAATATTAAGCAGCACAACTGTTTTCAACTTTGATAACAAAAATAAGAAATGTTTGGCACCAAATCAGAATATTAAAATGATGTTACCCTGAAGACTAATATAACTGGCATCACAGGAATATATTTTAAAATATATTAAAATGCTAGGTCTAATTTTGACACAAATTTCAGGATTCAATTGAATTCGGATTCAGGAAAAAAAATCTCTCAACTAATGCTGTAAAATACATGAGAGTCATTGAAGGTTAAAATTAACTGAATAATAATAGTAATAAAGTTACAATTGCATAATTACAGTTAAAGTTTACATACATGCATTAAAAATAACATGCATTTTGTATGATCCCTCTTATTTTGGTAAAATAATTTACATTTTGCAGATTCTGCAAGATGTAAATTATTTTACCAAAATAAGAGGATCATACAAAATGCATGTCATTTTTAATGCATTAAAAATATGCATTAAGATCAGGGTAAATTTAAGTTTTTGTTGTATTTTGAAACATATAAGTACCTTCTGTAGGTAGTACTAAAGGCAGTACTTAAAAAAAATGATAGTTAGGCAAAAAAAAGAAAAATGTACAGTTTCTTCCTTCTGTTCAAAAGTTAACACCCCTGGCTCTTAATGCATTGTTTTTCCTTCTGAAGCACGACTGAGCATTTGAACCTTCTGTAATAGTCCCTCAGTTGTCCTCAGTGTGAAAAGACGGATCTCAAAATCATACTGTCATTGTTGGAAAGGGTTCAAACACATAAAAATGCTGACAAATGTATGTAAAAAGTGTATGTAAACCTTTAACTGGGTCATTTTTATAAATGTAACTATTATTTTCTCTTGTGGACTATAAATAAATGTCCTTTATATGTGAAATATCTTATTCCGAAAAAATAACATGCATTTTGTATGATCTCTCTTATTTTGGTCAAATAATTAACATTTTGCAGATTCTGCAGGGTGTATGTAAACTTTTGACTTTGACTTCATATTTCTACTCCAATTATTTTTTTTAGTGGCTGTCATAAAAAAAAACTTGACGGATTTATTTAAACACTGAAAAACAGTATATATTATAATGAATATGTTATGTGATGCATATATTTAGCAAAATGCTCCTCTCTAGTTCTAGCTCTAGCTCCTCTAGAGTTTATTTTCCTACTTGACTAATGAGTTTATGGTCACCAGATATGTTTTTCTGAAGTAAATGTAACTTTAACTGGCCTTTTTTTACATTTCCTTTTTTGTTTGACTACAAATAACACCCAAAAACCATGATTACTATAGTTGAACTATGATAACTACAAATTTGCCCTTGTTTTGCTACACTAACCAGTTTAACCATGGTATTTGTAAAACTGAGGTTATACAAATGGTAGACAATGTGTCAAAAAACATGGTTACTACAATTTTACTTTAATAAAACCATGGTTATTTTCGTAAATTGTTAGCTGCTATATTGACATAATCGCATTGAGTGATTACATGAGACAGGATACAGATTTCAGTAGGGCTGGAGGATTTTATCGATTCTGCGATATAAATCGATATTTTTTTTCCAAAGAAAGTATCGATTTTTTAGCCGCGAGTATCGATACATACGTCCCATTCTAATCCCCCGTGTTGTTTACCCCTGTTCGCGTTGCAGGAAGAGCGATTTGGTCAGCCAGCCGCTAGTGTTGCTGTAGAGCAAGTTACCCGTACTAACTTTACACAGACGCAGATGTCTACCTCTTTCTGTTTACCAAGTCAGAGCGAGGATATTCAGTAGTGATGGGAAAATGAAGCTTTTCGAAGCACCGAGGCTTTCCCATCAACTGTATCATAAAAAGGTTCGTTACTCGAAGCTTTTCAACATGTTGCACACTAATGACATCTTGTGGACAAAGGTGGAAAAAGTTGCTTTCGCGTCACAGATCTTAAAGCGATTTTTAACAGTTTCATCAAACACATCAATTTGTGCTGTGTCAGAAAAACAGTAATTTTACTCGAATTGATCTGTAAATAAACATTTTAATAAAATGATACAAGTATAAGCATGGTTCATGTAGGCATATATGTCCAAAGTAAATTAAGAATAATTTTGACTAATATTAGTATTAATTAGAAGTGCTTGTGAAGCAAGGATAACTACAACATGGATATGCACAAAACTACACATATACACATTTATTCGTATTATGATTTATTCTTGACAAAAAGTGTATGACACTTGATACTTGCACAAGGGGTTCACGTTATTTGAATCAGAATATGAAGCAGTCACGTGGTTGTGCGCGAAAACGAAGCTTCGGACGTCACAGGTCACGTGGTTATGGACAAAACGAATCAAGCTCCGGTACAGTGCTTCACTGTGAGATGTTTGCTTTTTTGATACAAGCTTCGAAGCTTCGGTGTCAAATGTCACATCACTAATATTCAGAGAATGGCGGCGAATATAAATCCAGCACCCGCCTGCTTAAAGGGATCCCTTTATATATAATTTGATGTTTATTTGCTTACCCCCAGGGCATCCAAGATGTAGGTGACTTTGTTTTCTCAGCAGAACACAAACGAAGATTTTTAACAAAAACCGGTGAAGTCAAATAATGGCAGGCAATGGTTACCAAATCTTTAGAGGAAAGAGAAACACACACAGACAAATCCAAATTACACCCTGCGGCTCGTGACGATACACTGATGTCCTAAGACACGAAACGATCGGTTTTTGTGAGAAACTGAACAGTATTTGTATCATTTTTTACCTTTGACACACAGCCACGTCCATCTGTCCTGAGCAGGAGGTTAGCTTTCGGATCGTTACATGTGAACGCGCTCTGAAGTAAAATACGCAAACACCGGAAGCGATCTGTCGCGTGTATACAACACTCGTTGTTTACACAGTGCCAGAGCCATACAGAGAGAGAGTTGCGACAACGGAAGTCCAAAACGCTCGATCGTCACGTGATACACGCAGCCCTCAAATAGTTCCAGGAAGTTCATAGCGGGCAATTGGAATACATTGAGTTAGTTAGACGGACAGAACAGCAATTTTTGGTATTTAGTTGACAAAAAATGATTTATTGACATTATTTATAAAATAATGTATACATTGTATATATATGTAGTTGTAATAGTGTTGGTTTTAAAATATAAAAAGCGCTAATATTTGAGGATTAATGTGGTTAGCGATCCGTACCTGCCTTGTTAACATATTTAAGGCTGAAGTTACCATGGTAAAAGTCCGTGTTTGCTATATAAACAACATCGTGGTCTTTTACCAAGTAATTCAGCCTTTATATATAACGTTAAATACAATTATTTCTATATGTGCGTGTGTTCTTACAGCTTGTATGTTAATCAAGTGCAATCACATCTTAATGTTTATTGTCGTTTTACTAATCTCATTGTAAGTGTTAAGTTTGTTGTCTTTTTTTAAATTAATTCCAAATAAGTAAAGATATTTTAAGATTAAGTGAAAATGAATCTTGATTAAGGTTTTTGATTCTTGTGCACCCCTCAATTATTAATATCTAAAAATGTATTTGTAGTATATTCAAATTGAAAAAAAAAATTAAAACATTCTTACACATTAAATCATATATTTTATGTATGTTGAGTTTTGTTATGCACATATTTACAGAAATCAATTTAGACATTAATAATAAATTATAAACCAAGTTGTCCTTGAACAGTCTCCATTACAGTGGGAGTGCACCAGTTACATAAAGCAGAGTGAATGTATGGTTACTCTACTGATCTGGTGAGGAGAAAAAAAATTATGCATCAAGTTTTGTTCAATTTACATTTATTTGTATGGCACTTTTTAGTATACACATTGTTTCTAGCAGCTTTACAAATAAGAGCTCTGTTAACAGGCGTATCTGTTTTACTGTAATGTCCATATTGCAGAAATGTTCTGAAATTAAGCTATACAAATCATGCAGTTAAGTAACGTCACGTAATCAGAAACAATGAACAGATTAAAGCATGATGTGATCATGTTGATTACAGTGCAAGGGCAATTTATCAGTTTTGTATATTTATTTAGAGTCTGCTTCATCTGAAGTCCTCTCAAGGGTTGACGTCATCTCTTCACAGGTGCTGGTCATCTGAAGTCTTCATAAAAAAACTGGATATAGTCAGCAGGAGCAATCTATAGATTACATTGACAAAATGTTATGTAATTATACTTAGGAGCTGGCACTGTTTTACTTCACGTGGTTCTTGTTCTGAAAGCAGGATAGAGAAGGAGAATAACAGGAGAAATGGTTTTGTAGTTCTATAGTAGCTAAGACGTTTAAGTGTAAAAACAGTAATAACATACAGGTTTACAGTGATTACTGCTATAATACAGCAGTGGTATATATATATATATATATATAAAATTTTCATTCTCACTTAGGTCAATCAGCATTCACTGCAATAAATTCAGAACTATTAAGTAGCTCCCATCAGCAAAAATCCTGTTTAAAAGCCTTAATTACACAATGATGGATGAAACTGCACGGACATAATGCATAACATCCCGTAAATCTACTAATTAAGTGAGAAATAATGTAATAATAATCTGTTTTAATGCACAAGTTAAATTGATTAGCTGTCCTGATAATATACATTTCTGTTTTATAAATGTCTTACCGTTTAAAAGTTGATCACAGCGGTCTCTTCTGCTGCATCTCTACGGCGCTGATATTATTAGCGCGAACTTCCGGGAACTATTGAGCGTCTCCACGATCCGCCATTGCTGTAAAAAAAAATGGTCCATTGGCGTCAACGGAGTTGTCGCAACTCTCTCTCTGTATGGCTCTGCACAGTGCACACAGACTGTGGGTATAGCCGCTATTCAAAATGGTAATTACTTGCGCTTATCCTGATTGTTCAAACCAAATTTAAAGCTAAAAGATTACATCTGCTTGCGCAAACTCATGCGGGACTTTTAACCGATTTTTTTTTATTTTTTATTTTTTATTAATGCTTGAACAGATAATACAAAAAGAACAAAGCCAAGGGATCACATACAAATCCATAAAATAATGACCAATAATTTGAATTAAAATGATGACAAACACAAACATATACACATTAAAGGTAAATAAACATTGATACAAAAAAAAAAAAAAACAATTTACATGAAATTACAATGATGTTACAAAGCAATTGAAACAAATACATATAAGGAAAGCTTCTACATATTCAGGTTTTCTTTAAATAACTCATTATAATAATTCAGGAATCTTGTATTTTTTTTTATTTTTTATCAGGTGAAGAGATTTTAGAAGTGATTTTATTTCAATTTTAAAAAGGGGATAAGAAGGGGAACAATTTGAAAATTTTTGTTTATGAATGAAAAATTTACCATATAAAATAAAAAAGTTTATAATATAATATGTTCACTTTTAACCGATTTCCCCTTACTGCGTTTGCGTATACTACGTCAGAAGCGCGTTCACATGTGACGAGCCGCATTCAAAGCTCGTGCTCAGGACAGATGGATGTGGCTGTGTATTAAAGGTAAAAAATGATATAAATACTGTTCAGTTTCTCACAAAAACCGATCGTTTCGTGTCTAAGGACATCAACGTATCGTCACGAGCCGCAGGGTGTAATTTGGATTTGTCTGTGCAGGTTTAAAAGGTACTTTTAAAGGTTTGGTGCCCATCCACCAGTATTATTTGACTGGCAGACTGCACTGGTTTTTGTTAAAAATCTTCGTTTGTGTTCTGCTGAGGAAACGAAGTCACCTACATCTTGGATGCCCTGGGGGTAAGCATATAAACATCAAATTTTCATTTTTGGGTGAACTATCCCTTTAATTGCAAATTGCAATGTTGCATTTTATTTACTTTTCAAAGGCTTGTAAGCTACAGTTTGCACTGTTTCAATAAATGGAACTAATTTTCTCAACACATCTTTGATTAATTTTGTCCAGCATTTATTTTGCAAGCTGTCTGATGTTTTTTGAGTTTATTTCAATTAATTCAATCCAAGTAAATGAAACACTTACAAGATGTCACCAAAATCATCTGTCTCTTTTAAATCTATCAGAAAATGATGTAAGTGTATCGAATTATATAGAATAGTATCGAATTATATCGAATCGTATCGTTGGCAAAATATTGTGATATATATCGTAGCGTGAGCTGAATATCGTGTATCGTATCATATCGTGAGATTAGTGTATCGCTACAGCCCTAGATTTCAGTGAGTTATACACTTTCTTTTAGCACACCTACCTACCTTTTTTTTGTGCTGAAACTGGTCTTAAAGTGGAGGAGATGATCAGTTCACGCATCTGCCACTCCACAATTTAGACAGCGCCAAAACTACAGTACTGTAATTAAAATTAGCCAGAATTTGAAATCTGAGACTTTGTTTCATATCAAACGTAACATAGCACAACGATTATTGTGATTTATTGGATGAGGAAAAAAAAAAAGATATGCTGCATCCTGAAAAAAGGCTAGACTAATTGATTTTTGGAATTTAAGAAATCGATAATTTCACCCAGCCCTATAAAATACTACTGAAGCAGATTTACTCCATGGAAAAAAAAGATTATTGCGATTTTTCCATCTCATAATTCTGACTCTTTTTTTGAACATCATATTATTTGTCTGTTGACTGATATGACTAGATCTGTCAAGTTAACACATTCTGATTCCCTCTGTGCTGATATTCGGCTTCTGTTGTGTTTTGATCAGTTTTCATTTGACGAGGCCCCTGCGGGGAGGATGGGTGAGACTGACCATGACTGTTTGTCCAGACATACAGTCTGCCAGCTGTCTCACCAACATGTGTTGGCAGCACAGTGGGGTCCCTTCAGTTAGCAAACAAGCTTCTGTCGACCCAACAGGAGTGAGTGGAGTATGAGCGTGAAGTCAAGGTAAATGCACTGCGGTGCATGTTATGTGCTACACGAGTGTGTGTGTGTGTGTGTGTGTGTGTGTGTGTGTGTGTGTGTGTACCTGGTATTCATCACGTTGTGGGGACCAAATGTCCCCACAAGGATAGGAATACCAGTAGATTTTGACCTTGTGGGGACATTTCTTAGGTCCCCATGAGGAAACAGGCTTATAAATCATGCACAATGAGTTTTTTTGAGGAAGTAAAAGTGTGCACAATCTCCTGTGAGGGCTAGGTTTAGGTGTAGGGTAGGTGTAGGGCGATAGAAAGTACGGTTTGTACAGTATAAAAACCATTACGCCTATGGAATGTCCCCATAAAACATGTAAACCCAACGTGTGTGTGTGTGTGTGTGTGTGTGTGTGTGTGTGTGTGTGTGTGTGTGTGTGTGTGTGTGTAAAGGATGATTTGTTGTTGATACCAACCAGGGTCATCTGTTCACTCATCACCGCATAACTGGTTAGTTGACGCTGCAAGTGAAAAAGACGCTATAAGTAACTTGCAGTTCTAAAAAGAATGCAACAATATAAAGTAACACCAAACATTACAGATCATCTAAGCCAACTGCACATATACAAACAAAACAATACTTAAATAAATATGAATTTCAAAGCACAATTTCACCCAACACTAACTTTCCTCCATAAAAGTCTCTTCTATACCCTACTGTGAACCACATTACTCCTAAGATTTGTAATAATGATGCATGGTCTTTAATACCAAATTACATCATAAATCATACACCCTGCAAGTAAAATTAAAAAAAGGAAAGGAAAGGAGGTGATGTGAGGCCAAGTATGGTGACCCATACTAGGAATTTGTGCTCTGCATTTAACCCATCCAAGTGCACACACACATTAGTGAACACACACACACCGTGAACACACACCCGGAGCAGTGGGCAGCCATTGCTGCGGCGCCCAGGGAGCAGTTGGGGGTTCGGTGCCTTGCTCAAGGGACTCACCTCAGTCGTGGTATTGAGGGTGGAGAGAGCGCTGGACATTCACTCCCCCACCTACAATCCCTGCCGGGGGGGTTTGAAAACCTTTGGGTTACAAGTCCGACTCTCTAACCATTAGGCCACGGCTGCCCCCACAATTAAATCTCTTTTTAGATTTAATAAATTAAAACTCTTTTGATCATTACCATGTGTATAACTGAACTTTAGAGTGGTACAACTGATATAAATAAGTAGACAACAGACATCTAAACAAACCAAAACAACCTGATTTCATGATGAAAACATACATGTGGGAACTTTTTTTGTAAGATGCAAAATGCGTACCACCATGAACATTTCGTGACATACTCGATGTAAAATGCATAGACATATTTAAATACCTAGACGCCTAGCTGCGAAAACAGCTTCATCAGAAATCATGAAGTTTGAATGAATTCTTGTTAAGTGTTCATTTACATTGTACTTTATATCATAAACTAAATTGTGTTATGAGCATAATATGTACAGTGAGCACTTCGACAAGACAATGTCAGACTGTCAGGATTACGGATTGAAGCATCTCTCTTTAATTTCACTATACATTTACAAAGAGTAAGTTTGTCATCACTAGATTATAAGGATTTGATAGCTTATCATATTAAACAGTGAACTGATTTTTTTTTTTTTTTTTTTCATTTTTAGCTGACTGCAAACAGGACAACACAAGCCTGGGGGAAGTTAAAGCCCTGTACATATATATACAGCTGTGGATTATTCAGATAACAACATCATATTAAGAATCAAGTGTATGTAAACTTTTGAACAGGGTCATTTTTTTTTTATAAATTCAGCTATTATTTTCTCTTGTGTACTATATATATACGTCTTTTATGTAAAATATCTTATTCAGGTCAGTACTAAATAAAAAATAACATGCATTTTGTATGATCCCTCTTATTTTGATAAAATAATTAACATTTAGCAGAATAAAATAAGTCTTTACTTTTAGAAAACTCTAATAATAAAAGGTACAAAAGCTGTTACTAAGTGTCTTTTTAAAAGGTACATTTTTGTACCTAAAGAGTTAATATTGGTACTTTAAAGTACATATTACTCCATAAAGTTTACCTATTACGGAGTGTATGGAAACATATGTAAAATTGACTCTAGTATTTGTAATTTAATAGCATTTGTTGCTCAGTCATGACTTAACATGTCGTACTTTTAAGAAAGTAAAGAATCATGATGGAAGAGTAGCTTCGCCGCAACTTTGTTTAGATGATTTGAAATTGTTTACTTTCAAATATGGCTTTCTAAGACTTTTAACATTAATGTGCAACAGTCTTTGCTTTTGAAAGATAGGGAGGAAATGCTCCAAAAAAGGGAGCCTATAATGGAGGAAACATAAAAAAGAGCGGCAGGTATTGGAAATATCCACATCATAGGCAATATGATAAACTAACTGCAACTTACCTCTGAACTTACCTCTTACTGTGTAAATCTTTATTAATTAATTGTGTAACTCCTGTAGCTGAAAATTACTTTATATTAAACACATTTTTTTATATGAAACATTTAAACATTAAATGTGTTTTTTTTTTATGTTTTAATAGTCAAGACACTTGCAGGCATCTTTTAGTATTTATTTTGCAAAGTTTTTTTATTTTTCCACAGGATTGTGCAGTAGGTTAAAGGAGAAGACATTTTGGGGGAGGGACAGTGATCTTCATTAAGAGGAGCGGTAGTGGCGGTTGTGCTTGTTGATTAGCAAGTGCTTCAGATTTGGGTCATTCCTGTAGCGATCAAGCAGCAACTTTTTATCTCTACGCTCCTTCTCCTTCCGTATTTTCTTTTCCTCCTTTATCTTGGCCTTCTCTTCTGCCCAGGTGAACAGAAAGAGTGACACTTTTCTTTTTGTCTGTGACTCTTCCTGGGGCTGGGTCTCCTTCTTGGGATGTTCAGGAGAGGTTACACAGAACAACTTGGTCATGTGTTCATCCATCTCCTTCTTCTGATAGGTGTCATTCAAATGGCCTTGAATGGCTTTAGAGTCTCCTATTTCAATGGAGTCATCTTTCTCTTTCTCAAATTCCTGGACCTCCACCACTTCACTCTCCAACCAAGCAGCCATTCTTGGATTTATCTCAGCTTGGGGGCGTTCAGCCTTGGGTAAATCACAGAGCCGGACTGTCTTTCCAGTGTACTCCACATACCCATTCTCTTCATCCTCCATATCAACGAGAATGAGTTGTGGAGGTGGCTCAAACAGTAAAGAAGTGGACAGCTGAGGCTTCGCCAGGCAGGAAGTACACTCTTTAACTGAAGAATGTTGCAGAGCAACAACTTCATCAGATGCAGACATTGAGCTCGGAGGAACCACTAGTCGTCTAGGAGGACTCACTTGGGAGCATCGAAAAGAAAACTGTTCATCACGTGCTGGAGTGGGACATGGAGGAACCAACAACGGTTTTGGAGGATCCACTAGAGGAGTCCCTGGCAGGATGAATTCCTCAGGTGCAGGAGCTGGCTTTTGAGGAGGCAGAAGGGGCTTGAAGCGAGCAGATGGTAGAGCCAAGTGTGCAGGTGCAGGAGCTGGCTTTTGAGGATGCCTAGGCCAGTTGATCACTGGGGGTAGGGACTTGAAGCGTGCGGCCGGTAAATTGACGTGTTCAGAGACACTTGGTAGATCCACTTGAATAGGAAGACCTGGCAGGGTTACTTCCTCAAGTGCAAGAGGACGCATGGACGGTTTGGTCACTGGCGGCAGAGGCTTGAAGCGAGGGGCTGACAGAGCAAAGTGTTCAGAGACACTTGGAAGCACTGGAATTTCTCCCTCTATTGGCTCCAAGAAGGAAGATCTAACTGGAGGACTGACTGGAGATGGCTGAGGTTTAACTTCCACAAGAAGTGGAGTTGGCCCATTGCTCTCTCTATCCTTCAGTTTTCGCTTCTTCCTTCTCTTTTCTCCAGGCTCTCTATGCTCACTTTCTCCGTCCATCAAATTTTCGAGACTCTGCATCTCTTTGACTTTGACAGTCTCTTCATTTTTCACCTGCACCTTTATCTTTTCAAGGCTAAGTGTCTGTCTTTCTTTTTTAGCCTTGTCTTTATTACTTCCTCCCTCATTCAGCTCTCTCTCCTTCTTCACCCTTCTCTTCACCTGAAAAAGCATTTTTTCATGGTTGTAGATAAACTTTATTGCAATACATTTTACAGGACAATATTATTTCAGACACATTTCACATTTTCCAGTTAATCCAATGTCTTGCTTGTAATTTCTTTGTAATTAATTTTTTTTTACTGGCACTTTCTGAGTAAAAATAGTTTCTACATCAATTTGCTTTCAGTGCAAGCTCAGGTACCTGGCGGCGTCTCTTCCTGTGCTTCTTGTTTTTGGCAGTCTGGAAGGCCTCACTCTCACCCGCCTTAGTCAACGTTGCCTCTTGAAGTTCAAGTGCCGCCAGTTCTTGCGCTGCACATTGCTGTGGCCTTTGAGGTGTCTCCCTTCTGCGCAAGAAGTGA